>NC_087079.1:1475729-2075729 GCF_026151205.1 Bolinopsis microptera | reverse complement strand
TCTTGTCGCTATATATCGTGGTCATATCTCGTGGTTTTATATAGAAGCTCAGTTGTATAACGGTTGGGAACTTTTCAGTGGACCTTGAAGCGGACACTCCTCTTATCGACGAGACTGACGAGATTGTTTGTGAGTAAACACGCTGATTCATTCCTTTTAAATACCATGCTCTATTTTCAAAACAACATGCTGAGAAGTGCTACTTGCTGCACTGGATGAGTTCTGTTCTAATTTCTCGGTTTAAGTTTAACTGTTTTGGCTTCGGCTGTTTAGAGGCAGAGAGAGATTGGTAATCTTAAGCCAGTTTGTGGAGAAATACTACCCGGTGCTCCTGCAACATATTATACTATTATACTTACTAAATAATGTTTCATTTTCCTGCAACATATTATACTATTATACTAACTAAATAACTTTCCATTTATTACTTTACTAAACGGGGCATTAGTAATAAAATCTGACTACAGTATACAGATACCTGCTTAAAGAAAATAGGGTTGGGCAATGCTTAGAGTTACCAAGGCGATTTGAATAACAATTATTGGCATGATTTCACCAGAAGCATAGCTGTAAATAAAATTGGCAGATGATATTGAATATTGGTATTCTATAAATAATATAATCACAATAAATGATAAAACAATGTGACAGCAATTTCTTCAAGATTTAAACCAGACATTTAAAATTACAGCGATTGATGCAAACGTAGTGGCTCACATGACGTCTAAAGACACAGAGGAACTAAAACCTGAGAGTATCATTGACCTTTACGATAACACGGAGAGTGTGGAGCCTAGCACCATTTAGTTGGCATCATGCCAACTCAACCATGGTTTTACATTTTCCGAGATATGCCATTGTTATTGAATTTTTTCCCGAGACATGTACAACTTTTGAATTTTACTTTTGTGATTTATCAGTAATCAAATCAAATTCAGAAGTAAAAGATGAAAATTGAGTTTCTATTATCGCATTTGATTAACTAAAGGGATTGAATACTTTCATAAAATACTTTAAAACACGATTCAAATTCTTTCAATGTCCACTTGAAGAGCAATTAATATCTCATATCAAGATGAATTCTGAAGCCCGAAAAGATGTATTGTTAAATAGTTACGGCAACTAAGCAACGGAGAAAATTGCCATTCTGAGTTGTCGGAGAGTTATGCAGTGCCGAACTGTGTCGTGTAGGAAGTGTTGGAGGAAACAGTCAGGGATTGGGGGCTGTGTTGCACTGTCGGCACTATTCCAATAGCGCTCTGAAAGGTTACCAGGTCACGGTAGTTAACAATAGTTTCAGTTAAAATTCAAACCATTGAAGCATTAAGTTATTGAAGCATTAAATTTGTACAGAATGCTTTGTAGAATTATTAACCATTAACATCAGCATGCGGCCAACATCTGCTGTCTCCATAAAATATATTAACATGTCACATTTAACAGTGCTCAAGTAGAAGATTCAAAGTTTGCACAATTAAATTTGACACAAACACATATGAATATTAATGACCGAACAAGCATGACGCGAGAAAGAAAGTTGGCGTGCGACTTGAAGTTACTAAAGTATGTGTTGCTACGTAACCACTTGGCTATGTTACCAGGTAATGTATGACATACCTTATGTTTTTTACCGTTGCACCCATAACGAGTTGTATTGCCCTGGAGATTTTCATCCACTTTAGGTTCGTTGTACGAGTGTCTCATGCTGGTGTCCTTGTAGTAGTTTTTTTTAGAGTCCGTCCTCAAAGCAGCCATTCTCTCTTCGATATCCCCAGCCTCCTCGGGTTGCGTTCCCAGATAGTCTTGCTGAAAGTGACTTAATTATCTTATCTTATCTATTAATTAGAACGATTTACCAGGGGGAAAATAGTAATCTATTATAAGATGTAAATGTAACTGTTACAGTGTTACGATCATCAATCACGGAACCCTTTCAGAAGTTACAAGTTGTATAATGCCGTACCTGGTATGAAGAGGCAAGTTGTTTCTTGAAAACCTCCTTTAATTTGTCTTCATCCAGAACAATCTGCTCCTCCCTGGCGCCTCCTCGAGGAATCTTCCACTCCAAAAACTCTCTGCTGGGATGCGGATTGTTCCTTCTGAAGCCGCTGTTCGTCGCTGAAGCGATGACATCTTGAAGTCTTGCCAAATCGTGTTATTTCGCAGTTTATTCGACATTTTAGAGAGTAATTATTAACGAGTTAGCGCGTGAAAGTTTCTTGGTCGATCATTACAACTGATGATCAAAACGGCGAGGTTTACATTCTTACAGTACATGTCTGTACTACGATTTGACCGTCTGCATTGACAAGGTCTAAATTTACCTGAATAAATAGGTTGTGGCTTGCTAAAATCTTTTTCAGAAAACTCCGATCCATAAGAAGTCGAATTCTCCATTTTCATCTGAAATATTACAGTGTCAAAGTGGGCCTGGGCACACTGCACATACAATTTTATTTCCAGTTCTACGTATTTGTGATTATTAAGGTAAAGTCATAAATCTAGAAAACGGTCTCATTCATTACATCTGTGAGATTATAAGGTGCGGTGGGTGGTCGTATGAGTGTGGCTGACGACATCCCGGGGCCATGCTTAAAAGCCGCTTGGTATGTTGTGCCTTTCTTCATTCTTTCTGGAGAAAGTTTTGGTAACCACATGACTTTGGTGCAAAATGTTCTATGGCCTGCTTATGATATTGAAATGAAACATGAACATCACACGAGTTTTTCTTTGGGTGATTGGCATCATAGTGATGCAGGAAGTTGCAATGAAAACTTACTCCCTTTGATGCTCGAGACATAATCATGATTTGGCTGATATATTCCCCGGAACAATATAGATATAAAAAAAAATTTTAACGATTTAAATAGATAAAACGAGAGTGTCAAAACAGCGAATAGTTTCAAGCAGATGATGGCGTTAGACGAAATATTTGAGCATAATATCAAAATATCGGCAGCCGTCCTGAGGAGGATTGCACGTCAAAAAGTTTAGCAAACTCTAGCGACAGTGCATGCAACCTCTTTTGATGGCCAGAAACTATTTAAATTATTTATGAGCTTAATGACCAGTGTGCTGCCGTGTCATGTGCTTCATTTGAGGTAATTATTTAAACAATTGATGCATAGAATCTTGTAGAAGGGCAGCGTCTATCTGCAATCTGCATTGAATAAAAGTCATTTTAAAATTGCGGTAAAAATTTGAACAAAGCCTCCACGATCGTGGCTACACAACTTAAGCATGAGTTCTAATGAATGAAAGGTCACTTCAAATGAAACATATAAAGTATCAACGTACTGAAGAGTAACGCAGTTAAACTCACATCAAGCTGCTCCTTCATCAAACTCATCGGAAGAAACTTTATGAAACTGCGAATCAATCTACACTACAAATTTAATTAGTAGTTGTGTAACTTAAAAGTCACAAAGTCGCTGATCCTCGCTCAAACGTTTGCTTTTACCCTACTTCACGCTCCAGCTAGAGTTTAAGCGTTCATTAGACGCTTTTGATAAAGATCGAGAGGTATCTAACTTATAAGCAAGCTTGTTAATTGACGTAACAGCGATCGACTAAACGATCTTCGGACTGCTAGATCGTAATTTCGAAACAATTTCACGCAAACTCGACCCACCATTACCTACTTTTAATTCTATAGCTTTTTGTCGTCAACGGACGCTGGGAGGGGTGAAATGCTAACGGGTAATTAGCATTTTCAATGATCATCTCTCAAACAAAATTGAAGTAACGATAAGAAAACTTTAAACGAGTGAATATTATTCATGAAACATTTTAAACTTTATATACAGCAAAGTTAAGAATAGTATACTTGCTTCCAATAAGAATACAACTATCTTAAATATAGTCGTAACCCGTTTTCATTTTCCTCTGCAAGTTATAGCTTCACAAGTCTAAAACGATTTTCTCAAATTACAAGAAAGTACTTGAAATCGTTCAATACTGTTTAATTTAGCGAACAATGTATTTTGTACTTCAGATTATTCAGTAGTCAATACTTCGATAGATCGAAAACCGATCATTGTTGAGCTGATTAATACAGACGATTGGGAGCGCTCAGAAACCGTTTATTTGCTAGTTTGCTGTTTAATCCAAACTGTTGGTGATATTTCTGCTCTTGCATGGACCATTTTTAGCCACGATCTATTTTCCAACTTAAGAGATAAAGCAGCTTGTCCCCCATTTAAGATTGCCTCTGTCAACGTCCAGCCGGAGAGTTAGCAAACCCACTGAATTTCTGCTCCAAGCTCACAGAACTGTAGCTGTGTTATTTTGAGCTTCGGACTGTAAGTCTGAGTAGACGGCATCATCGTTATTTATATTCATGTTCTTGTAAACATCGAAAAGATGATCTGGTAGGTTCCAGTTTTTCGTGTCATGGATTTGAGTGGAAGCACCAATACATATCACAGCGATCACAAGCATGATGATCACTGATACCATGGGGGACGCAGCGAAGAACAAGAGAGCTGAAGCCAGGACGACACCAACTGAACAGGATCCGAGCCCCAGGCCAAACATGAGAGTTCTTATGGTGGTCGGGGACAGTTCAGCGGTCCACAAAGCCAGGATCATCTTGGCAGCGGTGATGCTCATCTTCGCTCCGATCAAAATGGCGCCTCTCCGAATATCCCAATCCTTGACCACTTCGTACTGCACCAGAGAAACAGCAGAGCACACGGCGAATATGACCAGATTCAAGATGTAAGAAAACTTCCTGCCGAGTAACGAGGTCAGCACTGCGACTCCAATAATTGCTGCTGGTACTTCTGCCCCGAGCGCCACGATAAAATTCGTCTTCCTCAACAATGCGTAAGGGATTTTCCCCTCGTCAGGGTTACCGTATTCCCCATAAGTATCGATTGTGAGGAAGATGTGGTAGTAAGCCATGCCGACGAGAACCCAGTTTAGACAGAGCAGACAGCCCACTCTCTGGTACTTGGGCTTGAAGAAAGACATGACCTTTTCTCGAGCTTTGATGACCGGTATGGCAGGCTGGACTTCTGGGTACTGTTTTCCGTTCAGGATGGCAATTCGTTTCAGAACCATTGTTGCGACATCATCTTGCCCTTTTGCTAGCAGCCTGAATTTGGTGTTCATGAACAATTATGCTTGTTATGTCATCTGCTGAAGTCACTTATTTCGCAATTTTAAATAGAAATTGATGAGTTAATGGAGGAACAGAAAACAATAACTTACCAGTAAGGAGATTCTGGAACTGCTGCGTAAACAAAGATGAACACCAGAGAAACCATCCCAACACACACCATTTTATATCTCCAGTAGTCCCACCTATAAGATACAAACTTTAGATTTTAAAGACTGGAACTTGAATAATGGGTAAAATCTCAATGTATTGATATTTGATGCACATATTATATCAACTAGCTACCTCGCAAAATCTGAAGAATTGCTTTATCAATTGGTCACTAAAAGTTGTGTAAAAAATAAAATGTCACTAACGTCTCATTGATGTAGAAAACGATCAAAAGCCCAGCAGCCCCGAATATTCCTTGTATGGCGATAGCTAGGGGTCTCCATTTTCGGGAGACCAACTCCACAATCCAACAGAAGTAAAGCAGTTCGTAACCAGCTATACTTGCTCCTGTTAGACTTATTTATTAGTCGAAATACTCATGAACTGAGTTTTAAAATTAAGTGGTAAATGACAATCTGACAATCAATATACAACCGTCCAATTGCACTGCTAATTGGAAGTAACGACGCTTAAAATTTAAACCTGTCATTAACTGCACTCTCACCTAGCAGGACACGAAGAATGACGAACAAGATATACTCCTGAGCAGCAGCACTTATAACAGAGGCCACCATGGAGGTGAGCAGAGCGGAGAGGAAGGGTGTCTTCCGTCCTGTCGACCATCCCATCATCCCGAATATGAAGCCCCCAATAATAACGCCAGGACAGAAGTATAGTACGTGAGTGACGATTGTGTGGCTGCCGCATGCCTGGGGAGAAATGTTATTAACACTCATCTGACTGGTGTGTTCCTTGTTTTGGGTATAGAATAAAGTACAGTAGCTGTACAGTAGCAGTATTATTAGGAAATTAAGGAGAATAATATAGATCCTACTAATTCAGTAATACCACTACTCTAGTCTCTATTCAGTTACCATCATGGTTACCATTACAGTTTACAGAATATAAATTACCTGATTATAATCAGAGAGAGCAGTGTGGTTCCTGTTCAGCCACTCGAAATCACTCGAGCTCAAGTTAGATCTGCAGAGAGTCGTCAGATCGTAGTGAACCACACTAGACTCAGACTCGTTGTCACATGTGACCCCCGTCGCCGGCTCAGTCTTCTCCATGCACGTGCAGGATATACACCTCCAGGGTGCTGAAGATTCCACGAAGGTCATGGAGAGGTTCTGCACGGAGACGTAGAGTGCACCGCCTAGTCCCAGACAGAGAATCAGGAATATCTGGAAACGGTTGAGGCATTAGTTACTGCAGCATTGGTGACTACATTATTAGTGACTGCAGCATTAGTGACTAAAGTGATCTTTAGCTTTATAGTTTTATAACTATTTAAGGTCTCGACACATTATTAGGTCTAGAATCTAGAATCTGGATAATATATACCATGTAATATGGTAAGTGATTTTAAATTTATGATTTAAAATTTGTGATTTTAAATGTGCAAAAGGTTCTCAGATACATATATTTCGAAGGTCGAGAGTCTGAAAGTGCATTGTTTGTTACCATGGTAGGGTCTTCAGTATAAATCTAGTAAGACTCCATGGAATGTAAGCAGTCAGATACTTTATGTTAAAAAAATGGCAATTCAATTTCCAATTCCCATAGAATTTTTATTTATTTCAAGTTAAACAGACCCAGATATTAAAATTTCAGTGTATCAACCACGAAATTAAATTTTTTTAAATTAAAATTTAAAAAAAAACAAAAAAAACCACGAAATGAAGTTTAGGTAAACGTGGTAACCTGGTAAATAACATGGCAACCGCGTAACTAACCTGGTAACGAGCGAAGCCTCCAGACCTGCTCAAAATCTCGTCGATCTTAAGAATCTGTCTGTCGTGAGGGTTTGACTTCTTTCGGCTACCCTTGCTTTTTTCCTGAAAAGATCAGTCTTTAGTATTGCAGACTCAATCATTAACACGTCGTGCGAATGTAAACAACAAATGTAAATTAACAACTAGAAAATTCTAAAAAACAACAAGAACATATTATCCGGAGTATTTGTAGGATTTCAAGGCTTTCAACTTGGCATGTGCTGACTTCGACAAAATGTCTTGCTCTACCTCTTATTTCAAGGTAAAACGATAACTGTCATACACAATTAACAGATAATAATAACCTAATTAAACAACAACAGTATAAAGTGAGCAAAACACACTTAAAATCTAACTTGTTCTCAGGTCAAATAACGTCCGATAAGGTAACAATAACAAACTCACTATTTCACTCTCCATCCTCTCCAACGTCTCCAGATCAGTCAGCTTAGTTCCAATGAGGTCCTCCGCTACACCCATCTCAGAAGCATGAACAGAGCAGTGAGCTTACTGATACTTCTAACTGAGCAGTGAGCTTACTGATACTTCTAACTGAGCAGTGAGCTTAGTGATACTTCTAACTGAGCAGTGAGCTTACTGATACTTCTAACTGAGCAGTGAGCTTACTGATACTTCTAACTGAGCAGTGAGCTTACTGATACTTCTAACTGAGCAGTGAGCTTACTGATACTTCTAACTGAGCAGTGAGCTTAGTGATACTTCTAACTGAGCAGTGAGCTTACTGATACTTCTAAATGAGCAGTGAGCTTACTGATACTTCTAACTGAGCAGTGAGCTTACTGATACTTCTAACTGAGCAGTGAGCTTACTGATACTTCTAACTGAGCAGTGAGCTTAGTGATACTTCTAACTGAGCAGTGAGCTTACTGATACTTCTAAATGAGCAGTGAGCTTACTGATACTTCTAACTGAGCAGTGAGCTTACTGATACTTCTAACTGAGCAGTGAGCTTACTGATACTTCTAACTGAGCAGTGAGCTTACTGATACTTCTAACTGAGCAGTGAGCTTACTGATACTTCTAACTGAGCAGTGAGCTTACTGATACTTCTAACTGAGCAGTGAGCTTACTGATACTTCTAAATGAGCAGTGAGCTTACTGATACTTCTAACTGAGCAGTGAGCTTACTGATACTTCTAAATGAGCAGTGAGCTTACTGATACTTCTAACTGAGCAGTGAGCTTACTGATACTTCTAAATGAGCAGTGAGCTTACTGATACTTCTAACTGAGCAGTGAGCTTACTGATACTTCTAAATGAGCAGTGAGCTTACTGATACTTCTAACTGAGCAGTGAGCTTACTGATACTTCTAACTGAGCAGTGAGCTTACTGATACTTCTAACTGAGCAGTGAGCTTAGTGATACTTCTAACTGAGCAGTGAGCTTACTGATACTTCTAACTGAGCAGTGAGCTTACTGATACTTCTAACTGAGCAGTGAGCTTACTGATACTTCTAACTGAGCAGTGAGCTTACTGATACTTCTAACTGAGCAGTGAGCTTACTGATACTTCTAACTGAGCAGTGAGCTTACTGATACTTCTAACTGAGCAGTGAGCTTACTGATACTTCTAACTGAGCAGTGAGCTTACTGATACTTCTAACTGAGCAGTGAGCTTACTGATACTTCTAACTGAGCAGTGAGCTTACTGATACTTCTAACTGAGCAGTGAGCTTACTGATACTTCTAAATGAGCAGTGAGCTTACTGATACTTCTAACTGAGCAGTGAGCTTACTGATACTTCTAAATGAGCAGTGAGCTTACTGATACTTCTAACTGAGCAGTGAGCTTACTGATACTTCTAAATGAGCAGTGAGCTTACTGATACTTCTAACTGAGCAGTGAGCTTACTGATACTTCTAACTGAGCAGTGAGCTTAGTGATACTTCTAACTGAGCAGTGAGCTTACTGATACTTCTAACTGAGCAGTGAGCTTACTGATACTTCTAACTGAGCAGTGAGCTTACTGATACTTCTAACTGAGCAGTGAGCTTACTGATACTTCTAACTGAGCAGTGAGCTTACTGATACTTCTAACTGAGCAGTGAGCTTACTGATACTTCTAACTGAGCAGTGAGCTTACTGATACTTCTAACTGAGCAGTGAGCTTACTGATACTTCTAAATGAGCAGTGAGCTTACTGATACTTCTAACTGAGCAGTGAGCTTACTGATACTTCTAAATGAGAGTAACTAACCGTCTTCTTTTACAAAAACGATCTAATGACTCTTGCTAAAGTTACAATTACAACGGTTAGATAAGATTCCAGATTACTGCATTTACGAATATAATCGTTAATGGTTAAGAGCTATAAACGAATAGAATCGTTAATAGTTAAGAGCTATAAACGAATAGAATCGCGAATAACTAAGAGCTATTAACGAATGAAATGACGAATTATCAAGAACGAATAAAATCCTGGCTAATTAAAAGCTGTGTAAGGTCTTAACTATTAGTGGCTTGACAGCGGTTCCAAAACCACAGTAATGCAAGGGAGAATTACCGTGCATTAGACGTTGGTGGACAGAAATAACACGCTGTTAATTGAGTCATATAAATAATTAGATAAAAATGTATACTGGTGCGGGGTATGAAATGTGGTGTTATTAATCAACGAAAGCGGCCCGGAACTAAGATGTGAAATACGTATATTTAATATTTCTCCTCATAGGCCCGGAAACGACACCTAAATTTAAAATAAGACACGTAATTGTTTTAACCGGAACGCGCGTTTACCGTTAAAACTTAAACGAGCACTTTATCGTTACAAGTAACAAAATGGCTCCCAATTCCGGATTATAGGCTTTGGGGTTTTATAATCCAGACAGATCGCTCAAATCCAGGCTCGTAATAATCGATGATTACAATGTCTTTGCAGACCAAGTAGACACTAGCAGAGGGCCTAAAGTATTATTCCGAGTCTGTTATAATCGGCTATCCTGATAGAAGTAGGTCCGTGAAGCTGGACCACACCTTGTTTACTAACGGTAATCAACCAAACTCATACCAGCAAATCGGCTTCCATCTCAATTATAAATCTTGCTAATTCACTCTAAGTCTCAGAGCCAATATATATTGAATATTATTATGACTGACCCCATAGCTAACCGCTATTTAGCTTTGATATTTAAGTCTCTTCCAGCCGATCATTTATCTGCTGTAGAGCAATGCAAGTAGAGACGGGGAGAGGGCAAACGAGGTGGCACAGTCACGAAATAAAAGTAGTAGAGCTAGGAGGAGTCGTTATGAGATAAAATGCCTGGTGAACTAAAGCCTGCTCTCAGACTAAATGATAAGTAGTAAGTGGTTAAGCTTAAGTAGTAGTTGAGATTATATACTTGCACAAAATAAAATCCTAATTACAAAATAGCAAAGAGAATACTTAGTTCGTTGTTCAATTTCTGGTGAATTTTATTTAAATCCCGTTTTGCGGCTGACTTCAAAGTCCAGTCGACGCTGGATCAGATTTCAAATGGGACGCACTTTATTTACCGACACAACACCCTCATCATTGTCCACGACGGTAAATCAAAAGCTGGGCGTGCTTTAAACTATAATTGTTGGATTTAGAAGCAGGAGTATATTGCAAGTTACAAATAACGATTCACGTTTACAAGGCCTCATCATACAAAACTGTGATTATATTTTCACAAAGATCCTCTTCTATCCCATAAATAATCAACGCCCATCCAAATCTCCTAGTTTGGCTGTTTAAGTGGCTGTTTAAGCCAGTAATTGCTCTGTATTATGATCAGTAAGTTAACAATCACGCAGATCTGGGCTGGCAAAGCTGCTAAAATTAGGCGATAAAGAAGAGCGATCTTGCCAGTTTCGTAAGAATTACGGGTAATAATAAAAGAGCTGGTATGTGATGAATAAAAGCGACCCCGATTCTCCCAGTTTTGTTATATAAGAACACCTGTACACATTTAAATCTCATTTAATTTGTGTATGTTTACAAAGAATGGCCTTACAAGTGGATGTAGGGGTAAAAGGAGGATAAGGGAGGAGGGAGCTTGCCTCTGGAGAGAGAGGGAGGGAGAGCGGCTGGGATGAGAGTGAGGGCTGGTTCTGGAGAGAAGGAGAGAGAGAGAGAGAGATAAAGAGAGCGGGTGGGATGAGAGTGAGGGCTGGTTCTGGAGAGAAGGAAAGAGAGAGAGCGGGTGGGATGAGAGAGAGCGGCTGGCATGTAAAGAGATGAACAATAGTAGGAGCAGATCCAGTCTCATAATTACACTGTCCCAACGCAGCAGAACAAAGACATTTGCAATACCTAAACATGAGTTTAGTGGAGCACCTATCTGTACATGCAAGGGAAGAAGTAAGGGAAGAAGTAAGGGAGAGCGAGCTGAAGTATAACGTACGAGGATTTATTAAAGAATATTTCTTACGGGGGGTCGAGATAGCATGACGGGAACAAGCATGTTTAGTTTTTTACTCAATTCTAACGTTGAACTGCTGTAGTAATTAAGAAATATGTTGCCTGAGCAGCGATTAGGTAATTGCAATTGCCACCAAACCAGGGCCGAGCATGAAATAAGGTAATATTTATATTACCTTATTTCATGCTCGGCCCTGGTTTAATTTATTATCTTATTTATAAATAAGATAATAAATTAAAATCACAGAATTACAAATAAATTACAATGAAAACTTAGTGGAACTAACAAAGGGGTTGACACTTTCTGATTGCTGTTTGTAACAATAGCAGCTTCACAACGAGCTCTTATTAATATTTGCAGCGGGCAGCCGCTTCATACATCACAGTCTTAAGCCTTCACGATAAGAGTTTCACCACTTTACGATAACAGATGGGGCGAGGAGCTGACGGTTAAAAATTGGCATTACCATAATCTCATCTTCATTTTTAAACTTATTGTTTGGCAAGATGCTAAAGAATCGGTAAAGGAAATCATGGACCAAGAAACCATTTGACTTTATTACCGAAGGAAGTTGGGAAAGCTGTGAACCCTGACGCGGAACAGGGCTATATTAGAGGGTGATCTGGCGAAGAATAGCCTTACTTCCGACCCAGACGTAGCACTGAAATCTTATGAAGAGAACGCACAACATCTCACGTTCGAGCAATGTTGGCAAGTGTCATCCGCTAAATAAATTGCCGCAATATAATACTAATAAAACAGCTAATATAAGCGACTAAATTACTATTACTCCACTGCAAGCTCAGTTAGCAATATATACATAATGCTAATATTTACTAATCTGATGGACGCTGCCCACAATGCCCAGTCAGTGATGACTGATGAGAACCGAAACTTCACAAATATAGCAGTCACACACGTTAATAGATAATACAATGATAGCTGGACAGGGCTATCAGGAACTAGTCGACTGATAACTTGATTATCGTCATTACCCCCTTACTATCTTACTTACTATCTACTACCAAGATAAGGGACTACAGCTGATTATTACTATAACACCAGGATGGATTTAGTAAAGTAATGAGGTACGCTAGTACGCGGAAGAAGGTACGCTTGTACGCTAGTACTCACCTACTGAGTGTACAAGGTAGTAATACTGCTAATAGCTCTGTGCTGCTGCCTCCCACAACTTAATGACATTCATACAAATACAATCTGGGAGATTATACTCCGGGAGGAGGAGCCTAGTGAGATTTGGTGGAGAAGGGAGAGTGCAGCACAGTGGTCACAATGCTGCTGCCAGCTGCACGTCACGACAACCAGGTTTCTATAAGTCTGTAATATATTATCATTATTATAGCTTTATAGGGTACCATGATGGCACTATTGGAGGGTACTGCTAGCTGCACTCCTGCTCATCCATATAGTGAGGTAGTGTAGTGGAGGGATTGACAGACGTGGTAGCAGCACTGACTTCTGTACTTTGTGATTGACTCATGACGCACGTACCCTCGGTTTCTATAAGTCTGTAATATTATAGAGCGGGAGAGAACCCTCGTACCGTGGTGGTTATTTGATTAATAATTACAGAGCTGTTAGTGATAACTGTAGGGCTGCAGTACTCGGCTACAGTTAATGAATTGCTCTCTTCGGAGGGTAGCACAGTGTTCTCTGTGGAGAGTGGCACAGTGTTCTCTGTGGAGAGTGGCACAGTGTTCTCTGTGGAGAGTGGCACAGTGTTCTCTGTGGAGAGTAGCACAGTGTTCTCTGTGGAGAGTGGCACAGTGTTCTCTGTGGAGAGTGGCACAGTGTTCTCTGTGGAGAGTGGCACAGTGTTCTCTGTGGAGAGTGGCACAGTGTTCTCTGTGGAGAGTAGCACAGTGTTCTCTGTGGAGAGTGGCACAGTGTTCTCTGTGGAGAGTGGCACAGTGTTCTCTGTGGAGAGTAGCACAGTGTTCTCTGTGGAGAGTAGCACAGTGTTCTCTGTGGAGAGTGGCACAGTGTTCTCTGTGGAGAGTAGCACAGTGTTCTCTGTGGAGAGTAGCACAGTGTTCTCTGTGGAGAGTGGCACAGTGTTCTCTGTGGAGAGTAGCACAGTGTTCTCTGTGGAGAGTAGCACAGTGTTCTCTGTGGAGAGTAGCACAGTGTTCTCTGTGGAGAGTAGCACAGTGTTCTCTGTGGAGAGTAGCACAGTGTTCTCTGTGGAGAGTAGCACAGTGTTCTCTGTGGAGAGTGGCACAGTGTTCTCTGTGGAGAGTGGCACAGTGTTCTCTGTGGAGAGTAGCACAGTGTTCTCTGTGGAGAGTAGCACAGTGTTCTCTGTGGAGAGTGGCACAGTGTTCTCTGTGGAGAGTGGCACAGTGTTCTCTGTGGAGAGTAGCACAGTGTTCTCTGTGGAGAGTAGCACAGTGTTCTCTGTGGAGAGTGGCACAGTGTTCTCTGTGGAGAGTAGCACAGTGTTCTCTGTGGAGAGTAGCACAGTGTTCTCTGTGGAGAGTGGCACAGTGTTCTCTGTGGAGAGTGGCACAGTGTTCTCTGTGGAGAGTAGCAGAGTGTTCTCTGTGGAGAGTAGCACAGTGTTCTCTGTGGAGAGTGGCACAGTGTTCTCTGTGGAGAGTAGCACAGTGTTCTCTGTGGAGAGTAGCACAGTGTTCTCTGTGGAGAGTGGCACAGTGTTCTCTGTGGAGAGTAGCACAGTGTTCTCTGTGGAGAGTGGCACAGTGTTCTCTGTGGAGAGTGGCACAGTGTTCTCTGTGGAGAGTAGCAGAGTGTTCTCTGTGGAGAGTAGCACAGTGTTCTCTGTGGAGAGTGGCACAGTGTTCTCTGTGGAGAGTAGCACAGTGTTCTCTGTGGAGAGTGGCACAGTGTTCTCTGTGGAGAGTAGCACAGTGTTCTCTGTGGAGAGTGGCACAGTGTTCTCTGTGGAGAGTGGCACAGTGTTCTCTGTGGAGAGTGGCACAGTGTTCTCTGTGGAGAGTAGCACAGTGTTCTCTGTGGAGAGTAGCAGAGTGTTCTCTGTGGAGAGTAGCACAGTGTTCTCTGTGGAGAGTGGCACAGTGTTCTCTGTGGAGAGTAGCACAGTGTTCTCTGTGGAGAGTAGCACAGTGTTCTCTGTGGAGAGTAGCACAGTGTTCTCTGTGGAGAGTAGCACAGTGTTCTCTGTGGAGAGTAGCACAGTGTTCTCTGTGGAGAGTAGCACAGTGTTCTCTGTGGAGAGTGGCACAGTGTTCTCTGTGGAGAGTGGCACAGTGTTCTCTGTGGAGAGTAGCACAGTGTTCTCTGTGGAGAGTAGCACAGTGTTCTCTGTGGAGAGTAGCACAGTGTTCTCTGTGGAGAGTAGCACAGTGTTCTCTGTGGAGAGTAGCACAGTGTTCTCTGTGGAGAGTAGCACAGTGTTCTCTGTGGAGAGTGGCACAGTGTTCTCTGTGGAGAGTAGCACAGTGTTCTCTGTGGAGAGTAGCACAGTGTTCTCTGTGGAGAGTAGCACAGTGTTCTCTGTGGAGAGTGGCACAGTGTTCTCTGTGGAGAGTAGCACAGTGTTCTCTGTGGAGAGTAGCACAGTGTTCTCTGTGGAGAGTGGCACAGTGTTCTCTGTGGAGAGTAGCACAGTGTTCTCTGTGGAGAGTGGCACAGTGTTCTCTGTGGAGAGTAGCACAGTGTTCTCTGTGGAGAGTGGCACAGTGTTCTCTGTGGAGAGTGGCACAGTGTTCTCTGTGGAGAGTGGCACAGTGTTCTCTGTGGAGAGTAGCACAGTGTTCTCTGTGGAGAGTAGCACAGTGTTCTCTGTGGAGAGTGGCACAGTGTTCTCTGTGGAGAGTAGCACAGTGTTCTCTGTGGAGAGTAGCACAGTGTTCTCTGTGGAGAGTAGCACAGTGTTCTCTGTGGAGAGTGGCACAGTGTTCTCTGTGGAGAGTGGCACAGTGTTCTCTGTGGAGAGTAGCACAGTGTTCTCTGTGGAGAGTAGCACAGTGTTCTCTGTGGAGAGTGGCACAGTGTTCTCTGTGGAGAGTAGCACAGTGTTCTCTGTGGAGAGTAGCACAGTGTTCTCTGTGGAGAGTGGCACAGTGTTCTCTGTGGAGAGTAGCACAGTGTTCTCTGTGGAGAGTAGCACAGTGTTCTCTGTGGAGAGTAGCACAGTGTTCTCTGTGGAGAGTGGCACAGTGTTCTCTGTGGAGAGTAGCACAGTGTTCTCTGTGGAGAGTGGCACAGTGTTCTCTGTGGAGAGTAGCACAGTGTTCTCTGTGGAGAGTGGCACAGTGTTCTCTGTGGAGAGTGGCACAGTGTTCTCTGTGGAGAGTAGCACAGTGTTCTCTGTGGAGAGTGGCACAGTGTTCTCTGTGGAGAGTAGCACAGTGTTCTCTGTGGAGAGTGGCACAGTGTTCTCTGTGGAGAGTGGCACAGTGTTCTCTGTGGAGAGTGGCACAGTGTTCTCTGTGGAGAGTAGCACAGTGTTCTCTGTGGAGAGTAGCACAGTGTTCTCTGTGGAGAGTAGCACAGTGTTCTCTGTGGAGAGTAGCACAGTGTTCTCTGTGGAGAGTAGCACAGTGTTCTCTGTGGAGAGTGGCACAGTGTTCTCTGTGGAGAGTAGCACAGTGTTCTCTGTGGAGAGTAGCACAGTGTTCTCTGTGGAGAGTAGCACAGTGTTCTCTGTGGAGAGTAGCACAGTGTTCTCTGTGGAGAGTGGCACAGTGTTCTCTGTGGAGAGTAGCACAGTGTTCTCTGTGGAGAGTAGCACAGTGTTCTCTGTGGAGAGTAGCACAGTGTTCTCTGTGGAGAGTGGCACAGTGTTCTCTGTGGAGAGTGGCACAGTGTTCTCTGTGGAGAGTGGCACAGTGTTCTCTGTGGAGAGTGGCACAGTGTTCTCTGTGGAGAGTAGCACAGTGTTCTCTGTGGAGAGTAGCACAGTGTTCTCTGTGGAGAGTAGCACAGTGTTCTCTGTGGAGAGTAGCACAGTGTTCTCTGTGGAGAGTAGCACAGTGTTCTCTGTGGAGAGTGGCACAGTGTTCTCTGTGGAGAGTGGCACAGTGTTCTCTGTGGAGAGTAGCACAGTGTTCTCTGTGGAGAGTAGCACAGTGTTCTCTGTGGAGAGTGGCACAGTGTTCTCTGTGGAGAGTAGCACAGTGTTCTCTGTGGAGAGTAGCACAGTGTTCTCTGTGGAGAGTAGCACAGTGTTCTCTGTGGAGAGTAGCACAGTGTTCTCTGTGGAGAGTGGCACAGTGTTCTCTGTGGAGAGTGGCACAGTGTTCTCTGTGGAGAGTAGCACAGTGTTCTCTGTGGAGAGTAGCACAGTGTTCTCTGTGGAGAGTAGCACAGTGTTCTCTGTGGAGAGTAGCACAGTGTTCTCTGTGGAGAGTAGCACAGTGTTCTCTGTGGAGAGTGGCACAGTGTTCTCTGTGGAGAGTGGCACAGTGTTCTCTGTGGAGAGTAGCACAGTGTTCTCTGTGGAGAGTGGCACAGTGTTCTCTGTGGAGAGTAGCACAGTGTTCTCTGTGGAGAGTAGCACAGTGTTCTCTGTGGAGAGTAGCACAGTGTTCTCTGTGGAGAGTGGCACAGTGTTCTCTGTGGAGAGTGGCACAGTGTTCTCTGTGGAGAGTAGCACAGTGTTCTCTGTGGAGAGTAGCACAGTGTTCTCTGTGGAGAGTAGCACAGTGTTCTCTGTGGAGAGTGGCACAGTGTTGAACCTATTAATCGATCAGGTAGTCTGCAGTGGTAGAGTTCTACTATGGACATTAAATACAGGGTTTATAAACGCCCCGTGACTGAAGTCGACCTTACACTTAGACGTTAAGGTAGACAAGTTTAAGAGAACACAAGTGAACTGTGAAGTCAGGTTATGGTCTGTGACTCGGAGGTCGGTAATGGCTAACGCTAAGTGCCCATTACTAAGCTATCAGTGCCATGTGGAGCAATTATGATAATCTGTAATTTATGGAAATTTGTGCTCATGTCGTCTGCACGTGGGAGATGTATGAGACTGGATAACACGAATTCTGCTCTGCCAAAAGATCATGATGTCAAGAGGCCTCACGAAATTACTTTCAACAACGTTTTCCGACAGTTGAATCGAGTCGACAGTTGAAGCTTATTGAGTCATGATACAGACTGAACGATTGCCAGCTGATCCTGAGAAAAGAAGCTCGATGCCAAACTCTTAAAATAAAAATGAAAATAAAGATAAAAATGAAACTCGAGAGTGCCGATTTAACGTAACAAGGTAACAGCATACTGAAACTTGTAGTACGGGCGTTTTAGACAAGAATCAGCCGAGGGTTAATAGCGTTAAAGTGTACTGTTTAGACAGGGCAACATATTCTAACCAACTCTTGAGTGAAGAGTGAAAACTTAATTGAGATCCGGGAGTTACGCAGTTAAAAAGTTTAGTCATGGTCAAAATACTTTAAAACTCAAAATAAATCAAAAGGCAAGTAACGTGTTTCAATGATGGTTGTTTCTAAAGTCTGTAAAAGGCTCGGAGTTGTTATAAAAAGTTGAGGAGTTGATTAACTGATAATTGTTTAATGCCTGAACTCTTTTGTAACGTTTTTCAAGCTAAGGAAAACGGCAAACTTTCAACGTGACCAAATTAAACGTCATATCAACAAGTGTTGCTCAACTGACTTTGAAAGCGTACAATAATTTAGCTATTAAAGAGACTCAACTAAGCTACGCAAACCTTTTAAGTCTGAACATAACTAATTCAAATTATGCGGAAAATTATACAAGTTTTAATCAAAGTCCGACAAAAGTGCAATCAACACGATAAAGACAAGATGACAGTGTTCCGAAGCATTTCCTCCCAAACATGGCTCCCTAACAATTACACCAAACCCCTAAATCCCTCGGATCTTAACAGGAGCATCCTTAAAGAAGGGAAATAGTAAAACACCTCCTGACGAGGTCTGGGTCACAGTTAAAATACTACCCAGCAAATGGAGTTGAGGAATGCGTATATAAGCATGGCTGCTAACTGTCCTTCCGCAGATTTTCACTGTTTCACAGTTCAACAGACGGGTAATCAATAACAATTGGGCAGATCTTAGGATTCACACATCCACAAGCTCAACGTGTTGAAAATGCTCAGTAAACAGAGTAAACAACCTGGTAACCTGGTAACCAGCCTGGTAATCTGGTAACCAACATGGTAACCTGGTAACTAACCTGGTGACGTGGTAATCAATAGCAAGTTTTGTTGGGGACTGGCCCGTGGTACCAGCCAATGTTTACTCAAAAGATATATATAATATCAACATTGGTAATAAGAAATTCATCCCCGTGGGGCACATGCATAAATATAAAATGTAATGGAAATCTCAAACTATTCAATTTAGACTCTACCGGTAAAGTATGCAATGAGTGGGCAGATCGAACTGAACGTGTTGAAAATACATGGTAAACAGAGGCTGAGAGTTTGTAGGTGTAAGTGTGAGGAGTAGAATAGTGTGACTGAGCAACTCGGATAAGAGGAGTTTCACTTTCACTTTCAGGTATAAACGTGCAAGGTATATAAGTATATATGATGTGGAGATCAGGATTCACACATCCGCAAACTGAACGTGTTAAAAATGCGCAGTAAACAGAGGCTGGTTTGTAGGTGAGTACTGAGTAGGTGTAAGTGTGAGGAGTAGTATGGTGTTATAGTGTGGAGCTAAGTTTAAAGGATCTTGAGATTACATTGTTTGGGGCTTTGCAGAGCCTAAGGATTGGAGAGCTGGCAAGGGTAACGATTTGTAGGGTCATTAGAAAAGCTGCTTAAAATTCAAGCAGGTCAACACTACGTCAGGACTAGTTGGAGCCTGTGTTTAAAATCACCTGTTGCCCCAACTTATTACATTATTGGTGACACTCTCACACAATTCAGCGACAAAAAAGCCTAATCAAATGAAGTTCTGCCACCTCAACAACGCCGGGTTGACGGTGGTTTGGAGCGTGCGTCAACAACCACATTATCACGAAAATACTTGCCGAGGCTTGCTGAGGGTTATACTTATACCGACATTACAGCTGCTGATAGATTGTAAGGAGCTTCAGACTGGATAGTAGGTAGCTTCAGAACGGAGTAACGAACATGAAGTGAAAATACCTAATAAGTGCCGAATAAGTGCCGAACATGAAGTGAAAATACCGAATATGTGCCGAATAAGTACCGAATATTAAGTGCCGAATATTAAGTGCCGAATATGAAGTGAAAGCTGCTATAAGGAAGACGCTGCAGGTAGCTTTGTCAGGGTTATATGCTATTGTTTTGTGGGGATGAGGTGTGAGATAGCTATTCTAGTATTCTAGTGTAACTGATGAGTTACAGTCCAGGAAGTGGAGCTCATAACTCTGTGGCTCAGGTATTCAGTACACTGGCAATTGGTTCTTGGGGAGAGTTGTGGGCATGCTGTAGCCATGCCATGCCAAATGGGTATATTGCCTAGCCCGGGAACGAATTGGGATACATTTGAGCAGCGAGTAAAATTAGTGTTAATACATTATTTCACCTAACTCGGGTAGGTCTAATGTCAAAAAATATAGCGCCTGTAAAAAAAACAGTGCACAATATTGAAGGTCTTTGATTTTAGAGAAGGAGTATGTACAACGATAACCGGAAAAATTATCACATCAACATCCACATTAATAAGTTGTTAAAACTGTCGAATATATGCACTTGTTACTAATTGTTGGAGGTAGACCATATCAATTATCAATTATCAATTATCAATGTTTTAATGATGTTATCTTCGATTTATTTATTGAACCATGTCAAATATTTTATTGACATGAGTCGTATATTTTATTGAACTATGTCATATTTTAAATTTGTTGTGATAACATTAACATACAAGATGAAACAAATACAACTTTTAAAGTTTACGAAAATGTTTTAATAAAGTGAATACAATGAAGTTAAACTAATGAAATAGAGCGCAAATTGGAATGAACCCCTCAAGAAACAAACTCAAACTTGCGGTAGTTCCATCTGAAATGTAGCACAACAGCGCTACGTACCAGTATCCGCTTTTATGATAATATAGCTGTGGCCTAAATTGTATGTGACAGTGTGCTGCAGTGATAGATAATAATTTAACTTCAGGCGCGTGAAGTGAGCCACTTTTTAGTGCTTCTTGTGTGTTAATGTAACAGGCTCAATGCAACTGAACGGCACTGAAAGTGCGTGGCAGATATAATTAGAAACATGACATGACTTCACTCAAATCGGTAATTACAAATTTGAGAAAAAATCTGCGAGGAAAACAAATTTAGGGAAAAATTCAATAATTAACTTGAATGAACTCACGAGTAAAATCGTATAGCTGGTATGATTTTTTTGACAAGTCTCGACATTTTTATCGGGTCAAATTTTAAAGTTGATGAATATTACTGACTTTTAGTATTGAAACCATACACATTTTTGGCGAACAGTTATTGTTAAACTTTAAGACCCTTTTTAAGTTTTTATACAGATTTAGTATAAACATTTGCGTCATCGTTAGGGCGTTAAATGTTTTCAGCACTTCATCAGGTCACATGGCAGGTCACATGGCCGATTAGTTACAATCTCACTAGCTTCTAAACATACTTCAATAAAATTAAGGTTGGCTAAATAAATTGTTTAAAATAACCATAGAATTATAGTTGAGAAACAAATACTAAAAGGGTCCCAAAATTTTAAATATTTTAGATTTTCATTGAACTTTTTATTGGTTTTCAAACCACATCACTTATATCAGCATATGTAATGAGATTTAAGAATTTGGATACATTGTCTTTGTAACTTTTAAAGTTTAAACTAAATTTTTAGAGGATCAATCGCCAAAAATTGAGTTGTCTAACAGAAACACTCACGGGACACTAGAACCGGGGAAGGGTTTCACTTTCACTTTCAGGTAGCTCACGGGACACTACAACCGGGGAAGGGTTTCACTTTCAATTTCACTTTCAGGTATATAAACGTGCAAGACAAATATGATAGGGAGGAGGTGCAAGTTGACCACTGTGACTTCTAGGATTTGATTAGTTTCATCATCATTGCCCATGTTAAGAGCAGGAAGGACGGACGGACGGCTGACAGATGTTAACAATGGCAATAACATCGGGCTAACCTATTAATGCAAATAAATATATTTCATTGGAGGAACAAACAATAACAGAACTTCCAGCAATAACATAACTTACTTAGCTTATTAATGACGTAAGATAAAATCATTAAAACTGTGTTATGATAAACTATTTAAATTAATTAAAATCACACTCAAGATGCCCTGAAGATTAACTTTCCCAGAATTTTCTGCGTGACATTTCATCGTTCCACCTTCCTTGATGTTATTTGGTAACATAATTTATTGAGAGATCTGTACTCTCGGAACGTATAAAGACTATTATTTTAAATTTGTACTCGTATCACTCTACAGTGGCACTAAAACTTCCGTACATTAAAAAACGTACATTGGTAACTCGCTATAACTCGCTATAGTGAGGTCCGTGTTATATTAGTGTATCGACTATCGAGATCTGATCTTTGAGCGAGTCATCACATACCGCTTACAACTGCATTAAAGAGCAGTTTTGCAGACTGACACGTAAGTCGGTGTTTGATGCACAGTGCACACATTGCATTCGCTTCATACTCTTTTGAAGTGCAAGAGCTTTGTCGCGTAGAAATCCACGCCACAGAGTACCATTCGAAGTTTATTTAGCCTTTTTTATTTTGTATATACGGTAAATGAGGGAGAAAACAATTTTGCCCGGAAAAACCGCGTTATAACGAGGCCACGTTATAACAAGGAAGTAAGAACTATTGTTTTATGATAGTTAGCACAGTTATAGCGATTCAACGCAAATTAACATTTAAGCCTTATATCAGCTTGAATTTGAACATTATACATTATGCCTTAAGCGGCTGGCAGCGATTTCTAATTTCTAACCCAAACACTGTAGTTCCAATATTAGGCAGTAGTCAGCACAAAATATTCAGGGGGATTATCCAACTATCCGCTAGTCGGTTCAGATAACTGCGCGAAAGTAAAACAACACAAAGTCCTCTACAAAAACAGCCCTTATCACTTTATCAGTATCGTCAACAACACTCCAAACATATAATATACAATTACATGTGCAAAATGTATGTAACTTTAACTAAAAGCTTATTTAACAAATTTCATGATGTGTTACTATGTTTGAAATAAAAATTAAAGATTATCTCATCTCCAGTCAGGAGTGTAGCCGGGGTCAAGACTACTGCATCTACTTGTCAGGAGTGTAGCCGGGGTCAAGACTACTGCATCTACTTGTCAGGAGTGTAGCCGGGGTCAAGACTACTGCATCTACTTGTCAGGAGTGTAGCCGGGGTCAAGACTACTGCATCTACTTGTCAGGAGTGTAGCTGGGGTCAAGACTACTGCATCTACTTGTCAGGAGTGTAGCCGGGGTCAAGACTACTGCATCTACTTGTCAAGACTACTGCATCTACTTGTCAGGAGTGTAGCCGGGGTCAAGACTACTGCATCTACTTGTCAAGACTACTGCATTTACTAATTGTCTTGCAAGATTAATCCTCTCGCTCTTTAGTGGGACAGAAGTAGAGAGGACTGATGAGGAAGATGTGAGGAATAAAGTGAGACACGAAGATCGGAATCAGCCTCCATAAGTCCCAACCATTTGGTAGCAAGCCAAGGAGGCAGAGAGAGAAGTAGGAACCGTAGATGATAGCAGCGTGGAGGAGAATCTCATCAAGGAGCTGACGGATGAAGCAGCGGAGCTCCTCTTTAGTACCCCCGCTGTTCCAGGAGATACAGACGAAGTAGAAGGCAGGACCGAAGAAAGCAAAGAAGACAATGTAGGAATCTACGAAGGTTTGGGACAGGAAGAAAGACCAAAAGGTTTTGGGAACCCCACTGTGGTACTCCTCGTAGGTTCCCGGGTACATCAGGGTCTCGTAGAACATCCCCTGGGTAGCAAAGAAGACGGTGAATGCCCACATCGACATCTTATCAGCATGTCCTGTCCGAACTTATGTAGAATATACATGCTCAGCCAATAACTGAACAGAGCCACCAGGATGTGGAGTAGGGTTGCCAGAGCGATCACTGTGGAGTCGGAACTCTCTTTAAACATGAAGGTTGTTTCCCAGCCAGTCTGTTGGTGCAGGATCCAGTTCTCCACCGGGACGAACACTGCTGCCATCATCAGTAGGATTGTGGAGAAGTATCTGTTGCCCCAAATATCCTTCACGTGGATGATCTGTCGACGCCCACAGGCGATACAGAAGCCCACTGAGGCGAACACCCATACTGGCTCCAGGAGCAACATTCTGAAATATAGTGGGGTTTGAAGAGGTTTGTAAGCTAGGCTGGGTGAGATTATGTGATTATGATATGAGTTTCTTGATCTGTTTCTAGTTTCTACACAAGTAAAGGATACATACCATTCATTTATTATGAAAATTACTACCTCCCAGTTCCAAGAGGTTAGAAGCCAATTAATAAGTTACCAACAAATTTAGCTACATTTTTAACTGAAATGGTTGAAAACCAAATTTAACAAGTTTTAATTAATTAATAAAATTTTCCATGATGTTGTTGTTAATATTGAAAAATCGAAACAAATGTAAGTATTACTATAATTTATAAGCAAATTAAAAGAAGTTGACTAAATTGTTTTAAACTAAAAATTTGTAAGATGTCTGGTATGTGATGAATTACTGAGGATCTCATTGGAGCAGAATACCATCATTGAAACTTAAATAGATTGTAGAGTCGCAAGAAACGTAAGTCTCGCAGTATTGAAGCAAGAACACGGCTTCACGGCAGTGGTTACATTGTTTGAGCATCGTGAGCATGCAGGACGGGAGGGACCAAACAATTAGTCCTTATACGACCAAACAGAATCTGAATACAGATCAACCCGTCGTGTCTCAGATTTATGCCATTCTAACATACTACAAAGATCTTTCTAATGAAGCTATGGTGGTTAAAATGCTTCCCTGACGAAATATCGGCGATATGGCAGTTAAATGCATTACTTCTTCTGATAGTGCTCTTCTTATAGTTCCGCACCGCTCCGGAGAGCTCGAGTACATGAAGCATTATTGGACGAGCACTGGGTAATGAAATACTATAACTTGAGATGAAAATCAAAAAATGACTTAAATAGAATCGTGGATTATTTGTATATAAAAGGACCGATTTTGTACTTTTAGAAGTGATTTTAGAATAAATGAGAGACATTGAAATTATCCGAGTAGATTGTAATTGTCATTAACTTTGTTTTTTTCTGAGACGATTATTAATTACACACAGTATGCACACTCACAATTATGGCAGTGAGTATCCCAGCTGCATATAATGCAGTGTACTAATAGCAGCAGATATGAGATAACAACACGATTGCTTACTGATAGGCGTGCAAGAAATTCCTGAGCTGAATAGGGCCGGTAGCTCAATTGGTAGAGCACCAGGCATGTAACTCGGAGGTTGGCGGATCATACCCGCCCCGGCACTATGCCGGCCCATGATTTTCCGAATCGCTTACCAGTGGAAATCTAGTCAATTCAAATATCTGCTTGCTTGGTACTCATGGTCGATACAATCACAGCCCAACCAACTATACTTGATCAGACCGATTCACCTACATGTGCATACGCCATCTGGGAGCCGTCAGTTGAGCTTGCTCTCTGACTCGTGGGTTGAAAACATCGTGTACAGGACTTCGTGAGTAGTACAGTACTTCACAACGATAACCCGCCTCCCCAACCAAATCTCTTAAATCTACGATTATTAATTGTCCATTGAGTGACAATGTGTGAGAATGTGTGAGAATGTGTGACAATGTGTGACAATGTGTGACAATGTGTGACAATGTGTGACAATGTGTGACAATGTGTGACAATGTGTGACAATGTGTGACAATGTGTGACAATGTGTGACAATGTGTGACAATGTGTGACAATGTGTGACATTGTGTGACATTGTGTGACAATGTGTGACAATGTGTGACAATGTGTGACAATGTGTGACATTGTGTGACAATGTGTGACAATGTGTGACAATGTGTGACAATTTGTGACAATGTGTGACAATATGTGACAATGTGTGACAATGTGTGACATTGTGTGACAATGTGTGACAATGTGTGACATTGTGTGACAATGCGTGACAATGTGTGACAATGTGTGACAATGTGTGACAATGTGTGACAATGTGTGACAATGTGTGACAATGTGTGTGACAATGTGTGACAATGTGTGACAATGTGTGTGACAACTGACAGTGTGTAGAACCCTGGTTGCACCAATTCTATGTGGCCGATAAAAGGTTGACAATTGACATACCCTTTGTAAACAAAAAAAGTCAGTTATTTCAAGAAATTAGACGCTATCATTCTCATAGCAAACATTAATTTAAAATTAGGGACCACTCTCTGAGATCTGGCTAATTCAAATGAAATTTTAATGAAGACACTTTTTACAGTCATTTTAATATCAAACCCTGATCAAGTGGGCTTGTTGGTGAGGGAAATCATCAAGGCGTAGAGACTTGATTAGAAGGTGTTAGCAATAATTTCATGATTTTATTCTTACTTAGTTGATGTGGGACAACTTTTTGTTTTAAACTAATCTTACAACAATCGAACATAATATGTAATGTGATCGCTTTTTCAGGAAAGCTTCTTGAATCTTTCCACGATCCGTTCAATACCTAAAAACTTTAAAATTAAGTCAAGAAATCATTTGAATTCGAACAATCGTTGTATGGCATTGTTGAATTTTCATTGTTCAGGTTCAGATCGGGAGTGAAGTTATCAGGACACTACAGACTTACAGGAGTCCTATTATTCTGAATATAAAGTGGTACCTTTCACAGCTCCTAGCAGCTAAGAGGGACGTGTTGTTAATACTTTAACGGAATAGGTGAGTTGTATTATTACATTTTTAGTCTCTTAGTAAGTTTTTCCGTGGAAATATCAGCAAAATAGCGGATAATGTTACGTGAAATGTAAAATTGCTTTAGTCTCATAGGTCCGCATAAAATAATAAACTTATAAATTGTAATAATAAACTTATAAATTGCTCTCTTACATTATCATTATTCGCATCTATCAATATCTTAAGTTATATTCAACATCATGGGACATAAAACAAATATCATATTCCTGTATTTCACTACTATTTGACCCCTAGTTAGCCGCTGAAACTTTCCTTGTCGTATATATTTATAAGCCCTAATTCCTGAGTCTAATCCAATAAAGCGCTAAGAACAGAGTATAAGGAATTTACACACATGGGACAATGATTACAGTATTATCAGTGTTGTTAACTGTTTTCTCCAATTTGTCGTGTTTTTTATTTAAATACCAACTTACAAACGGGATCAATAGAAATTTACCCAAGAAAACAACTTACATCTGTTCGTGTTTTTTGTTTGAGTACCACCTTACCTCGAAAAGTCAATCAGTCAATTATTGTAGGTATAAGGTGCCTATGCCCTATATGACTCATACTTTATACTGACACAATGAGTTTGTAGCTTTAGCGGACCGTTTTTCGTTAATTTGTTTTGAATAGTTTGATCAATGGAACCATGTACCTTCTTACCTTTTTTAGTTCGACACGTACCCTAGTCGGACGAGTACCCTAGTTCAACAAACCCTAAAGTCCGACTCTGTCGAACTAGAGTACGTTACCTGCACTCTAGTACGACACGTACTGAAGTTCGACAGAGAACTGCGACAGGATGAAAGGGACATACAAAAAGATACATTTTGTAAATTAGATTAGCTTTCACACAAACAAAAGGTTTTTGGAGTTCACTTTCAAAAACAATTATGATTGGTTACTTTTGCACAGTGGGTTCATATCAAAGTTGAAATCCAAAATCGGTCTGCGCTATCTTGGTTAATAGGTTGGTTCAAAAAAACCAAAATTTCTCAAATTTTGCTGAGTATAAGCTCAAACTTTGATCCCATGGCTAAAACACCCCCAAAAAAATTTTTTTGGTCCAACTCGTCTGGGATGGGACTGCACATGCCACGCCCTAATTTTTTGAGGTGCTTATACAGGTAAAATTCTTAAAATTGCCGTTTTTGACCTTTAAACGTCTAGATAGGGTCCCGAAAGCAATGGAGTGTAATATAAATGTGATAAAAAGGTTAACTTTAGTCAAGGTCTCATGTCTCTACGACCTTAGCATCAACATGTCTCTGCGCCTCCATTTTAAGGCGCGGTCGCGTCTCAACCATTGCTCAGTAAAGGTCGTAGAGACATGAGACTTCAACTAAAGTTAACCTTTTCCTACCATTTATATTAGAGTAGCACAGATTCAGAGCTCTAAACACATTCCTTTATCCTTAAAACGACGATCATATGAATTTTGCCTGTAAAAGTTGATATCTTGATGTCAATTAACATCGTAAGCTTTTGAAATTAAGATTAATTAAATGAGTCATAATTCTTCACACAATATTTACACACAATATGAAAATATAAATACAGGAAGTCTTTCTTGGATTCGACATTGAACTTTTCTCGGTCCCTGCACTGGAAAGTGGAACTGATCCTTTAGGTTTAAAGAAGTCAGCAGGTTCTGATTTAGGTACCCTGGTTTTCGGATCGCCATGTCTTCACAAGCAAGCTGTCTAATCTTCGTTGCCAAAAAGAATTTGTTGCCAGAGGAATATTTTCGTCAAACTAGGATTTAAATGAGGTCCTTATAATTTCTTTATGACCCGTCAGCTATAGGATAAGCATTGATGAGGTCCAATAATTCCTTCATAGCTCGTCACTGACAGGATCATTATCAACGATATCCAATGATTCCTTCATAGCTCGTCACCGGTCACTGACAGGGTCACCGATCACTATTAATAAGGTCTGATGATTTCTTCGTGACTAACGAGGTACAGTAATCTCTTACTGATACGTCAAGCCAAGTTAAGTAAATAACTATAAATATCCAAGCATTAGCTAACAAAATAGCATATGGTTCTAATTCCTTTACCAAGTTATCAGTAATGGATCTAAATGAATCTTTTCTGTAAACTGATCTTCTTAAAGCTGAAGGACTGATTCCCTCTCCAGTCCCCAAGATGGAGAATATTTGTTAAATTATTGTAGGATTCATGAAGAGGGGAAATTCTCCACGGTATGCTTGCGTTCTTCTGTAGGATGATGCCATAGCTGCCATATTCCCAATACTCGAACAGCTCGTTCTCGACAGTGACAACAGCAGTATACAAATTCACAAACTGCTCATTCATAAACATAAGGCTCCGGAATGCGACTTCATTTTAAGAGAGCTTGGAAGAGGGCAAATTCCCCCAGTAATGTTTGTTTTCACTAGCAAATTTTGCAACACAATGCAACCAACGAAGTTGTTCTTACCTCTGACAGTTCCAGGGTGTGGAGACGTGGAATCCAAGGAAGATTTTCTGTATTTTTTCATATTGCGTGTAATATAAATATTGTGTGTTAAGTATTATGATTCATTAAATTAATTTTAATTTCAAAAGCTTACGATGTTAATTGACATCAAGATATCAACTTTTACAGGCAAAATTCATATGATTGTCGTTTTAAGGATGAAAGAATGTGTTTAGAGCTCTGAATCTGTGCTACTCTAATATAAATGGTAGGAAAAGGTTAACTTTAGTTGAAGTCTCATGTCTCTACGACCTTTACTGAGCAATGGATGAGACGCGACCGCGCCTTAAAATGGAGGCGCAGAGACATGTTGATGCTAAGGTCGTAGAGACATGAGACCTTGACTAAAGTTAACCTTTTTATCACATTTATATTACACTCCATTGCTTTCGGGACCCTGTCTAGACGTTTTAAGGTCAAAAACGGCAATTTTAAGAATTTTACCTGTATAAGCACCTCACAAAATTAGGGCGTGGCATGTGCAGTCCCATCCCAGACGAGTTGGACCAAAAAAATTTTTTTGGGGGTGTTTTAGCCATGGGATCAACGTTTGAGCTTATACTCAGCAAAATTTGAGAAATTTTTTTTTTTTTGAACCAACCTATTGGTTAATCTCGATGAGGTAAACAAGCCACGATCTTTATAGTCCAAACAAGTTCCAATATGCTTGAAACTCACATAATATATAGTCTGATCTTTAGTCCAAACAAGTTCCAATATGCTTGAAATGAACTCACATAATACATTAATAGTCTGATAGTGTCTAGAGTGCATACTTGTGCAACAAAATTCACCGTGGAATCGTTTTTCTGATCCGGCAAAACCGAGTTTCAAGTTTAGGCTTATTTTGCTTAATTCAATTTCAATCAAACTACATTTCAGTTTTTACAGAAATATTTTTCATTGCTCCGTTATCAAGACTAAAATGAAAATTAGCAGTTTTTTAAGCTCTCACTGTAAATAGTGATTGTTGTTATTATCGTTTTGTCCGAGATTATTATAAATAGTTCTAGTAGTGAATAGTGATCCTACTTTAAATATCTAGTTAGGAAAGCAACCAAACGCTCCCAAAAAGTATTATAATCTTATTCTTACTGAACTTCACATTTCGTTTCGATACCTTAGGGATTCGATCCGTTTACCGTTTTATACTGTAATATCGCTTTAAAACTCAGTGAATGACACTGTCTAACCCAGGGAAGTATGTCGGAACCAGATGAACGAGTGGTCTATGTTCAGGAGGTAGCAGATATATCAGATCTGGATATGGACGAGGACGGGTTCACTTGCAGCAAGAGCTCGCTCGTCAGGCGGATGGGGGACAATGGGGAGACTATACTCGAGTCCTCTACGGAGGAGATGTCTTTTAGTGAGAGCCCCAGGAAATCCTCCAGCAAGACAGTGAGTGCTGGCTCTGGGGGAGGGTTCAGCTCTGGAGGGTCCAGTCGTGTGAGCTCCTCTTCAGCTGCCAGTAAGACAGGTTCTTCATCAACTTCATCAAGTTCTTCCACCTCAGTTGTAACCAAGATAAGCTCTTCCTCTTCCTCAATGAGCAGATCAAGCTCTTCCTCTTCCTCTGTAAGTGAGAGGAGCTCTTCAGGTTCTGCAATGAGACAGACAAGTTCTTCAGGTCGAGCATTGAGACAGATAAGCTCTGATTCTGTATTGAGAGAGATAAGTTCTTCCGTTGAAGCATTGAGCAAGTTAAACTCTTCCGGATCTGCAGCAAGACAGAGAACCTCTTCCGATGAAGAAATTACAGTATCTTGCGGTTCCGTACCGTTACTTTATTCCGATTCTGTACCGAGACAGAAAAGCTCTCCCAGCTCTGGAACCAAAGATATAAGCTCTTCCGGATCTGCAGCAAGACATACAACCTCTTTCGATGAAGAAATTACAGTATCTTGCGGTTCCGTACCGTTACTTTATTCCGATTCTGTACCGAGACAGAAAAGCTCTCTCAGATCTGGAACCAAAGATATAAGCTCTTCCGGATCTGCAGCAAGACATACAACCTCTTCCGATGAAGAAATTACAGTATCTTGCGGTTCCGTAGCGTTGCTTTATTCCGATTCTGTAGCGAGACAGAAAAGCTCTCCCAGATCTGGAACCAAAGATATAAGCTCTTCAGAATCTGCAGTGGGCGAGATTATATCTTCAGTTACCGCAATAAGCGACAAGTACCGCAAAACGCAAACAAGTTCATCCGGTGAAGCAGTGAAAGTTACAAAATCTTCCGGTTCTACCGTGAGACAGACAAGCTCTTCTGATGCAGCATTGAGAGAAATAAGCTCTTCCGTCGAAGCACTGAAGCGAACAAGCTTATCCGGTGAAGCAGGGAGCATAACAGTATCTTCCGGATCTGTAGCGAGACAGGAAAGCTCTTCCGATGAAGAAATTACAGTATCTTGCGGTTCCGTAGCGTTGCTTTATTCCGATTCTGTACCGAGACAGAAAAGCTCTCCCAGATCTTCAGCCAAAGATATAAACTCTTCAGAATCTGCAGTGGGCGAGATTATATCTTTGGGTGCCGTAATAAGCGACAAGTACCGCAAGAAGCAGACAAGTTCATCCGGTGAAGCAATAAATGTTACAAAATCTTCTAGATCTGAAGCGAGACAAAAAGGCTCTTCTAGTGCAGCAGTGAATGAAAATAGTTCCTCCGCTTCTGCAGTAAAAAAGGTATCTGCAGTTGACGGGATAAGCTCTTCGGGTCCTGCAATAAGTAAGACAAGCTCTAAGATCTCCAGCTCAAGCTCAGGTTCACGCAGTAGCAGTACCAAAGTATCCAGCTCCAGACGGATCGGAGATGGAGATGGGGAAACTATAATCCAGTCATCACTGGAGCAACTGTCTTTTAATGGTGTGATCCCAACTGATGCCAGAGGCGGCTCTGGAGGGCCGAGTCATGTGGCGGTAAGCAAGACAGGGTCTGCCTCGATTGTGAGCAAGTCAAGTTCCAGTTCCAGTTCAAGGTCTAGTTCCCGCAGCTCCAAGAAAGTATCCAGCTCCAAGGAAGTAACCAGCAGCTCTTCTAGTTCCTCACGGATGGTGTCCAGCAGCTCGACAACCTCCTCATCTATGAAAGTCTCCAGCTCTTCCTCGTACAGTTCATCTAGTTCAGGTTCCAAGTCAATAAAGGGTTCCTCTCAGGAGACAATCAAAGAATAACTGATTACTTCAGTACCATAATGACATTAAGCACAGATAACAGAGTTTTTTTATCACAATTAGAAGTAAAAAATGGGTTGATATTTTATGCTAAGATTCTAATTTTTTTTTCAACAAATTTTCACTGATTGATTTGGTCTTATCAATTGATCTTGTCTTTTCAATTGATTTGGTCTCATGTTCATTATACCATTTAAAATTGCAAGTTTGAATCCCTCACGTGACTATAGTGGGATATGAATTGTTGTTTGATTGTATTTTCACAATTTGAAAGGTTCGGATATGAGAATTTATTAAAAAAACTGGCTTGGGAACCTCAGGCCCTGAACCGCAAGGCCTGAACCGCAAGGCCTGAACCTCAAGGCCTGAACCTCAAGGCCTGAACCTCAAGGCCTGAACCGCAAGGCCTGAACCTCAAGGCCTGGAGTACAGCCGGAATAAAAATTGGAATCCTTAACATATCATTGATTTAATATCATCAGAAGAAATAATTATTATCAATTTTGATTTGGGTCGTCTTGGCCTTGTCGTGAGTTTTATCACTTTTCATCACCTTCTTCAGGATTTTACTGTTGCAGACCGTACCACTTGCACTGTTCTGTTGAACAGCTGCACTATAGTTCTGAATCCCTAACTCCACCGTTGTTTGTACTGTCTCTTCACAGTGGCGTAACTTTGCCTGTTGGCGCCCCCCGCTCAGTGACGAAAAGCGCCCCCCTAAAATTTTTTGTGTCCCTAAAAAAAAAAAAAAAGGTCGGGTACTTTTTTTCTCGCCCCCCCCTAAGGCTTTTTGCGCCCCCCTGAAGCAAAAAAGGGTACCCCAAATATTTTTTTCGCGGCGACCGAACGCTAAATTGGACAGGGAAATACACAAACAAGACGTTTTTTCAGTGAAAGGGCCTAAAATTCAGGAAAATTGCGCCCCCCTTATACGGCCCCCCCCCCCCGCACAGCGGGGTCTGCGGGGCCCTAAGTTACGCCACTGTCTCTTCAACTGACGTCTTAAACAACTGTAGTTGTTCGTCCTTCTGCACTAGCAACTGGTCCTGCAACCTGACCATCTTTTCCTTGTCTGCTAGTGCTTCCGTCTTGAGGCACTCAACGATTTCCATCATAGCGCTCATTTGACTACTCTGCCGTCGTACGAGGTCTGCTGCTTGCATAACCCAGTTTGCCATATACCTTTTATAGATAGACGGAGACATGAGTATTTCCTGGTCCATATTTCCACGAATTTCGAAGTTTTCTAATTTCAGTTCTCTTGCCATCGAAGTGAACCATCTTTCAGTACAGCCCTCTACATCTTCCTTTTCTTCGTAGTTGAAATCCTTGATTTTCTTCTGAGATCGGGTCAAATTCAGATCATCCTCCATGGTGTACTTGTATAATAATGTACAATTACACAAGCAAAGGCTAACTACGCGGTAGCAGCAAACTGAACTTATCGCTAAGTTACAAAAGATAAGGGAGCTCGATAATTGCAACGTAAGCTACACACACTACACACATATATTAATATAATACATGATGGTTGACTGGATACATGATAGTCGCCTTTTATGTTTCATTTCATCTTCGACCATGATTACTAACTCGTGGGACCACTTGTAGTCAATCTACGTGGTTGCAATTAAGGTGGAGTAATTACATATTTTATAGATCGCAACAACCATTACAGTGCAGGTATGGTACTATAATTATAGTATACTAGTGTAACCCGTGCCTTCGGCCGGGAATTTACTGTCACAGTTGCAATGTAAAAGTATACAACCGCATTATGTATTTGATATCACGCATAACGCTGTCTTATGAAAGTATGAAATCTCCCTACAGTTGAAACAAAGCGGCCGCAAGAGTGAGCTCTGATATTACGTGGGGCTAAACTAATTACGGTACATGTTATCCTCCTCGTTCTCTCTCCCATCCATTTATGTCACATTTCTGGTACAAAACCATCAATTAAACCACTTACCATCGGCCGATTTAAAAAAAAATTGCTTATGGGCTTCATCAGAGTTTTGTCGGCACTATACCGAAAAAACCAGTCCCGTAACTATTACCGTTTTTTTTGTATAACCGTTCGGAAATCACACACACACAGACAGACACACACACACACAGACACACACACATTCTGGTGTTATTAAGTTGATAGTATTAGTAATAGCTGTACTGTCGACTGCGTCCGTCAATAACATTCTCTTAATTTTCAGCTAAAGTAACAAGTAAGACTGGTATAATTGGTCGTTTAGAGGGTATTCTTAATTACGTTTATAATTTTACGTTTATTAGTCATTATGCATTAGTCATTATGCATTATGCATCAGGGGTCGTTTACATATAACGTAATCAATATTTTAGCAATTTTTACCCCTTTCCCCCCTCCGTAATCAACCGTAATCAAAACCCAACCCCCACCTGACAGCAATATTATGTAATCTTCCCTAGAAAACAGTAAAACACTTTTCTCTACGTTTCATATGCTACCCTGGTCATGATATCATGATGAGCCGAAATCAGGTATTCGATCAATTTTTAAGTTTTATCACTATCATACTCAATCTCATAATGAAATTTAATGGAATTTGAATTAGAATATTGTTCTTAATCTTATTCGATCTAGGGGGTAAAAAAGAAAATTTGGATTACGTAATCAACGACCGAATTGTTTTAAAACATGCATATGTTTTAACAAAATGTATATGTTTTAACAAAATGCCTTGACGTCTACCGCCTTGGTAATCTATTATTATAATACAGTCGCGTGATTTTTTCTTATCTTGTGAAGTATGTCACTCACGGAATGCTGGTTTCGGTTTTGGGAAAGGTCCTCTAAAACCTAATAAACCTAATTTGCAAGCCTACAATTATAATCGTTACGATAAAATAAACTCGTGTTTCAGTAAGCAGAGTTGGAGCTGAATCTGATGCAGTGGTGTAACGGTCAAGGTAACAACCTCAACCTTGCAAACTCATATCTTCTGTTCAAGGCAACAACCTCAACCTTGCAAACTCATATCCTTCGTTCAAGGTAACAACCCCAACCTTGCAAACTCATATCCTTCGTTCAAGGTAACAACCTCAACCTTGCAAACTCATATCTTCCGTTCAAGGTAACAACCTCAACCTTGCAAACTCATATCCTTCGTTCAAGGTAACAACCTCAACCTTGCAAACTCATATCTTCCGTTCAAGGTAACAACCTCAACCTTGCAAACTCATATCTTCCGTTCAAGGTAACAACCTCAACCTTGCAAACTCATATCTTCCGTTCAAGGTAACAACCTCAACCTTGCAAACTCATATCCTTCGTTCAAGGTAACAACCCCAACCTTGCAAACTCATATCTTCCGTTCAAGGTAACAACCTCAACCTTGCAAACTCATATCTTCCGTTCAAGGTAACAACCTCAACCTTGCAAACTCATATCTTCCGTTTAAGGTAAAAACTTCAACCTTGCAAACTCATATCTTCCGTTCAAGGTAACAACCTCAACCTTGCAAACTCATATCCTTCGTTCAAGGCAACAACCTCAACCTTGCAAACTCATATCTTCCGTTCAAGGTAACAACCTCAACCTTGCAAACTCATATCCTTCGTTCAAGGTAACAACTTCAACCTTGCAAACTTAAATCTTCCGTTTAAGGTAACAACCTCAACCTTGCAAACTCATATCTTCCGTTTAAGGTAACAGTCTCAACCTGCAAACTCATAATATCTTCCGTTCATGGTAACAACCTCAACCTTGCAAACTCATATCCTTCGTTCAAGGTAACAACCTCAACCTTGCAAACTCATATCCTTCGTTCAAGGCAACAACCTCAACCTTGCAAACTCATATCTTCCGTTCAAGGTAACAACCTCAACCTTGCAAACTCATATCTTCCGTTCAAGGTAACAACTTCAACCTTGCAAACTCATATCTTCCGTTCAAGGTAACAACCTCAACCTTGCAAACTCATATCTTCCGTTTAAGGTAACAACTTCAACCTTGCAAACTCATATCTTCCGTTCAAGGTAACAACCTCAACCTTGCAAACTCATATCTTCCGTTTAAGGTAACAACTTCAACCTTGCAAACTCATATCTTCCGTTCAAGGTAACAACCTCAACCTTGCAAACTTATATCTTCCTTTTAAGGTAACATTTTGACCAAAAATTATACTAAAAGAAGGTATTGATAACTAATAAACTTTCTATCTAAGTACTAATTATAATGCACCAGAGTATTTTTATAAACTCATTTACATTTTAAATGCACTCATTTACTTACAGTGTTCTGAGTGAGTATTACCCAAGCAATCTGTTCTCTAAATTTTTGACCTACCATGTGATCACCGCACACTGACGGCTTGTGTACAGGGTTGTGTATTGTATTTTGAAGCTTGACTCATATTTAAGTTTTGAACTTTTGATGCGTGGGGGCATCGAAATTTAAATTTTGAAAAGGGTGATTTTTTATTGTTTTAAAATATTCGAAAAAACTTTTGGGTAGAGACTAGAAATGTTGTCATATGGTATTTTGAGATATATTTTATGATATCTTAGTTTTTCAATAACGTTTGAGGGACGTAGAATTTAGTATATGATTTGATTTTGATTTTCGGGTGTAGAATAACCAATGCTCTTATTTGTTTTTATTCGAGAGTTTGGATGGCAGCTCTACTGGCATGAATGAACTGTCCGCTCTTTTGCACATAGGACTTACAGCCAGGCCTGTGATTGGTCCTCGTGGCCACAGGGTGACTGCTAGTGGAGTTCCCATTGGCGAGACTGCGTGTCACGTGGGGCGAGCAGATGCGTTGTACTATCAGTATCACGCAGAATGGCGTTGCAGTTTTTGAGAGTATATATGACGAACGAGAGGGACGAGCTCACTTCTTTTTCGTTTTTCGTCGCCCCTTAATTTTAATCTTAAGGGATCCTTTTGGCTATAGTTTGCTGAGCACTACACTGAGCGATAGACAAGTAGTGTGTCTATAATTATATTTGCGTCAAAAGGTTATCGCAACAAAGACATTTTAACTTTTTTTTCTCGTGACATATGTTTTTGAAAGTGCCCATAATCACAGTCCTTTTTATACTTCTCATAGTATTAGTGGTTGGTACAAATTAGATTCACAGTTTACTTAACCATTTTACATTCAAATCAATCGTTTTATTTGCACTGTGTGCACTTAGATCAAACAAAGCTTAAAATTGCTGATATCTTGGCTGTTAGGGAGAACTTGTCTTCATATCCATATCAATCTATACATCATTTTCAATGTGATGAAATGCCTACGATTACTCATTAAATATCTTTGTTAACAAAACAGGATTTAACTCTCCTAACCCAAGGTGGCTTGGCACGGTGACACAAAGGCTCTAAACATCATTGGAACTGGAGAGAATATCATCCCCTCAATACATGTCCAGGATCTCAGTAACATTGTTACCTCGGTTGCAGATGCTAAACCCAAAACTCGTTATATTGTAGCTGTTGACGATTCAATGAACTCTATGACTGACATTATCACGGTAAGTCGCGCTCATTTGCACGGTTCTACTGATATCACTAGCTTATGTTCATTATATGCAAGCCTCTTGATTTATAGGAACATTAACAGACAATGGAACATTAACAGACAATATCCACTGTACGGGCATTGTTCAGGACAAATGTGCGGACGCAGCAGCGGTAGATGTGACTCTGAAAATGTACCACAATGATACCACAATCTGCTCGGCAGGAATATCGGGAGTTGGGTGTGATTTTAAGTTCACTTTGGTTTTTGAAGGAGTTTCATCGAGCCTGTAAGCTACTTGCATCTATTTAAAAGAAGATTCATTCCACAAAAATGTTAAACCATCTTTTAGCCGGAAACATTTTAGGACTGTTTAGTTTTAAAATAATTGAAACTTTATTTTTGTAATCAGCTTGTATATGTAGGAAGCATTCTAGTCATTATTAGGTCATAGACATAACACGTCATCACTCCATTCATAGTACATACAAAACGGTTGTAACGACGGATTTTACGGCTGACGCTGGCAACAACATAATCTTCAAAACAGGAAACGACGCCTTAAAGTCTGGGGTTTTCAATCCAATAACGATAAATCTTAATCCTGTGGTGAGTCAAAACGTCACCATAACAGTATGTGTCCATCAGTTTGAAATGGAATTCAAGTGCGAGATAATATCCAATGATTTAGAAACTCTATAAAACGAAAATTGAATGACGACTTAGTAGGATCGGTTAACTTTAAGAGCACAGACGTCACGATAAACGGTACACTTGATCCTTTACATTTACAGGAGGATATAAAAATGAAAGTTAATGTGGTTGATGCTGATTATTTTTTTGAAGATAAAATTTCTGACTTCACGATGAACCTTGACATAAAAGGAAAATCAAGCTATGTCGAACACTTTGTAAAGCACACAACTCCTGAGGGATCGGGGCTATTCAAAATATCATACAAGGTAAAATTATAAGAAAGAAAAAATGTGGCTGTTTATTATAGTGGAATTTTTAAATGGATTCATAGAAAATTTATACCGGCAAAGAAGTTTATAGCGCAGACATGACAAGCGCCCTATTTTCAGGTTTATTGTATTGGTAACCATGGTGGCATTGGTTGTTGTGGGTGCATAAATAACTACTACAACACTAACTGTACTAAGTTCTGTCAACCTATCAACAATTTTACTTGTGATAGTTACGGTGAGAGCAAGTTTTAAAATACCACATTTCCAATTCTCTCCTTTTCAATTTAGTGACTCATTCTAAAAACCCGGAACAATGTTCGCGTTGAATCCCGCTCTATCCAGGTGACCACATCTGTAAACCGAACTACTACAACTCGAGTTGCAATGTCCACTGTGTTCCTGCATCTCACTACAACTGCTCTCAAAACGGGACCAGGGTCTGTTTGGGAAGATGGACCGGAGATAAATGTGGTGTTAAAACTCCCTGCCCATCAGGTTGGCTTTAATAGACATACATTTAATAGACAAACATTTAATAGACATACATTTAATAGACATACATTTAATAGACATACATTTAATAGACATACATTTCTTTCATCAATCTAATTATCCTTTGCTAGTGGCTAGTTCGAGTTTAAGCCTTGTTTTCATACGCAAAAGCATTGATCATTGATGACTATTTGTCAGAGATATGACTGATTTGCATCTCATCAACACATTTGCGGCTAAAGGAATTTTTCATTGTGATAAAATTTATTAAAATCGGACTTCATTTCAGGGCAGTTTGGCGTGAACTGTTCAGTAAATTGCACGGCAGTTCCTGGCCAATACGATTGCAACTCAACAACCGGAGAGAAAGTTTGTGAAACTCACTGGACAGGTTCAGAATGTGATTCCTGTTCACCAAACTATTACGGTGCTAACTGTGACACATTCTGTCAAGCCAGCTCAGCTTGGGACTGTAGTAATACTGGGGAGAAGGAATGTTTGGGACACTTTACAGGACAGAACTGTTCTCTTTGTGAGACAGGGTGGTATGGGAGTGGATGTGATCTTTATTGTGATCTCAACAGTACATTGTGGACCTGTGATGACCATGGAAGTTACATCTGCAACGGAAAGAGAACTGGTACGCTTTCCAATAATCGTTGATTTCAATTTCTTCTTCACTTTTTCATACAGCAATGACGTACTACCTTCATTGTTTAGAGAGAATTAGATTTAAAATCATAATCCAACGGTAGACTTTAGTTAACTGCACGACCTCCATTCCCCAGGAACAAACTGTACGGATTGTAAGGAAAGTTGGTTTGGAGAAGATTGTTCAGTAGAGTGTACAGACACAGAGAGATACAAATGTACAGATCAGGGCGACAAAACTTGTACTTCTAACTGGAACGGTCTTAACTGTGATAGGTAAAAACAACCTCACCTTTTTCTGAAGATTCCTGAATACAAGGTCTCGTTCAGACATTTTAAATTTATCTTAGCTTTAATTCGACCATCTGACTGAATCTTAAAATACATTTCCACTGCAGCTGTAAGGATATGTATTCTGGACCGAACTGCACGTGCAAAAGTGAGCCAGGAAGAGCGGAGTGTGACAAGGAAGGATTGTTGCACTGTGTGGGACACTGGACTGGTCAGCTCTGTGATATCTGCATTCCCGGATACTCTGGACCTCTGTGCTTGATACAGAATGAGGCGCCGGATTCTTTGCCAAGTTCGTACCTTATTTCTGTTACTTCAACTTTGTTTTAATTCATAACGCGTGCACATGGCATGGATATCGATATATTCTGATATTTCCTAATTTTAACTTGGTTATTCTGTTATTTTTTCTAATATTAGTATGGTAATTATGATAATTTTCTAATCTTAGCTGGGTTATCTCTGGCAACGCAACAATATCGTTTATTTGGCGCGTACACTTACAGTGCGTAATTGTGATGGGACCATTATTGAGAATGACATGGAATTAAACTATACCGAAATAATCTACTATTCAATTCAAGTTCAACAGATAAAACCATCAGACGGTTAAAAAGCTTAATTTATAAAATTATGTGGATAAAATAACTCACATAGAAATTGATCAGGGTTCAGCAACTCGCTGCTCATATTCTGCATAATGACGGGGGTGGTATTTAGTCTTGGAGCCGGAATTGTTCTATATGGAGTGTGCAGAAGATCATCTCTGAAGATCAACCCGGCGTTAACACTGGAGCCCGTACCCGTAGTGTACACGAATCCTCATTTTGCTGAAACACCCACAGTCCCTCACCCACAAAAGAAACTTGTTTGGGGACTGGTTTATTAGCCAGTCAATGTTTACGAATATAATAACTTTATTACATAATCATAAATGTATAAAATAAATAGATCAAATCTTAAACAGAATATTGACTAAGATCCGTATTGAATTTATTGAGGACATGTAATGACTGATGTGATTTTAGATTTGAATCGTTCACATATTGTACATACTAGGTAACACACATAGTTCATATATTGTACATACTAGGTAACACACATAGTTCACATATTCTACATACTAGGTAACACACATAGTTCACATATTCTACATACTAGGTAACACACATAGTTCACATATTCTACATACTAGGTAACACACATAGTTCACATATTCTACATACTAGGTAACACACATAGTTCACATATTCTACATACTAGGTAACACACATAGTTCACATATTCTACATACTAGGTATCACACATAGTTCACATATTCTGCATACAAGGTAACACACATATTTCACATATTGTACATACTAGGTAACACACATAGTTCACATATTCTACATACTAGGTAACACACATAGTTCATATATTGTACATACTAGGTAACACACATAGTTCACATATTCTACATACAAGGTAACACACATATTTCACATATTGTACATACTAGGTAACACACATAGTTCACATATTCTACATACTAGGTAACACACATAGTTCACATATTCTACATACTAGGTAACACACATAGTTCACATATTCTACATACTAGGTAACACATATAGTTCACATATTCTACATACTAGGTAACACACATAGTTCACTTATTCTACATACTAGGTAACACACATAGTTCACATATTCTACATACTAGGTAACACATATAGTTCACATATTCTACATACTAGGTAACACACATAGTTCACATATTCTACATACTAGGTAACACACATAGTTCACATATTCTACATACTAGGTAACACATATAGTTCACATATTCTACATACTAGGTAACACATATAGTTCACATATTCTACATACTAGGTAACACACATAGTTCACTTATTCTACATACTAGGTAACACACATAGTTCACATATTCTACATACTAGGTAACACATATAGTTCACATATTCTACATACTAGGTAACACACATAGTTCACATATTCTACATACTAGGTAACACACATAGTTCACATATTAGGTGAGCCATTATTTGGCCATTTAGACCTACACCTCCCCCCTGTAAGCTACTTAACACAAAGCTAGTGTGTAGAAACTACAGTAAGCATTTCCAAACCTCCTCCCCCTAAGCGTAATTTGTGGACAATTTGATTTGAGTTCGTTTATTTCGATAAAATGTATAATTATATTTTTGATACTTTCAATATTACTACAAAAACAACAAAAATTGCGCCCGTTGTTTTGTTTTGGCGGACGCTAGATTTCCAATTTCACATTTACTATAAATTTAAGTATAAGCTCCAATCAGCTCACTTCAATCTTCATGATAATAATATTGATAAATTATGCATCAAACACTTGAAATTCAGTTCAATTGCCGTAGAACTTAACTTGTATCTGTAATTCAAGAAATTATCAGCAAAGGTAAACTATACTCGTGTACACATCAATACACTATGCGTGCCACGTACAAATTGGGCGTATTACCTAATAGTAATATTATACATTACATGCATCATATGCATTAAAACACAGTCGCGCCGCGCATTCATAGATCACAGGCTATCTATACATCACATCTCCGCAAGCAATCCTCGCGCGCGCGCAACTTTTTCGTTGCATGGTAACGGACGGAATGACATCATATTCAGACCCGCCTACTGCTATCTCCAAAATCCACGTTTTTCTGCAAAAACTTCCATTCGTAACCTTTCACTATTGCCTTTTTTCAAAAGGGTGAAAAGGAAAAAATGGGTTGATATTTTATGCTAAGATTCTAATTTTTTTTTCAACAAATTTTCACTGATTGATTTGGTCTTATCAATTGATCTTGTCTTTTCAATTGATTTGGTCTCATGTTCATTATACCATTTAAAATTGCAAGTATAAATCCCTCACGTGACTAGTGGGATATGAATTGTTGTTTGATTGTCTTTTCAGAATTTGAAAGGTTCGGATATGAGAATTTATAAAAAAAACTGGCTTGGGAACCTCAGGCCCTGAACCGCAAGGCCTGAACCTCAAGGCCTGAACCGCAAGGCCTGAACCTCAGGCCCTGAACCGCAAGGCCTGAACCTCAAGGCCTGAACCGCAAGGCCTGAACCTCAAGGCCTGAACCTCAAGGCCTGAACCGCAAGGCCTGAACCTCAAGGCCTGAACTGCAAGGCCTGACCCTCAAGGCCTGAACCTCAAGGCCTGAACCTCAAGGCCTGAACCTCAAGGCCTGAACCGCAAGGCCTGAACCTCAAGGCCTGAACCGCAAGGCCTGAACCTCAAGGCCTGAACCGCAAGGCCTGAACCTCAAGGCCTGAACCGCAAGGCCTGAACCTCAAGGCCTGAACCGCAAGGCCTGAACCTCAAGGCCTGAACCGCAAGGCCTGAACCGCAAGGCCTGAACCTCAAGGCCTGAACCGCAAGGCCTGAACCTCAAGGCCTGAACCGCAAGGCCTGAACCTCAAGGCCTGAACCGCAAGGCCTGAACCTCAAGGCCTGGAGTACAGCCGGAATAAAAATTGGAATCCTTAACATATCATTGATTTAATATCATCAGAAGAAATAATTATTATCAATTTTGATTTGGGTCGTCTTGGCCTTGTCGTGAGTTTCAGTAAGTTGTAAGTAAAGTACGTGATCAGCAAAGAAATTTACAATTTGAATATTATGTGGAAAAGTGTTGGGAAAAAAGAAAAGTGCAAGCGTAAAAGCATCATATATTTCCGGTCATTTACACAATCTCACGTGATCAATACACTCGTTTTCTCAAAGACAGTAAGAGAATTGTGCTAACCTAACCAATACTCAACCTTTGTGCTTTCTGAGTTTGATTTTAGTGTAACACGTTTTTAAATTGCACGACAAGACAGACGATTTGTGGAGCTGAATGAGGGCCATTATATTTACCGTGGTTCTTCTCCTTGCGGCAAGGTGAAAAATCAAATATTTAAAACATGTCTGTGTTTAGCTGATTAGACAGTACGGACCACCTTAGTTTAGCTAAACACAATTACCTATACTTAATTACCATCACCAATTACTTAATTGCATTTAAACAATGAAAATCTTCAATTCAGAGAGTCCCAGCAAGCTTGTAGTCGCTGCAGGGCCTTCGGTAAGTTCTGTTTATATTATTTGTTATACTATTTATATCATTTGTACTACTATATAGTTGTACAATTTACTATTACAGACATGTCGATATTTGAACAACGTGCAATATTCTTATCAGCTGTTTAAATCCAAAAGAGCATTAATATAACGTTTTCCTGCCAATTCAAAATACGTTAAAGTAAAATGTATATAAATTCTTCAGATTTGTGGCTGGGATGCGAGCCTGAAGATAACAAAGTTGTATCGCTGTTTAATGGACACAAGTGTGCAGCAGTGGAGAACGCCAACGTCAAGCTTAACTGTTCCTTAGGTTTCTACTATATAATTAACTTTCTCTGCTCTAATATTATAGGGAAGCACAATAAAATTGAAAGCGTAAGCTCGCAACTTATTCCTTTGCAGGGCAAATTCCCTTCTAGATTCTGATTAGAGAGGTGCTTTACATTTCTGAGGCTTAATTCTTTAGAACCAATGTTAATAATTTACTGCTCTTATATCTTAATGGACATAAATACCCGAAAATACCAGAAATTGCAAATTCCACCCAAATATTAACATTTCTATTTTCTACGCTATATGTGATCTGACAGCAGAATAAATGGTCAGGGTTTTCAAGGGTGGCATGATTGAAGTATGGCATTAACGAATAAATTAGCAATTTAATTATAAAGAGTAAAGGTGTAGCCTTGCAGCGAAGGGAAGCACTAATAGAACTTCTCCAATATGAAAAATAAAATCTCAATTTGATCAGGAGATTCAGATGGACTGACTCTAGAGTACAAATGGTACAAGTCGAGCAAAGTGGGAGGGCAATCCTTGGCTAGCATGGCTTCAGATGCTAAACAGGTACCCACAGTCTTTAAAATGCAACTCTTGTAGAACGAGGGAATAACATTAAACATAAACGTTTTCGGCTGAAAGCAAATTAATGAATTTATTTGATCAAATCTTCATCCAGCTGTTCCCCCAGATAAACTGCACATTTGAAGTGTGTGATCTGAGCGAGGTGACGTGGTCGAGTGAGATGAACCTGGAGAAGCACGACTCTCATTTCTACCAATGTGTTGTTACTGTGAAGGAGGGGGCTGATGAGGCTGTGAAGACTGTGGCTACTTTGTATAGTAACGTCCTGGCGGTGGATGTTCAGAGTGAGTTGCGCACTTTGTTTCTTGGTTTTATTTTTTTATTTTTTAAAGGTTGGTTTTACTTTTAATAACATCTATTCGGCTAGATAAGCAATATGCTTTTTAAATTAGTTTACTACACGACAATTATCAACATTTCGGATCTGCTTGAAAGTATATAGATAGTTTATATAAGACTATTATTGATGAAATAATGAGAAAGATAGACTATAGTTTGAAGAACAGGTGATGTTCTTTCAGAGTATGTAGCACCAGCCGGTGAAATGGTGAGTGAGTCCCACTCAGTAGACATTGGCACCGCTGAAGTGAAACTAGCCTGTGCTCTGCCAACCACCAACCCACCCTCTACTGCAGTATGTACCAAATATTTAACTCGACTACAGAAATAATAGAACTTTGACTAGTTATAACGAAAATAAAGTTATCAAATTTAATATCAGAAAGTCCTTATTTTCAACCTGAATACATATTGATTCGACTGCTATGCCCAGTGATTTATTTGGCAGGAGCTTGAATTAACTCCTTAGTTTCTTTATGCCTGGAATCGATTAAACAAGTTAAACGTGTTGCATCAATGATTGAATGAATTTGCAGGTATGGATATATTCCAAAGACGCTGACTCTAACGCAACGGCTATATCAAATCAAGCAAATATGATTGTGGTTCAAAACACCATAATTTCAACTGATGGTAAGACAATCCATGTATCGTGAGCTAGAATTAAATTACAATTCAGCTAGCTAGTTTAAGTTTAACCCACTATTCTTTAAGGGTGGATAAAACAAAAAGCAAAGACAGCTAAAAGAAACAAGAAGTTGATGGCTCCAAATTCAATTTTAAATGTTTAAATAACGTCAATAAAACTAGAAATCTGACAGATTATTTAAAATCTGACAGATTATTTAATTAATTAGCTAACTAACTGAATGATAACTCGCAGCAAAGTTTGGGTACTCAGTAGGGATGTTGGTGATAATGAACTTCAAGGCTGATAATGTAGGGGTGTATAAGTGTGCTGTTCAACATCAGACTTTGTTGGGTGTTGTTAATCAGAAGGATGTAGGCCTCTCACACTGTGGCTAGCTCAGGTTAGTTTTTAGTTCATATTGAGGTTAACGTTCTCAATAACAAAGCGAAAGAAAGTTGCAGTTTTAGAAAAAAAAGCTGCAACAAGTTGTAAAATAGTGGAATATTTACAGTCTTGATTTCCATTTTCCACCCTCATCAGATAGTTTAGTGAGGCACTAACAGCACTTCCCTCCAGGAATCACACAAACCTCAGTGAGTGAGAGTCTGCGGATAGTGAGCAAGGTTCAGAACCCCGCCTTCCTCTTCAACGACACAGACACCACCACTCTTACCTGTCTGGGGTCTAACATTGTGGCTGGGGAGACGGCTCAACACTACTGGCAGAAAGCTGAGAGTGTGGATGGTAAGAAATTAGAAACTAGAGAGATCTTTGCAATTTAACACATGCGTCAGATCAAATGTGGGTAAGATCTTTAACTTTTGTATTGGTACTATAGAAGTCTATAGCTGTCAGATAGTGAAATGGTTTTAGCGGCTAAACACTTCCGTAGAAGATCTTAAAAGCAATCAAATTTCGAGAATTAAGAATTAAGTCCACCATCGAAAGCTTCCCCACTAGTTAAAACTACTGTAATCTTTATATGGACCTCATTACCAGGTGTTATTGCGTACAAGAACATAACGAGTAGTGCTGACTTCCAAGTTAGCAACAACGGGAGGAGTCTCACCTTCACCAGGGATTATAGTCTAGCAGGAACCACCTTCAGATGCCAGGTTAGATCAGTATAAGGAAACTTAAGGTAACTAAAGATCCTGATTGTTACTGATACGTAGTTAAACCCTTTAGCTTATATAACACTTATAATAAAATCACTAAAATCACATCAGATCCAGAAAGGAGTGCACTCTATTCTGATAAACGAGTTGCACCAAGCTCCCATCATCCCTAAAAGTGGGCACATACCCACGGGGCTACAGTGTGGGGTGTCTAACAGCAGTGTAACAGTTGGTATTGACAACCTGCTTACTGCTGATGTCTCCAGTACTGGTGTAGTTCAGGTTAATATGGAATTATTTCGTAATTTGGACTAGTGCCAAGTATTGATATCTCATTTAGCCGGCTTATTGCTCTTAACGTGGGTTATTTTAATCTAAGTTGATAGTAAGAGAGTAGAGCTATTTCAGTATATCCCTAGCACTGGTATATTCGGTACCCACTAAGGTCTGTGATTCTGATTGACGTAACCACCAGTTTGAATTTTGATAAACTGATCTCATTTGAACAGGTATTGGCTGGATCCAGTTACTTCTGGAAAGTGGACAATGCTGTTATCAACAAGTTCACCGAAGGATACGTAAGATAAAATGTTAAAGAACACACACGATTAAAAAATAACAAGTGTGGACAATTCTCGATAAAACATTCCAATTCAATGGAATCATTCAATTATTAAACAGCTCAAGAACAACTTTATATAACCACTCACTAAGGTCTATATTGTAGACTCTACATTCTACAATATTTCAGACGGTGTCTAGCTCTTCTCTAGGAATGGAAGTGAAGGGAGATGAACAGTGTCACTACCTTCAGAACTTTAAGTACATTGATAATCTGTACTCAGTGCAGCAGATACTAGCTGTCTCAGTGTGTGAGTTTTGTTGATAACACAATTAACTTAAGTCATGGTTTGTTTTACAAGCTTTCAAGGATTAAGCGCTGCACGGAGAGTGTGATGAGGAATGTTGTAGCCAGGAGAGCACGTACCAACGTTGCATCGTGTACCCCTGATTGAAGTTAACAATAGATATTGATCAAACAGAAAAATGTCTGTGATACACATTCTTACTGTTAAATGTAGAACTGTAACGCCTGTTTAACACCTGCAGTACCAGAAGACTACAAGACAGCCCCGACTGTGGAGCTGACAGAGAGTGGGGGAGACATCGTCACCATCACCTGCACATCTAAACTGGACTCCATCCCCGAGACTCTGCAAGAAAAGCTAGGACTGAACGTGTTGTTTGATGTGGGCGGGTGTATGGAGTACACTGACGCTGTGGTGGAGGTCTCTGATAACACGGGTGAGAGCCAGACAACAAGGGTATTTAGCATGTGACAACAAGTCAAGAATATTTAGCATGTGGATTGTGGCTGATAGGTTGTGGCTGATAGGCTGTGGCTGACAGGTTTTGACTGATAGATTGTGGCTGATAGATTGTGACTGATAGATTGTGGCTGATAGATTGTGGCTGATAGGTTGTGGCTGACAGGTTGTGGCTGACAGGTTGTGGCTGACAGGTTGTGGCTGACAGGCTGTGGCTGATAGGTTGTGGCTGACAGGTTGTGACTAACAGGTTGTGGCTGATAGGTTGTGGCTGACAGGTTGTGGCTAACAGACTGTGGCTGACAGGTTGTGGCTGACAGGTTGTGACTAACAGGCTGTGGCTGATAGGTTGTGGCTGACAGGTTGTGGCTAACAGGCTGTGGCTGACAGGTTGTGGCTGATAGGTTGTGGCTGACAGGTTGTGACTAACAGGTTGTGGCTGATAGGTTGTGGCTGACAGGTTGTGGCTAACAGGTTGTGGCTGATAGGTTGTGGCTGACAGGTTGTGGCTGATAGGTTGTGGCTGACAGGTTGTGGCTGATAGGTTGTGGCTGACAGGTTGTGACTGACAGGTTATGGCTGACAGGTTGTGGCTGATAGGTTGTGGCTGACAGGTTGTGACTGACAGGTTATGGCTGACAGGTTGTGGCTGTCAGGTTGTGGCTGACAGGTTGTGGCTGAGAAGTTGTGGCTGATAGGTTGTGGCTGACAGGTTATGGCTGACAGGTTGTGGCTGACAGGTTATGGCTGACAGGTTGTGGCTGACAGGTTGTGGCTGACAGGTTGTGACTGACAGGTTATGGCTGACAGGTTGTGGCTGTCAGGTTGTGGCTGACAGGTTGTGGCTGACAGGTTGTGACTGACAGGTTGTGGGAATCTCCTAAAGAACCTGTCAGACTTATAGCAAACATCAGACCCTTCCAATATCTTGATGAGTCTGATAATTTGTGAACAATCGTACATACAAGTTAAGCAGTTCAACAAGTTTAAGAAAGATAAAGAAATATTTATATTTTATATGGGCATGCGTTTTATAGCTTGGAGAGTATGATTAATAACCTACACCAGGAACATGTGATGAGAGTGTGACGAGGTGGATGAAGTTGAACAAGAAGAAACTGTGCTCTGAGTGCGTGGTGAAGTGTGCTGCTGCTACTAGCTGTGTTACTAGTGAGGAGAAGATTGTAAAAGTACCTGCAGGTTAGTGGATTATTGCATATCTCTGTTGTGTTCTAACGCTGTTTCCTAATCTTCTGCTGGAAAAAGAATTCATTGTTTGCAGCATTTCCCTCTGCCAAGGCTGAATTTCTAAAATAGGTTGAGTCTTAGTTCTCAAGAATCGGTTTTGTGGTTGTCTCTAGCAACTTCTTAATACGTCAAAGGTTTTGATAAGGCGATAGTACAATATTTAATAGCTTTTAATTTATAGCTCGGTCATGGTAGTAAGACAAAGAAATAGAAATAGACGCAGTATGAAAAATATAATCAATCTACAGGGTGTCTGTACAGGGTGTGCTATAATTTCTGGGAGTACTCGCGTTTATTTTGAATGAATAAAATATTCCCATTGTTTTGATGTTAACAATATGGTCGAAGCATTATACTGACTGAACAAGTAATAATAAAATATGTAAAATATTAGATTCGCTTATTTTAGATTTTACTCTATTGCAATCTTTGTTCTCTTCGGATTGATTTCGACTACTGCACTGTGGTTTGTAGTAAATCATTCTTGTACGGTTGCCGGTATTTGGCATTCACAGATGTTCTAAATTCCAGTGACAGTAAATTCTGTACTTTTAAGTTCAATTTAAATTGTGTTTAATATAGCTGCTCTGATCAGTAAACTAAAATTGTGACCAGGACTCCAATTTTTACCTCAACTAGTGAACAGTTTTGAATGACGATTAGGGTGTATAAAACTTGTGTTGATGCTCTATAATTAGCATGAGGTTGTGTAAGTTTTCTTCTCGTTCCCATGGTTCCTCTCACCCAGATTATAATCACTCATAGAAAAAACCAACACCAAAATCTATTTAAATATTTAAATATTTATGGTAAACATGTTGTGATTGTGACGGCGTTTCTTTGCCATTAGCGTTACTAATACGGTCGCACTAAATCGCTTTTTATGAATCCTTGATTTATAAACATTGATTAGAATTATTTGAACATTACTTAATGAACTTGTTCTCTATCAGGGAAATCTCATGATAAGATAACTAGATAATGATTCCAGGAATAATGATTAGAATTATTTGAACATTACTTAATGAACTTGTTCTCTATCAGGGAAATTTCATGATAAGATAATGATTTCAAAAATAATGATTAGAATTATTTGAACATTACTTAATGAACTTGTTCTCTATCAGGGAAAGAGAATTGCGGGAGCGGAGAAACAGGTGCTGTGACAGACGAAAGCGGCTTGCCGACTTGGGGTGTTGCCCTTATTTGCGTCGTGGTGATCTTAGGAGTCATCTTTATCAGCGCCGTTTTCTTTTATACCTACATGCAACGACAGCAAAATGTAAGTTTTAAAAAAAAACAGACATAGGCAGTCAATATTGCTACTGCCGTAATATGTAATTTCAAATTAGTCAATTGAATAAATTAAATGTCCCATAGTCGTCCCATAAAGAGCACGTTAAATAATTAGCCTGTTGAACTTGATCTGGTTTCCGTTTACTTTACGGCTGGCTTGTATTAAAGCTGTGTTTACCTTTGCTTTGTCTAATCCCTTTGTATGTTGAACTTGATATTCACTGCAGCACAGTGATGGGAAGATCCTTGGGGCGACTGTCCTTAAAGTCGACGCTGCTGATGACAAAATGTGAGTCTTTCAGGTTGGTATCGTACATTAAAATTTCTTTCATTAAATTTGTTTCATTTTTTGACCGTTTCAATTAAATTTACCTCACTCTTTACTTCTTTAACTGTATTCATTAAATTCCTTTCACATTAAGAACATTCGCTTCCGTGGGTAAACGATTCTAAACTCCCAATAACAAATTAATCAACTATAGTCTCAACCTACTCTGTAAGGAGAAACCAATCCTCACCACAATTATAAGTATTGAGTGAAACTGCACACCAAGTAGTTTGAAGCTTAACTTCAATGCTTTGCAGATACTCAGTTCCGGCAAAATCTCCGACTAAAGAGGTGGAAAATGCGGAGATAGTGAAGACGATCACCCTGACTGACGAAAATAGTCCTGACCTACCATGAGATAAAGATAAGACTCGTAGAGTCGCGGTGGAAAAATTAGACGTTCAAGCTATTAGTTATAGTAGATGTTTTAATTTTGATATGTGGATTGTTAGCCCACAAATCTTGTTGAATGTATAAAAATGTCATTGTTCTAGTCAATATTTCACTGTAAAGGTTTGTATCTTGATTATTAAACTATGCAGTATGCAATAGCTCGAAATATGTTATATTCCGCACAATTTTCTGCTGAATCTAACACAATGACAACCTCACGAGATTTTACTAACAGCCTGCTCTAAATAATCGTTTTCGTGATCTCATTATCGGCTCTAGAGACGCCTTCTTTTCTTATCATTGAACAGAAAATATTGTATGGTAACATTATGACGAATCATGGACAGTAATTTTCATATGTTGATTGAATTTATAACATTGCGACATAGCTTAATATCTTATTTACTGTACAAGAACTGCGAATAGTAAACTGGAAACGTGATCACAAAGATCAGTTTCTAGTCTACAAAAAACTGTGGAACAATGATTCATAATTGTTTTCAACAAACTCGATATTGAGGGATATAATAGTTTAAAACAACTTTTCGATGCTAATTTTTACTATTAAATTACAATACTCCATGGTCATGGTGAATAACCCTAAAGAAGTTCAGAGAAAAGTTAAAATAACAAGAAGTTTCTTCGGAGGAAATATGTAATATAACTCGAATAGAAATACAAATCAAGCACTTTAAAAATAGTAACCGAGAAAAGATATCCCATTCTGAAGGTTCTGATTGTTTAATTTCGGAGTTTCCAGATATATTTGTAATTTGGCAGTAAAAATAAAGGTGATATAAAGAAACTAGCAGTTTAAGAATAAGCAGCATGCCGATATATGTATGTAAGTATCGATAATTTAACCGATAGTACAGTTTATAAATGTGAAGCCAAAGTTGTTCAAATACCATTAGAATATTTTGCTCAGAAAGTTGTTCTATCATAAGATCATAATGTATAATCTATTACAATAATAAGTAAGTCATTTAGCTGCTCTTAAGTTTGTCACTCGTGTCATAATCATGTGTGATAATCTCAATAAAGATTTAAGAATACTTATCATCTACCATAATAAATGTAGATTGTAGAGCCAAGACGTGTGTCTACTTGCCACTTGTTGTCATAACTAAATCATATAAACCTCTGAACACATCACAGATGAACCTCAATTCGCACTTAATGACTTCCCTTTTGGGTTCCAAAGAGAGAAAAGGACGACCTCTCACCCTACAGGTCGGTCCCAGCTTGTAGACTGTGAGTAGTGGTTGATGTAGTACTTCGCGCCGTCCTCGGTGAAGGCTTCCTCCCATCCCGCGGGAAGCATGTCGTCGTGAATAATCTCCTGGGCTTCCAATATCTGTGAGGGAAATGGTTTAAGGCTGATAGTGATGGGTTGAAGATGAAACTGAAGTTTAATTTACCCCGGATTATCCTAATTTGGCTTGTCGCCTATTTTACCTAATTTTCAATCGACAGTGCACATGATCGATCATAAAGATACAATTGTTAGCTAGGATCTTAGGAAGACAGAAAGGTCACTACAATATTACCGTTTTGTTAGCCCCGTGTATGACAGTAGCGAGACTCTGTCTAGTTCTGCTCCTGTCCAGGGGTGTCCCTCTCTCCAGAGACCGAGACCTGGAGACCTCTGCTTTGAAGGAGCTCTGGACGTTAGCTGCAAAGTTCAGCAGCTTCTCTGTGATCGACTTGTACTGCAGTATACTGAGGAGCAGGGATTGGGAAGTTAAGACTTAGTTAGGGCTACATACGTCACAGTTATAACTTAGACGCTCTGTCTTCGGAGAAAGGATAGAAAAATCGCTGTTGGGGAGGGTAAACAACTGATTTGATAACATTGTCAGGAGAAGGGTGTCAGCCTTACGTTTTCTCAGACTTGCGGAGCTCTGCAGCAAGGATAGCACACTCCCGGATCAGCTCAGCAGGATCACAGGAAGCGTAGTCCTTGTCATACTGGGGTAGAGACCACCCAGAGGTGGAGTACCCAGAGACAGGGGAGACTAGAGACTCAGTTCGGGGCAGGGAGGTGGTAGCTCCTCTACTGTAGGGGTGTGGAGATGTTAATTTTAGTTTATTATCTTCATTTGTTGCCTGTTCGTAAATAGTTAAGGAGGCGATATCCTTTTTGTCAATCGATTAAGAGAATGTGCTCATATCTTTACCTCTTTGCTAACCCAGTACGAGATGAGCTGACATGATCCAGTAGATTATTAACAGGATTAGCAAGGGAGCTAGCAGACCTCAGCTCATTTTGGTGAGGGAGATTATGGGGGACACTCAGATCAGGAACTGAGCTGCTCAGAGCGGAGGAGCGCTTTATTGGACCACTCTGGGAAGAGGAGTGGACTCGTCTTTTGGAGAAATCTGAGAGGGAAAGGGCGTTTAGTGAAGGTTAGGTAGGACTTCAGGACAGAATAGTTTCGTCCCATTTTCAGTCCCGACGTATAAACGTCCTCGTGAATGTAAACAAGGTAACATGCTGATATGGCACCAACCTGTAAGAGTGTTGAGAGATTTGTTGAGTTCAGCCCGGGATCTGGAGATATCGTCCATTGAATCACTCTTCAGCACTTTCTTGTCACTTTCCCGGAGTTTGTAAGCAAACACTTCTCGAGCTGCTGCTACGAAATCAGCGTATCTTACCTGAGAGGATTTGATGTGTACTAAATTAGCAACAGTAGAAAATTGTTGAGATCGTGATGAGAATGATAACTGGATTCCTAAACTATAAAGTATAAACCTTTGATGAGACAATATTAATAAGAAATTCAAACTAAGAAAAACCTTATTGTCGGCATCAATGTTGAGTTTGCTTTTCAACGTCTGAAGTTGTTCCGGGGTAGGATTGTACCCTAGATACTGCAGAGCCACCACTAGTTTGTCCATACTGATTTGCTGGCCAGGTGCCAGAGATCCTGTTCTAAGTGGCGTGCTGCCTGGATAAAGGTATTCGTCAGATATCACGACGTATTAGTTAAATCAGTAATACCATTTCTTGATAATCGATACAATCTTGAATATTGTTTAAAAGACTGATCCACATGTTCATGAAACTAAAATCTGAACTGAATTTACCTTCATCAAGTTTAGTATTCAGGACCGTGCTGGCTGTGTCAGTTATAGATCTAGTCCCAGATATCCCCGACAATTTATTAGAATCACCAGCTCCAGTTGACTTAGGAAGATCCTTCGACTGAGACTGTCGAGAGGGAGACAGACCACGATCAACCGGAGAAGTGACATACAACTTGTTAACACTCGAAGAGGAGGGAGATCGTTTAGGAGTACCGTTGGAGGAAGTGACGTGTATTGCAGGGGAGGGGGTAGTAGCAGCGTTTTGTCTGATTTTCTGACGCGGCGAAACACCGTCACCTGGTTTATAAACTATTTCCACCTGGGAAGACTAGCTTAAATGTGCATTAAAAGATTAAAACATTGATCAAACTTTTGAAAGAAATAAAGAATGTACAGTAAAACCCCGATTCACCGGGGTATTACTGTATTACAATCAAACAACCTACTACCCAACAGTTCCACCAAACGAAACTTATAAAAGATATCTTACCTGCTTAACCTGCCTTAACTTGAGTCGTGTGAGTATCTTCATAGCCCTCTCGTGAGTTAACCCCTGCAGCACGTGCCCATTAACAGACACCAGCTCATCCCCAGGCTGCATAATCCCCTGTCTGTGCACATCCCCTCCCTTTATAACGCTGTCTATGTAGATCCCTGGACCTTCTGATTTGTTCGTTCCTCCGCAGATGCTCATGCCCAGTCCTGTTTTGTAGTCGATGAAGACTGTTTTGGGGGCGAGAGGTGTTGTGGAGAGTTGCGATATTGGAGAAATCTGACCTGAGATGTAAATGAAATTAATTTGGTTTGAACTTGGTTCGAACTACAAGATTAAGTTAAAAAGGATCGCAGACATTCACTTTTTTAACTTTATGTCGCAAAGGTAATGCTTCGTTCATTAGTCATTCGGCTACTTATTATTTATCCGCTCCATAACATTTCATCAAAGCGATTTCTCTCTTTAGTCTTCATCCATAGCAAATATAATAATTACGACCCTCGACATCTACAGGAGTCGTTACCTTCACTGGCACTAGTATCAGTGGTGATATCAAGAGGCCTAGCACTCCGGGGTCTCTCTGATGATCTCAGTGCACTTCCTCTTTTGTTCCTGAAACAGCTGCATGAGCGGACAAATTGGTAAATCAAATTTAACTGGAGAGTCAAAGTGACCTGTTACAGAGTTAGGAATGTTTCAGGTTTGAATTCGAAATAATTAGAGAATTCAGAAGTGCAACGTGATACATAGTCCAGGGTAGTTTAATGGAATCTTCACCCAACAAAAGCCACCATGGCGTAAGAAAAAGCCACCATGACGTAAACTTCCCATGAGGAATGGAACCCGTCTGAGAGAAAGTAGTGACGTGACAACTATGTCCTCTCCAAAAGAGAAAATCCTACCTATGAGAGTTGAGTGGAGAAGAAGAGCCATCATCAGAGCTACCGTACCTCCCCGGAGAGGATCCCAACCTCTCCTGCTCCGGCTTCACCAAGTGGGGTGACCTAGGATCAGGTGTCTTGTTCTTATTGTCACGTAATCTACCCTTGGTGGTGTATCGGGGGATCTCATCACTGACGTTCAGACTCTGAACTGAGCCGGAGAGGATACTGGAGCACAGTTTGTGGTAACCTTTGTACGCTTCTGTGTCACGTGATATTACCTTGTGGAGTGGGATTAAGTAAGACGAAAGGAAGAAAATTTCAGTGATACTGAGAAGTAAAAACTTAGACAATTTGGAAGCATCAAGATACCATTTCAGGATATGTATAGGAGTTACAATACAATTTGGGAGAAAATACAACAATCTCAAACATGCCTACATACCAAAGTGAGAATTCTTTGCGCTGCACAGGCTCTGAGCATGGAGACAGCCTTCGCATTAGCCATCCCATGAAGTGGCCTTCCGTTCACCTAACAAACAAGACGAATAAGAAACTGCGATACTTACTCAAGCCAGTTTTAAGATCAGATAAAGAGAATTATGACAAGAGACATATAATCCAAAAATGATAAAACAACATAAAATATTTGTTAAACTACCTCCAGCAGTTCATCACCAGCCTGTAACCGTCCAGACAGAGCTGCAAGACCCCCAGGTACCACCTGCTTCACAAAGATACCATGTTCATCACCCCGGGAACTAACTCCCCCGAATATCTTCAACCCCAGTCCCTGTACAGATATAGAGCATTATTGATAATTAACTAGGGGCAGTGACGAGATTTGACGCAAAAGAAGGTTCTTGAATTTAAGAATTAGGTATGATAGTTATAGAGGGAGATAATGTATACTGCAATATGAAATTAAACAATACAATACCTGAGCACAGTCATGAAAGTCGATGACATCAACTATTCTGGTAGGAAACCTATCCAGGACACCATTACTTGCTGCCTCGTTTACAGTCGGCATCTCTAATTCTCACAGGTAGTTGATGGTAGTTCTTTTACAGGTAAAGTTAGTGGATGAGATGAGCCTCTGTATTCATGACATCAGGCCTGAGTTGTTGTGTCTTTAAAGTATTAAAAGTTCTAAACAAGGATAGTTAAAAACAACGCTCAAGTCTTATTTTTCCCTAAAACAAATAATTAAAAGTCAAACTTCACTGTGTCTTTAAAAGGAAGCTTGATCGGAGTAGTATGCTTGCACTTTCAGATGCAGTATAACCATTTGTTATGAGACATGACAAGGATTAAAAAATCCTATTACAGCCTAGACAAATAAACTGTGATTTGTTAAACTTTAAAAGTTTAAACTGTTTTGGAAACGTGCTGGTTTGACACGATTCTTGATTCGAAAAAGCTTGAAATTTAAAACTGAACAAAATTAAGAACAACTGATTGTTGAATTGTGGTATGACATCAACTGCCAACAAGGAAAGGTATCGTGTATTGAGTCTATAACTTCTAATTTGTAGGAAATATTGAGCCTCCAACTACTAATCTTTTGCGGTCACTTACAATTGGAAAACTAAAGATCTGCCTAATGTTGGCAACGAAGAGAGAGATAACAAGAAGAGAAGAACAATTGTAGGTAAAAGCAAGATCGGCTTAGTCTTAGCTAAGAAAAGATGTATACATTATAATAATGTATGGTTATGAGAGTAAAGGAAGCTCTCTTATTCTATTATTGGAACTTGTGGTTTTTCCGGAAATGCACGCCCTAATTGCGGGCTCAAACGGGCGTTTAGAGGTCAGACAATAGAACAGTGTACAGGCCGCCAAAGTAGCTTCCTCTGAGCCAGATATTTAAACGAATAATAAAGTAGGTATTATAGGTGTACCGGACATTAGAGGTGTACCGGACACCAATGACAGAGAGGTAAGTTGGCAAGTATTAGGTGGTCATGTATCTACTCATTAATCAAGATCAGTTGGAGGAGATATTAGTAGGATTGGAGATGTTATCTAATTTACCAGATACTAATGTATTGGAGCTGGATCCTAACGTTAACTATACTCTGAAGATACCAACCCTGCTAAGCATCACAGCAATAGTCCGCACAAAATAGTGACAACGAGAGTTAAAATGGGACTCACAACAAAGGCAACAAGAGGTGACCCAGGGAGCGTGTTGTAGTACAAACTCTGTAACCATGGATACGGACATAATATCAAGCTCGTGTTACACCGCGTCCCGGTCTCTCTCCTCTCTCAGCTGATTAGTTTGTAATACGTGTAGAATACCTATCTAGGCTACGTGTAATCTGATTGTAGTGTGTACTAGGTACCTACCTGCTGCTAATGGTGGTGGAACTTCTGTTTCACCATGATATTACTCTGATAAATATTAATTCAATCAAAAGAAACCAAAGTCAACTGAAGCAGGTTAAGTTAAAGCCAAAAGTTGCCAACTTCCAAGTCTTTTGATTAAAAAGCGATATCTGACAATCTGACATGGAGCAGAATATCCATCATACTGATGAGTCACAGCGTATTATCAACAATAAGCCCGTCATCGGTGATATCATAACGAACACAAAGCACAAGTATTAAAAACTACCTCCATCATAAGTAACACAAAACACAAGTATTAAAAACTACCACCATCATAAGTAACACAAAACACAATTATTAAAAATTGCCACCATCAAAACGAGAGCATAAGACCGGCTAGATGCCATTTAGCGGCGGTGTTCTGCGTGTTCACTTTGTTTAACAAGCATGTTGTGGCGTGTACTAACAAACTCTATCACTCTCTGTGGAGGTCACTGCATATTAGTGTTACTCTGATAATATATACTCTCCTTGTGTACTGAGTAGCGTGTAATCTTTCTTCCGTAACGACTAAGTTAAAAGCCTAGTCTGGAATTCTACGAACTAAAACGCTCAATGGAAATTTATATTATTTTGATGGGACAAAGTATCTAAAAGCATCACGTCTTCACCTCCAAACGTAAAATAGAATGATGGCCACCAGGATAAGAAGTAACGATACTAAAGATCAAACCATTTCACCGGACAAAGCTGAGGGAGCATAGGAGGATGTGGGACACGAAACAGCAAGAAAATAAAATGTACATTTTAGTGGAGTACAACTACAAGCTGACAAGCATATTACACAGCTTTGATATGTAAAATGTTTACAAGTGATATATCAACAATGTTGATTCAACATGTATTGCTTGTAAATGTAATACATGTGGATTAATTCTGCATGAGAACTTTATATCTGTAAAGCAACAGTGTTCGGATTTATTTACGGGTACTTGCGTACTCGAACAGACCACCAAATATATTTCATTTTTAATTATCGTAACGTGTCGAATTTTTCATGTAATGGTTTCATACATAAATCAGGGCCCAATTTTAATGGCTTGTGACGTGTAGTTGCTTTAGGACCCTTGCCAAAGGATGACAGTTTCCAGAAAACAATCAGAGAGTCAGTGGCATGCAACGCTATCTAATTAACAAATCACCTTATTATCTGCTTCAATAGTTGTCAATAGATATTTTATTAGTTTGGTATTGCTAAATATAGTTTTATTCCTACAATTCTTACAAAAGAAACAAATCCCCTTTTGATAAGTTAAACAAAAGTGCATGAATTTCATTAACATAATCATTTACAGAAACCTCAAACCATAAATAAATATAAATTATGAACTTAAAAGCTTAAAGTAATCATGCCTAGAAGTAGAAATCAAATAGGTTAAGTGATAAATATTTGTAGTTTCTCATAGATTTGTTAAGGAACTTCAACCGAATATCTAATAACGGGAACTAGAACAAACACCGATACAATGTTGTCTTATTGTTGCATCGGTGTTTGTTCTAGTTGCCCTAATAACTGTCAAGTTCTTAATTGTTCATATTCGAGCAGAAAAGTTAAAATTATCACTACAAAATTAAACTTATCACAGTTATTGGATCAGTCGTTAAAACGGACGAACGAGTTGTTCAACCTTCAATCCAATCCTAACAAACCCCAGCTTTATTTATCATTAACACAACTTAATAACTTATAACCCTATTCTAATCCGAACAAAATCAAAATCTGGGAAATCTAATTCTTTAACTTATGCAGCTGCAGGGGTTAAAAAGTTTCAAAATAAAAGGCAGAGGAAAGATAACATTCCCAACTCCCACACCAATTTTAAACTCTAAACTCCTAAAGTGTAACTACAATCTGTTAGCGGTCTCCCCCAAAGTTACAGTACGCCACAGCGATGTGTGTCTGATCTATAAGTCCCAGACGTCGGGCCAGTTCCTCGTAGGAAGCGTTCCCCACAAGTTCATTCTTCCACATCTTCAGGCATTGGATACTCTTGTTGAGCGAGCCGCAGTACACCTGTTATATGTTTAGTTCAGTTTATTGCTTTAACAAAATTAACATCGATCATTTTAGCGGTTATTTATTTTTCAAAATTATTCATTGTTTAAGATTTGACATGCTGATGCTGCCAATTCTGTCAATAAAATGGCTATAGTCATGTTCTGAATTGCATTCATGCAATATGAATGTGAAATGTTTAAAACTTGCAATAAAAATCATTCTCAAAGTATCTTGGCAGCAAACTCACCGAATCGATATCATCAACGACCTCGCTGTCAAAACCGCAGGTCCTCGCGAAGTCCTTCCAGTGATACCGGAGTTTCCCTGCCACCTCATCCAGCCTCCAGTCTGGAGGGATGTCAGGTGGCGATACCACCAGGTGCGCTGTCACTGGCCTCACTCCTGATTTAGGGGTTGGTAAAACTCTAAACATAAATCACTTGAATTGGCTATGAATTTACTTCAATCTTTCAATGAGCATATCAACAATCGATCAATAAAAACACGATACTGATCGTCATCATGCATGTAACAGGCGTAACACAGAACGCCATAACGCTCCGCCTTCAGAGTTTCAGTCTCTCGGTAAATCTTTAAATGTAAAAACTCACGAAATACGTCGGGAGGAATAGTATCCTGCAAGTTCTCCCCGTCTTTACTTCCTGCAATATTCGTCTTGTAAAAGGTTGCCAATACATTTGTGTTTTTAGCTATTTTTAAACATTTCATATCTCTCCCTACCCCGGCATTTCCCGAACAAATTAATTTAACGTGTTACTGTAAAATGTTTGGTACAAGTTAACCATTTACGGATTATACCCGGCAACGTGGCGCGGTTCGGGCGTCGGGGCGCCTATTCGGTAGGTTTTATGTTATAAACCCATAAACCTATAAACCTAAGAATTAACCATGTCAGCTAGCGTAGTACTAAAAATTTGTGCCGACAAGCTAGTCATGTATTATGTAAGAACTATTTATAAATTAGTTAAGAAAATAAGCCTAATAATTACCTAATAACAGTTATAATATATGTCCGAATCGCACAAACGGTAGTCAGCGGCTGATGGGCTTGCATAATGCAAAAACCGTGCAGAGACCTCTACAGTCTGCCTTAAATCATATTACTGTTGTCTTTAGTAGTTTGTAGTCAAACATTATTCATGCAAAACATTAGTTGACTTATACAACTTGCAAAACATAAGTTAAATTTGACAATACATCTACCATGGCTGCTCGTTTTCGTCAGAAATACGGGCTCAACATGAATGACGACCCCTCATTCGCCACTCCAGAGCTCACACAGAAGAGAGTTGAGGTTTACCCCAACCAGTCTTACGAGGTTACTATAGAGGGTGAGAGTGTAATCGTGCTGGGTTCAAGTCTTAAACCCATGCGATCTAAGAAAGGTTACTACCGACTACTTTACCAGGATAAGCTGTACGTTCTCCACACTTCAGAGATTAGAGAGGTCGACAGGACTGAGAATGATGTGGTGTCAGGAGGTCTGGATAAGACTGTTGGAGGGCTGGGTGGAGTGAATGCTGACGACACTGATGATGATACCACCGAGATTCCTGCACAGAATAGCAACCAGTTTGCTCAGAATGCCAATCAGTTTGCTCAAAATATCAGTCAGTTTTCTCCAAATAGCAACCAATTTGCTCCGAAACCTACTTTCCCACCGTTCATGCAGTCGTACAATGTTAAGCTGGATAACACGTGGCTGACATTACCAAGCACTGCAGTAACACCCAGTCGGGAGATGCCTGGATTTTACAATGTCACGTATCAGGGTCAGATTTTTAATGTAACTGCAGTGAATGTAGTTCCAGTTAATAATACTCTGCTGGTTACTGTTCCACAGGTAACTGTTCCCCAGGCGACTGTTCCCCAGGTTACTGTTCCCCAGGTGACAGGTCTCACCGCCCCTAACAGACAACTGAGGCAGGACCTTACTGTGAACCCTCCTCCTCACGCATTCCAGACAACAAGATATAATCAACAGTTCCCACAGACAAACCTACACAACCCTGCTCCATTCCAGGCTCCTATAATTAAGAATAGTTCTGTTCCCAGGCAAAACCATATCCGAAAACAGCAGATACAATACAAGCTGCATTACCAACCCACCATGCCTTCACACCGACCTACACTTTACCAGCAACCTACACTGTACCACAAGGTCCCAACAATATGGACACTTTCCCCACTGGTACAACAGTTCTCAATCCAACAATTCCTTCCACTGATACCAAGAGAGGAAACCCAGTAGCATCAGCGAATATAACCACAAACGTAGAGACTATAACAGAACATGTTAAGAACATGACAGTTACCCCGAGAAGAACTCGACACATCAGCAGTACTAGCTACACAGTAGATAAGCCAAAAGTGAACGAGAAGGTAAGGGTTCTAGTTGGAGGAATCTGGAAAACCATCGAGAAGAAACAACTGAAACCAAGTAAGAAGAAGCCAGAAACTTTTATAGCCCGAGTAGATGATAGGAGTGTACGACTGAAACAGTCACAGATTGCTGAGTACAAGGATGAAGATGAGGGGAAGAAGAGCGAGGATAAGGGGGAATTGTGCCAGGTGTTTTTAGACGGAATATATGTTACTGTTCCAGCAGAAAACATTGGGGATGCTCCCAACAAGATTGGGTTCAAAATAGTCACCTCGAATGGAATAACACAGCTTGTGCACTCGAACTTCATCTTTACGATGAAGCAAACTGACGATGGTCTCAAACCGGTGATCCCTGACTTTTATAAAGTGTATCTCACACCAGGGGGTGTTACTGTCCCAAAAGAGAATATTAAGCCAGATGAGAGACTTCATAACACTTTCATGGTGCTGTGGAACAATATTATCTACAAGCTTTCAGCTGAGAACCTGGCACCAATCTTTCCAACTGAAACACTCAACATGGAGGTAATATACCCTTAATCAATGAAGCATATCTTTTGGCTGACAAACCCTTGTTTAAAATAGCACAACCGAAACATAAACTGATATGCAAAAGAAATCTTACTGAATTGTTTTCAGGATGAACCAAATATAGAGACAGCCGAGAAAACAGAGAGACCCCAGAAAAGAACGCTGATGGCTCCAACAATTGCATCGTCAGCTCACATGAAGTCTCCGGTGAAATCAACAAAGAAGCTAACTCAAAAACCCCGTGTATCGAAACTGACTACCAATGATGTTAAACATTCAGTTAAAGTCATTCCAGAACGACCAAAAGGAATGTTTCCAGCAACGGAGTCCGGGGACGATGATAAGAACGAAGAGCAGTCTACCTTGAGCAAAAAGTGAGCTTGTTGTCAAAAATCATATACGCCCAGCAGTTTTACTTACTTTGAGCAGACTAATTCATTATCCAACGACCAGTCACTACTCTTTACATTTTTTGTCGCTTATTCTCGGTTCAAACATGTTAAAACTCTAACAATCAACATAAAAACTCCAATCATCCCAGAGCCGGTGAGACAGTGAAAGTATCCAAGACCAGTCTACGAGCGAAGGACAGTAACAGGGATATTTGCAGAAGGTCACCGTACGAATCACCAGTGGCCTGGGACAAGGTGAGTCAGGAGTCTGGGACAAAGTTTAGTTATATCAATTTGCAGTACAAAATACTGCGTCGGCCGGGAATCGAACCCGGGCCTCCCGCGTGGCAGGCGAGAATTGTACCACTCAACCACCGACGCTGATGCATAACTTGTGATTATATTTTCCATTGATAGAATAAACTAATAATAAACTGACTCTGCTCTATACTTCTGTATATCATCATTGAAGCATAATAAGATTAAAATAAAACGAACGAGTCACTTAAGTGTTACGTAATGCCGTAATGGTAAGTGCTCGTCTCTTGTCCTTTTTCTTAACACGTCTCTAAGTTTGCGAAATTCCTCACCGTTTGTAAGTTTGTTAAGCTCAAATCTCCAGAATCCAGGTAAGGATAATGAGGTAAATAAGTGAAAGTCTTCCTTTCCTATTCTAAACCTCATAAGCCTAAGCAAACTCTTAGGAGGACATTCAGATTTCAGGGTAACGTTCATTCACATTGGTCTGTACAAAATTAGTCCAACTATTGAGTATAAGTGCCATCTGTCAAAGATTACGGAAACATTTTCCTTTAAAAGATGAGTCTGGGACAAGTTGAGTTTGCAGAGTAACAATTTAGCACTTGGGACTTAATCGACAATTAATAAGCCTTACATTATCAATAGTAATAGAACTTACTATAAATAACTAACAACTTCTAACTTACTTTAAACAAATAATTATCACTATCAGTGCAGCAATTATCAAAGAATTTAACTGACTCGTTTGTTTCAGAAACTACGGAATATGACCGGACAGAAGAAGAATGCTCAGAATATCCGTCCTCGTTGGAAAGTTACAACAGCCAATAGGATTAACTGCAATGTAAAGTCTAAAAAGCTGCTATACAAAAAGCTGATGGTATGTCTACAGTTTAACTGCATAGTCTATAGTCTACTACTTGTCTATGTTACTGGAGGAAGTTGGGACAAACTCTAAAGAGGAACTGCGAACTCTGATGCGGGACATGGATATATGGAGGGGTTATCTGGCGTAGATCGGACTTAGTTCCGACATAGTAGTAGTAGTAGTACTACATAGGGGCGTTCTGACGGGTTTAGTTGAGCACATTACAGATCATAAAATTTAATACATCTAATTTGAACCATTACTAGTCACTATAAACCATTTGCATCATTATCAGTTTACACTAATCTAGAGCAGGATGTTATTGTTAAAAATTACCCCAAATCTCAACAGGTACCAAGTAAAACATCAGACGGGAGGTATCAATTGTTTGGGACACCAGGAGTCTCGAATGATCATCAAGATAGGGTGTCCTTGTCAAAGTTCCTCAGCCAACAGGATGGAACAACTTGTGTCGAGCATCCTCCCCCAGAGATAAAGAAAGGCAAGTTTCTTTCAACAGAACTCCATTATCGTTTAATTCACGAGGCAAACTATTCGTACGATTGTAATGTGCTTTGTATTTATCAAAAGTATTTATTTAGTTTATAATAACTTATCAGAGCAGCAGCCTCCGAAGCGATCGGGATAGAATTTGAAAGTGCAATAGACAATACTGAGGGTGAAATCTCTAGAACCACCACGACTGAAAAACCTTATATTTCTGACCATGGGTAAAATTTCGATAAAAACTATCTGACGTATACCATGTCCCAAGATTTAGTTGTTAATAGTATCTGCCATCATTATATCAATATTTATTTTAATGGTTTACCATTCATCAATCCACTAGCTCATTAACCAATTTTACGGTTAACAGATAATAACTCCATTTCTGCCCCAGAGATCCTAGGGCCATGCTGGCAACCACTCCAGGGGTACCAGTGCTGCAAGATCACAGAATACTAGCGGGCCCCGATGCTAGGGCGAACAGAGACTGGGTTAGATCCCTTCGGGCTATTTAGGACTCCGGTGGGAATATTGTTACCTGGGGACCCCAGGCTTAGTGATCATAAACACATGGAAATATGGCAGAATGACTGACTGAGCGCCGCCCTGTGAGAATATATGGAATGCGATTTATGAAATTTTGTATCTAAAGATTTTGCTTGACAAGAGATGAGAAGATGATGAGGAAGTCTCTCCTCATTTTAAGATAATAATTTGCAGGTTGATCTTTTGCTTCGAATTTTAGTTGTTATGTTATACTGTTAAAGGACACCAAAAATACTCGTTTATCAAAAGAAAAGGTTTATTTATAAATCACTGACAATTGCGCAAGATTAAAATTTAGTGTTAAAATAATGATAGGAGCAACAATGAAAACTGAATCTCAATCTGATAAATAATATTCAAACAGACAAACAGCTAGTAAAAAAGACGAAAATAATAGATTATTTTGGATTTATTAATGAACAGAATAATACTAATACGTTAAAAAATATCGCCGAGGTCCACAATGTTTAAGATTGTTGACCGTACTTGATTAAAGCACAATTCAACCATGGCAACGAATCGCACACCCCAGGAACAATAAGAAATTTAGACAGCAATTTCGATTACAAATGAACACTATTCGGGGACTCATGGCCTTGCTGCTTGACATTAAACCTAGCGACACTCATATTTGCCATGGAGGGTAGTTCAAAGTCAAAGGTCGTTAAATTGGTCAACATTTCCTTAGCAGCCCTTGACAGAGCTGAATTAGCCATGATGGTCATGATAGGAAATATCCACGTCACAATGTAGTACAGATACTGGTTAGCCCGCAGCAGAGTTGTGGCTCCATCAATCCCCAAAGTCTCTACCCAGTCTTGGTAATCTATAATGTCAAGAAGCAAGCTAACCACCATACTCAGTAACCAGGGGGTCAACACACACGTGGTTGTGAGCAGGGACATCAGGGCTATCCTCTTGTTCTGCTTTACTTGCCTCTCCGATCGTCGCTGATGCTGGTGGTCCAGTGATTTGGAGGAGGGTGTCTTTTGATTGCCCCTCAGTTTCAGTACAGTCCGGATGATGACCCCGTATGAGAGTATGGTCAGTGCCACTGCTAGTAGGTTGCAAGTGTGGATGAAGTACACTATCACATGGTAATCTAGGGTCTTCGGGAAGAAAAAACGGTAACAGATGATCAGGTCTGCATCGAAGTAAAAATAACGATTAATTTTCTTTAATTCATCATAGGTATACTTATAATTATCACTAAATTCAACAATATTGCTAGGCTTGAGAAAAAAGAACTGGCAAATTGTGATAGGGAAGTTGAGGAAAACAGCAATGACTGTAGCGAGGGTTGCAGAAATCTTTGCTTTGCGGCTGAATCTTGAGTAGCCGTGAGGGTGGCTGATTAGGTATGCTGCCTGAAATTTGTTGTTTTTATTATTTTATTTAAAGTAAATACTTCTCCGGAAACCAATCAATCAAAACAACGTTTTGTAAGGGAAAACTTTGACTGGGTAGTTCTGTTTTAATGCTAATGTATTTCAAAAAAAACTATCCTTAAATTATTAATTTACAGATTGACATTTAAGTACCTCGAGGGAGACGAAAACTTGGATGTAGATGATGCTGTAGATGATGTACTTGTGAATGTTGGCTGCAGCTCCACACCAGTTGATAGAACCGACCCAGTCACCGTGTATCAGAGATATTGTCATCATAAGATTGCAGCCAAATCCGTGAAACAGACCCAATGCAGCGGCAGTAAGCATAGGAATAAATACACAGTTCTTGCTGATTTTCAACTGGAATAAAATAAGTATATCACAGGGTGTTCTTAGGCTTTTGTTCAAATTATTTCATTTTAAAATGCAATAATTTATCTACAGTTTAAAAAGTAAACGAAACTGTCAGTGTAATCAGGATTACCTTGAAGACGATGGTGAAGATGAGATATCCATTGAGGAGGATGGTGAGGACAGTGCAAATCAGCTCGAAGATGATAAGGAAGGTTCTCTCGTACACATCTAGACTGTAGTCGTGGGTGGAGGCTCTCTCTGAAGTGCTGAATAGGAAAGTGGTTGAACTGCTCGGTGCAGCTGTGCTGTTTCCTCCTACCATAGTGCTGTACCCAGGTGATTAGGCGCTATCAATGTTTTAATTATCTTAGTGGAAAAGATTTACTTTAATAGCTTAATGTTTGAAAAAATTTGAGCCAAATAACGAATAGACGATTAAAATATGTAGACCAGTTCAAATAATAGCGATAAAGCCTGAGCTGAAAACCTTGTATTAAAGGAATTTGGGATTAAAATAACGATTGGTGGCTTCTTGAAGCTACGATGCCAGCTTTTAAATTTTAAAAGGTTCTATCAAGTAACAAAAATGCGACATCTTTACGATATAATAAAGCAAGAGTCAATAACATTTTATGGGATCAAATAGCTATCGGTGGTGTCTTGAAACTAAAAAACTTGCTTTGAAATTTGAAAAGGTACTTGTAACAGTAACGAAAATAAGACATCTTGACGATGAAAAGGGTTGACAGCCTTTATTTTAAAACTTTACATCAAGCTGACCTGCAGGGGCCGTAGGTTTACTCAGAAATCTGTTCCAAGAGTATAAAATCTTGTTTAGCATTCTATATAGCTTCTATAGCTTCTATAACGCAACAAATATATTATACGATATAACTTGACGTTACATTTCTGAATTACGATATATAATCATAGAAGCATAGACTTAAATCAATTTAGCAGTGGCGAAACAAATATATAGTATATAGCATAAACGGTAAAAACGGCTCTTTAATTACATAATTAACTTATTTGAAGTAGCCCGTCTGATTATTTCCAGCTAGTCAACAATGTTAAAGTTTTCCGAGGTATACGTGAACAAAAAGCAGAAGTAATGAATGTTGTGAAGGAATGTGCTCCTAACCGGAGAATGTGTACTGTCTAGAGAAGGAGAAGAGTAAATATAGTACCAAGCCGGTGCTGTGATAACAAACAAATGACCTCAAAATTTAAATAGGTAAATTGCATCTGCCTTTCGTTAGTCATCAAATAATTACAAATCAATAAGCGGACTGTAAACTTATGCTGGTGACCAAACCTTTGGTACTCGGTCCATTTGACCACAATCCTATTACTAAGGTATTTGCGTCGTGAAAATACCTCAACCTCACAGTAAACGGGCACATTGCAACAAGATAATTAAATGATTCACAATCAGATGATCGGATAAACTTGGGTATCACCCGATACGTCAATATCTGAAAAATAACATGTTTCAACGTACAGCCTTGGTCTTAACGTGTGTAAAGTTTATAATTGCATAATAACGTAATTACAATTATATATTCTGAGCAAAATATTCTGAGCAAACTATTATACCATTATACAAGCGCATGGGTTTACTTACAATAGGCGCGAAGATAAGCGTTTATTGTCCCTCTCCCTGTAATTCAATTAGAAAATAAGAACGGTGTAGACTTGCAGAAACACACGGGTTGAGCAGACACCCAAAGTGGGTTAGGACACTTCCACTACATTAAGTGACTCTCCGTGCGGGCTCAGTGCAAGGATAGAGATAACACAGTAACACAGTTGTAGTCGCAAAGATCAAGAATTCAGAATGCGCTTCCGATGACACGTGGTAACACTAACACGACTTTTGTCCGACAGCGACTTTTGTCCGAATCAGGTGACCGAATAATAAACGAAATTGCAATCTGATTCGAATACTGTGGTACAATGGTTGTGATTGCAAGGCGTGATGGAATTGAAAAGGTACCTATTGTATTCTTTGTTATATTGCAGCGGGCATGCTGCCATGACGTCCTAAATCATGCAACAAATATACAAAAGTAATATCATAACTAATAAGATATGTACGAGTCAATGTCAAATCCATCGTCATGGACGGACGCAGTAGTACAAACCATAAAGCGGATAATATTATCACCTTATAGACGTTGCTTTTATAGTTATTAAGTTCTCAGGAATATACACAAGTCATGGATAGGACTGTGACCGTTGATAACGGTATGTAAACTTGTAAAGTAAGTAAAATATGGTCGTTCACTTTACGTAAAATATGGTGGTTTATGTTATGTAAAATATGGTGATTTATCGAACAATGACGCATCAAAACACATAGGCATCTCACCGATCATCGTTTACCTCATTATAAAATTAAACAGTCACCTCTGCAGCAGGGGCGCTCCAGAAGATTCAATACAGAAAGTGGACAACGTCCAGCAACAAATTGGTAATAATAACCAGGACAAGGATCTACCAAACTAGGAGTTCTAGTTTCCACGTATTATAAATTAGTGATGATGACGTAAGAGATTGGCTCATGATTTGTCATGTTACATACCTACGAGACAACAGTGCCATGCACGAAGAGAATACACTAGTTATAATATGTTGATTGTTGTTTTGCTTTTCACTTTCAATTCCACACAGCAGAATTATCGCGAAGGATCCTTTCACAACTAGAGTTGTACAAATGCAACTAAAGGTTCATAGCAACAACATGTTCATCACAAAGTGATGGATATATCAGTACCAACATCAGTACCAAGTACCAATTGCCTAATATGAACTAATATCCCACTTTGACTATAGCTGCCAGATCAACATTCAACAAGATAAGCCAGCTTTAATCTTCGCGCAAACCCTTGGAGATTAAGTAGTAACTATACGTCTTAGTTATGATCCTACCTGAAGATATATAACACGAACAGAATGCATTAGTTACAGGGATCGTTGTTTTGCTTTTGAATTTAAATTCCACACATAGCTAGGGAAAGAGTAACAAACCCTGTGAATAAATTCGTAACAAAGGTTTTTCTACAGGAATTTCAGCAGGACGGGTTTTTTGTGGTTCCTGGGACTATGGACAACACATTCCTGTAGAGAAACCTTTGTTACGAATTTATTCACAGATGGTCCCATGAATTTCTATTCTCGCCCTAACTAACAGCAGAATGAACGGGAATAAAATCTAATAAGAGAAAATCTGATAAGAGTGTACAGGTGCAGTAACTAAAGATTCGTTGCAAACATCGGTGCCGATATGCCTAATACTCTAATATGAATTAATATCCCTCTTTGATTATCCAAATTATAGTGGTCAGCATAACAATTGAACAATTAGCCAACTTTAAGTTTAACTTCAACTATTTGCGACTAAGCACATATTTCAGTATTAATGCTAATCTAAGCTGAATATCTAAGTTTTCTGAGACGTAAGTATTGATTGGTATGGAGAAGAGAGAATAAGTTCTACAGATTGCTTATCTCTTCGTGAAGCTGTATGGGATACATAAACAGGACAAAAGATATAAGAATACTGGATAATTCTAATAATTCTATAACTAAATAGTGTAAATAACGTAAGAATTTTCGACGCCAATCTTCCATGTGATTCATGTAAACGCAACCTCACAATTTTATTACAAGGGTGAGTTGTAGTTTTTCAAAGAAAGGTGAATCTGTAAAAGAATTTGTTCAACTTGGGAAAGACGAGTTGCAAAACAAAAGATGAATATTAGATAATAATATAAACTTAATAAAAGTAAGAATATCAACCAACACGGCTGATCAGCAATCATCGCAATTTAAGCTACACGTTCGCTATCAATATTGAAGTTATTGAGACAGCGCACAATTTTAGAATCGCTTGAACCCAATAACTTTTATACTGGATTATCCTGAAGACAACCTGAAGAGGAATTGTCTTCCTGATACGAGGTCGCTCCCTATCCTGCCATGGACAAAACTCACATTCCTGAGGCGGATATGATAAGATACGTTTCACCTGTATGATTCCTCACATTATCAACGTGACGAGGGCTGTAAATTGCATTTTGAACTTGGAGGGACCTTGTGAAAGGAACGAGCTAATGTTTCATTTGTTTTGGCGAGTGAGGTAATTTGAGTAATAGATTGTGACAAATAATTAGCGGGTCGTTTCAATGGGGCTAAATTGATGAGGATCTGTCCCATGGGAATCCTTTTTACATTCTTGCACGGTTGGTGCGAATTAATTGGAATGAATTTGGAGAATACAAAGTAGAAAATAAGGGTCAATGTTTTTTAAATCAAGCTGTAAAATCTAAATAGTGAATATTCAAAATTTAAAGCAAAATCTCTGCTCGTAAATGCCGTTTGAGGGAGAGGAATGATTCTAGACTTCCCTCAAAGTATTCCTCACCAACTGCAAATAAATTGTTCTCAGGTGTTTTTGGAATAAACGTCTGTTGATGCAACGGATGGTATAAGTAGACATTTAACCTTTCAAAGTTATGACGTTAACTGACAAATCGGTTATCGTCGGGTCTTATTGTGGGTCCCTCCTAGTTTTAATGTCTTAGCTCAATGAAAATGAATAAAAACGACAGGAATTCTGAAAGTTACCCATAACCAAATCATTTCACACAGATCGTTTGACGAAATACCGATGCTCCAATGTCAAGCACAAGAAAAATCAAAGGAGAGCTTGGTTATATAGGTAGACGGTCTACCCTGTATATACATGTTGTAACATAATACTACATAGGTAGTAAGGCTTGCCGAACAACTTGATTATATTAACACATCCATTGTAATTGTATTGTCCAGATACAAAATAAACGTTTCAATGTGTTTCTCCATACTCCGATAGAAACACATACCAAGTATCGGTGGACAAAGGACTATTAGACTTCGAATGATCAAAGCAAGAAAATTGGTCAAATTAGCAGAAGATAGATAACTTTCAGGAAATTCTTGCTGATTTGAAGTAATGAGATGAGTGATTTGTCATTGTCCCGTACCCAATCACTAGAGCGCTAGCGTTGCCACTTTGCAAAGATGGGAAAATTCATTGTCTCTCCCACGCGCGAGTTCAGTGTCGAATGATTATTAGTAACTATCACTAATTGCATTGCTAAGGTGATTGATTGCTTCATGTTTTCTCGGTACGACTTTACCAACCCTTCAACTTGCAGTTTTGATGAAGCAAAATAGAAAATATAACATTTAGAAGGAATGTCAATTATGAGAAAGTGCTAACTGTAATCAGCAGTTATTATATATAATAACTTTATTATATATATATTAAAGTCATTTTTGTAACGGTATATTAGAACCAGACAGAAACAAAGTGTGAAGGGCCTGAACGGAACCCCTCGGTTTCAGTTCCTTGTTTAACACTGCCGTACAGCAAGGACATTCACCGAGTTCGCCATAAAAGGCTAGGCACATAGCTCACTTCACAAGATGCTCTGTCAAATATTGCTTTATGTAATTATGTATACCGAGAATCTACAGGAAATATTTCCTTGTAGGTTTTAGAGGGTGATCTGTGAACAGATAATTACCTCATTCTATAACAAAAATTCTGAAACAAAAATAAAAATAGTACAACAATAGGGTCTGTTAATAAGCAAATTGCAGTTTTACTTTGATCTTTTGATTAAATTGAACGCAACATGAAGATAAGCTATAAATCACTTTTATACTCAAGTTCTGTAAAAGAAGAAATGTTTAAAAACGTTTAAAGATTTCGTTGAATAAGCTAAAGTTACTAAATCACTGCAGATTATATCGAAATTGCAGCTGTTTTCCGGTTCTTAGTCTTATCATATCTCTGGTAATCGCCTCATTACCGTGTTATCAAATTATATATAGCTAAATTCAGTCTAGGAGAATTGATATTTATAAAATTAGCTTTATTTTCTATAATAGCTAATAAAGTTAAGCACTAGCACGTGATCATGTGGTCTATGCTATTACTGATCTGCACACATTATATCACTGTATATAATATTAAAAGGTTAAGAGGCAGTGAAACTTCACCAGACGTTGCAATTTGCATGACATGACACGCGCGAAGCGGCTCCTGCTTATTGGAAAATAGTTGAGATCGCAACGTGAGACAAGTGAAACTAGCGGGCTGCAAGTGCAATGAATGGGGACTTACCACCCCGTGTTAACACTAGTTATATTGGCCTGTCAGATCGCTTTTTCTGTTAATATAAAACTCTGTAAGTTAATGAAGATCTGAGATCTGGCAACGCTACACCTCAGATAAATGAAAAGTATAATGATACACTATATACGTCCAGATACCTAAACCTACTATACCTAGGTGTGACTCTGCTTTTTTCACCAACTCTCAACCTTATATAAGTATATGACCTTACTGTTCTTCTATGTAATTTCAGAGCTATTCGAGAACGAGATTTATCACGGACCACTGTGATGATAGTGGCCAATGAGTCAATGGTTGCAGTATCTCCCAACATCCCACTCAGAGGAAAATTGTGATCCTGCATTTTGCTGCAACGTTTGTTAACAATACCAAACCATACTCCACGCTCTTCATTCAACCTGACAACTAATGCAGTAAAATACAAACGAATGGAGCAACTCTCTGATGAATTAAATGAAACGCATTTTATAGTAAACAGTTGGTAGTAATACTAATTGGTATTGGTAACGCTCACTCCAAGCAGAACTGTTCAGCTTTATTAAAGTATTGGCTGTTAGTTAGTACCATTAACTAACAGACAAGGCCAGGATATATTTTATAGAATCATTTAGCTTCATTTTCTAACCTACAGCACTTGAGTCTTCAGACCTTCCTGGACAATCTTTAAATGGTAAACAAACTTATAGAATCAGTTCAATATGTTAATCGATAACTCGGCGTTATACTTATTCAGACAATCGACTAGCAGGAACCTCGAACCCGTCTAACCCTAAAGTAGTGTCAAGAGACACCAATATTTATTCAATTATTAAGCGATTTTGACACCACTTGGGGGTCTAAATTTCGTGACCAAAAGTTCTTATTCCTTGGTTAATTTTTTAATTTTTTAATACTGGTCGAAAGCATTCAACCCAGCCGAAAAAGTTTCAAAAGTATATCTTTCACGGGTTTCGCGGAAAGTCGTGTTCGTGGTTGTTGAAGTTGAAGTCGTGTTCGTGGTTGTTGAAGTTGAAGTCGTGGTACCAGTAAAATGGTAGCAGATATATATATATATATATTTATGTAGGTTTACAAAAAAATCTATGTTACAGTGAAATAATGTCAGATCAGCGTTGCTAAAAAATTCAAAGTTTTTTTGCAGTAAAATGGTAGCAGATATATATATATGTATATTTATGTAGGTTTACAAAAAAATCTATGTTACAGTGAAATAATGTCAGATCAGCGTTACTAAAAAATTCAAAGTCCGAAATCCATGAAGTAGAAAATCCGTTACCATTAGGGTGTTTAAATCAAAAGAAAATCATGATTTCGTTCTAAAGGCGAATGCATACCGTTCAAGCTAATAGCTAATAAAGAGATAGAAAAGCACGCAAACCCTTACAGAAAAACAATGTGAAATGTGAAGATGGTTGAGATGTGTCCGTGTGGGTGTGGTAAAGGAGTCAAACATGTGATTGTGAAGCAGGAGCAATATATTTCGAACAATTGAAATAATCAAATTGCCTGCTAATTTGATTGTTTCAATTGTTCGAAATATATAGCGACTATCGTCTCGCGTTATATATAGTAAGATTAACTAGTCCTAATTCCTGGACAACCTTGGAATCGATTCCAATAATAATATCAGTTCAACATACTACTCGAGAACTGTGCGTTATTCAGATCGAGCAGAAAAACGTAAAACAAGTTGTAAATGTCGGTTTTACCGTGTATACAGGCCAACTACGCTATGTGCGGTGACCGGTTACTCAACGGTCGATTTTACCATGAACCACCAGATTCGGTATCATGTACCTACTCAATATTGATATTAGCCTCATCACCACCAGACATGTCTACAATGTCTAGTACGGGAGATATTCGAGCCCTCAGCCACCTAATCTATCAGGTAAACTCACTTTAGAGCAGAAAACTGAGTTTAACTATATATATATAGCTATGTATTGTATACTTGTAGTCACTTGGCTATGACAAGAAGACTATACTAGATTGGAACCTGATAAGTTAAACGTTTGTTTATGTTTGACAGAGATAACTGGAGAGAAGCGCTGTCACGAAACTCGTTCCAGACTTATTCATCTGGATCGACCTAGGTAGGTAGGCAGGCAGGCAGCTATGAAGTGCTCTTACCATTATACTCTTAAAGTTAAATACTATAATATCTATTTGCCAGTACCACGGGAAATGTTAAAAATTGAAAGGATGATGCCCTTCAGCATTGCGAAACCTACCGGGCTACTGTGTCCGAAACACCAGTATTAAAGTGACACCAGGTAGTGACACTACATGTAACCAGCCGTAAAAATGGAAATATAAAATAGCTAGCTCGTAAAAACTTAACATCATGGTACGAGATAGCTAGCAACATGACACGTACGACACGTCCTATAACAACTTCCATATTTACACCACAGCTGTTCTTATTCATCTAGTCTGTCTGATCGCAGCATGATGAGAGGTTAGAAATAGATCGATATATAGTAATACCGATCTGTTATATCGACAATTATAGCCGCTCTATAGGTGAGGGTTTCAACAGACTGCAGCTGACGATGCGGCAAGTTTTCAAGATCTATAAAATATAGAGAAATCAGCCTTTATCTCAAGAATATAATATTGATATGAGGGTATGATTCTGAATATAGCAAGATGGGCAATAAAAACCAATATGATATTGATAGTTATATCATCTTATCATAAATGGGGGTTAGCTAGAGTGCATACTAAACGGTGGACTCGAGTTCAGAATTTGAGTTGGTATAAGCTGTGTAACTGTATTGCGCAAGTCTATAATAGTATAGTAATAACGGAGAAAAGTGACTGTCATCAAATAAGTGGATTAAAGAAAAATTCCAAAGTTTCCTCACAACAATTTAATCACACTCAAACGTTGGCCACATGAAAATTATCAGCTCAGGATTAACAAAAAGAGTAGTTTAACTGAAGTCGTATTAGTACAATACAAGACCACTGAACGCACAGGACCGCGATGAGGGGCTATAAGGAGTCTGTAACTGTAGCAACCAGAGAGCAGTCTGTAACTATAGCAACCAGACAGCAGTACCTATCTGTAATATTTAGTATTGGGAAACTCAGCTGTGTTTACGTAGAAATTACAGATCGTGTACGTCTTAACATAGCAAGTTTGTAGGAATGTGGACTACATACCACAGTCTACACGGTGACGTTATAAAACAATGAGCTTGAAGCGAGTTGGAGTATCTTTCTGATGTTGAGCAATGAGAGAGGTGGAGTATCTTTCTGATGTTGAGCAATGAGAGAGGTGGAGTATCTTTCTGATGTTGAGCAATGAGAGAGGTGGAGTATCTTTCTGATGTTGAGCAATGAGAGAGGTGGAGTATCTTTCTGATGTTGAGCAATGAGAGAGGTGGAGTATCTTTCTGATGTTGAGCAATGAGAGAGGTGGAGTATCTTTCTGATGTTGAGCAATGAGAGAGGTGGAGTATCTTTCTGATGTTGAGCAATGAGAGAGGTGGAGTATCTTTCTGATGTTGAGCAATGAGAGAGGTGGAGTATCTTTCTGATGTTGAGCAATGAGAGAGGTGGAGTATCTTTCTGATGTTGAGCAATGAGAGAGGTGGAGTATCTTTCTGATGTTGAGCAATGAGAGAGGTGGAGTATCTTTCTGATGTTGAGCAATGAGAGAGGTGGAGTATCTTTCTGATGTTGAGCAATGAGAGAGGTGGAGTATCTTTCTGATGTTGAGCAATGAGAGAGGAGCAGAGAGGAGCAGAGAGAGGTGGAGTATCTTTCTGATGTTGAGCAATGAGAGAGGTGGAGTATCTTTCTGATGTTGAGCAATGAGAGAGGTGGAGTATCTTTCTGATGTTGAGCAATGAGAGAGGTGGAGTATCTTTCTGATGTTGAGCAATGAGAGAGGAGCAGAGAGAGGTGGAGTATCTTTCTGATGTTGAGCAATGAGAGAGGTGGAGTATCTTTCTGATGTTGAGCTTGAAGCGAGGTGGAGTATCTTTCTGATGTTGAGCAATGAGAGAGTTGGAGTATCTTTCTGATGTTGAGCAATGAGAGAGTTGGAGTATCTTTCTGATGTTGAGCAATGAGAGAGGAGCAGAGAGGAGCAGAGAGAGGTGGAGTATCTTTCTGATGTTGAGCAATGAGAGAGTTGGAGTATCTTTCTGATGTTGAGCAATGAGAGAGGAGCAGAGAGGAGCAGAGAGAGGTGGAGTATCTTTCTGATGTTGAGCAATGAGAGAGTTGGAGTATCTTTCTGATGTTGAGCAATGAGAGAGTTGGAGTATCGTTCTGATGTTGAGCAATGAGAGAGGAGCAGAGAGGAGCAGAGAGAGGTGGAGTATCTTTCTGATGTTGAGCAATGAGAGAGTTGGAGTATCTTTCTGATGTTGAGCAATGAGAGAGTTGGAGTATCTTTCTGATGTTGAGCAATGAGAGAGGAGCAGAGAGGAGCAGAGAGAGGTGGAGTATCTTTCTGATGTTGAGCAATGAGAGAGTTGGAGTATCTTTCTGATGTTGAGCAATGAGAGAGTTGGAGTATCTTTCTGATGTTGAGCAATGAGAGAGGAGCAGAGAGGAGCAGAGAGAGGTGGAGTATCTTTCTGATGTTGAGCAATGAGAGAGTTGGAGTATCTTTCTGATGTTGAGCAATGAGAGAGTTGGAGTATCTTTCTGATGAGGAGAGAGAGGTGGAGTATCTTTCTGATGTTGAGCAATGAGAGAGTTGGAGTATCTTTCTGATGTTGAGCAATGAGAGAGTTGGAGTATCTTTCTGATGAGGAGAGAGAGGTGGAGTATCTTTCTGATGTTGAGCAGTCTGTAACTATAGCAACAGAGAGTCTCAATGAGAGAGGATAGTCTCATTAAAACTGTTTAATCATATTACATCCGGGAGGATCAAAGTTACGTGTAGCTGTGCGTGTACCGGGAGAATTTTACACACTCTGCATATTTGACTATATGAAGCTACTACAACAGCCAGCGATCAGAATGATGAAATAGCAACATTTCGAAACATGGGACTGTTTCTTTGTTAGTGCAGGGAGAGTGGACTGGGTAGACGAGTCAGCATTCCGGGACATTCCGGTCAACATTCCGGGAGCACACATACTAACAAGTACTTCTTTGAGATCAGTCACATATTACGTAATGTAGGGAGGGGGTTTTGAGGGGAAGGGGTTTTGAAAAATGAAAAGCTTACGTTATTTTGATTTATACACTATTATATGTAGCTATAAAGTGGCTTATGAAAAGGGGTATTAAATGGCAATTTTGTAACGTAACATGTGAACAATCCCTAAAATCGTACTGACTATAGCAATGTATAGGATCAGTGACAGCAATATACCTAGTCCCAGCAATATAGTCCCAGTCATGAGCCAAAATCGGATTATGTTTGACGACGTACGGTGATGCAATAACATTTACAGTAATTAGCCCGTGACAATGATGAAATAGTAAGTTTTTTCAGATAACCGTCAACATGAGACCAACTTCAGACGTTTTGCATAACTAGAGAGGGTGGAACATAGCAAATGATCTGATGGAAACTGCGATAAACGGTTAAAAAATCAAAATTGATCAGAACCGATTACATTTCAACTCAGCGATTATTAGTCAATATTATTTTAAAACATTGTTTTAAACATCATATTTTCACATCAAGTAAAAAGACACTGGCTCTTGAAAGATCGATTATAATGTAACGAAAACGATTTTTCTATTATGATTTGTCGGAAAAACAGGCAAATTTTCAGTTTTAACTCTCAGGTTGGATTATAATACAACAGCGTGGTATATAACGACATAATATAAACGTTCCATTACACGACTGTAATTGAGTTAAACTAATACCTTACAAGAGTACAAGGCTATAATGTCTAACGCCTAGTTTCCTGACAGTTCAAGATCTATAATAATTCTAGAATTACCCTCGTGAACGTTTTTACAATTATAAGAGAAGGATGACTGGCGCTTGTTGCAGAGTAGGTGATTAGCATATCTGAGGGAGAGTATTCAATATTGTAATTTTTATGATCAGCTTCAGCTGATGTTTTGATACGAAATCGAATGAATTCATTAAGTAATGATGGTATTCAGCCGCAGTCGCCCCAAGATAAACCAGTAAAGATTGGTGATCATGTACACAATATTATGTAGGTACCTTACGCCGATTTCAAAGAACTAACATATAAAACTATACTCGTATCATAAGACCAACATTGACGAGCAGTTGCTTGATATAATGATTCGAAATCCGAAAACGCGAACGTAAATTATAATTGAACCTACTTAATTTAAAGAGGTTTAACCACAGCTACTTGACTTCCTATAACTGTGTCCTATCACATAAATCCAAATTTGGTCAAGTTGATGGAATGATTTATCAATTCTCATATGCATCTGTCAACTTGATAACTTGGCGGCGAAGTAAACTGATAAATAACTTGTCATGTGCTGCCAATCTGTCGGTTGTAAAATAATATCACAGGGGGGGGGGGGGGGGGGGGGACCGGACACAGAGGTTTAAAAACGTCAAGTTTCGTAGCAGAAGCATAGTAGCGAGCCAAAACACAGACATTTTATGATTGATAATGATATGCATATCATTCGGATGGAATGGCCTAGTTAAATCGTAAATGTTAAGCCCTGGCTCCAACCCAGTATAGACTGTACGTTTGCAGTGAGTACATATCAAATGTAAGCTCCTGGAGCACAGTATTATAGGTACCATTCTCATTCTGATGACAGCAGAATAATGCGCCTCTTCACCAATAAATAGGAGCGAGGAAGGAGCAATAAGGAATAAGGATGGTATTGTAAAACTCAATAAATAGGAGCGAGGAAGGAGCAATAAGGAATAAGTATGGTATTGTGAAACTCATAGAAGGACAATTACTCCAGCACATCCTTACGTAAAAACATATTGTGCTGAACAAATGCCATGGCAACGAACGACCAAGATATACAGTTGTGGTCAACCGATCATGATCTGAATATCCTTGTGGTATAAAGGAAAGCTATTAAATGGAACCACAGTCCAGATCAAAGTTTGTGGTGAAAAGGAAAGCTTACTGACCTATTTAATGGAATCAGAGTCCTAGTCCAGATCCTGGTGGTAAGAAGGAAAGATCGGAGCAAGAAAGCATTAATAAGTCGACTGTGATGAGCAGGAGAGATGAGCAGGAGCAGCTTAACAGTTGGACAAGTGATGAGCAGGAGAGATGAGCAGGAGCAGTTTAACAGTTGGACAAGTGATGAGCAGGAGAGATGAGCAGGAGCAGCTGAACCAGAACAGTTGGACAAGTTGACTGTGATGAGCAGGAGAGATGAGCAGGAGCAGCTTAACAGTTGGACAAGTTGACTGTGATGAGCAGGAGAGATGAGCAGGAGCAGCTTAACAGTTGGACAAGTGATGAGCAGGAGAGATGAGCAGGAGAGATGAGCAGGAGCAGCTTAACAGTTGGACAAGTTGACTGTGATGAGCAGGAGAGATGAGCAGGAGCAGCTTAACAGTTGGACAAGTTGACTCTGATGAGCAGGAGAGATGAGCAGGAGCAGCTGAATGACAGTTGGACAAGTGACACGTTTTAATGACACAAGAGGAATAATAAGAATGTAGATCTCTACATTATGCCTAGTGCTCATTAAGACGTCACTGGAGCACTTGCCAAGACAGTTGACAGGGGAGATATAATAGGGTGCACCACATTAGGGGGCATTTGTAGTAATGATCCCGGAGTTATGCAGGCCGTTATAAGGTAAGACCCCCTCATTCCTCAATCTTCATCTCAATCTAATCTCCATAGTCAGAGGGCTCCAATGCTCTATCTCATGTCAGACCCTGCTGGCAGATCAAGAATATCCTCCTTTCAGAAGTCACCTTACCAGTGCACATTACAATGACAATTGCCGTGTTGGTGAATTAATTGAGGAGCAATAAACATAAATTGGGGAGCAATAAACATAAATTGCTCTCTGAGGCTTTCAGGCAATGGCCCTTCTAGATCTGGACAGCGTTAGACATGAGAAATCAGAATGTTGCCTAGCGACAGTTGCTGAGCGCGTAAGCTAATGAAGACCTTGAACTCTTGAACCCTTACTTTGTGCTCGTAGTATCGGTTAGTTGAAATTTTAACAATTCCCTTGTAATGTGACTGAGCTCTTCTGGATACGGATGTGCACCAAAATGCGGCGTAACATCATGGGCTGCAGCGACTATAAGATTTGAAATTGCAGTTTTGTCATGAGGCCAACAAGTGTTGTCTTACTTAACAAAGTTGAAAGCATCCAGCACAGAGCTGTCAAGTGGATCCTTGGCGAACAGGATCATCACTATAAGTATAATGACATTGAGTATTTAGCTAGGCTAAGAGAGCTAGACATGTTGCCAACGGAGCTGAAATTTGAATATACAGACCTATTATTATTTCATCAGATATATAATGGTCAATCTGTACTGAAGCTCAGTCCTCACGTCTTACTTAACCCCGATAACAACGGGTAGGTTGCGCACTAACACAAGGCAACCCTCGAGATGAAATGATCTTGATACATCTCGAATACCTGATATCAATCAAAGGCAACAGAACAGACACGATTTTTTACCCTACGTTATGATTCACTTGCCACCTACTCAATGTTCGTATTTATTTCTTATGACGTGAACGTCCAAAATTGAATTTCCCAGAAATAAAAGCACAGGCAAAATGCAAAATACACACGCGAAAAAAAAACTAGCTTTCTGAATCATGCTACTGAAGTAGTTAGGGAAAGAGTAATAAACCCAGTGAATAAATTCGTAACATTAACAAAGCTTTCTCTACGGGAATGTGTTGTCTATAGTCCCATCAGTAACCACAAAAAAACCATCCAGCTGAAATCTTGGGGCAAAAACTTGTAGAGCAATTTATCTCCAGGCACCCATACGCGCCACCCCTATAAGTGGTTACTCGGCTCCCGAAGGTCTGTGAGATCGGGTATAGGACACTAGGGCGTAGGAAACAAGGGCGGTAGACGCAAGAGCGGAGGACACGAGGGCGTACAACACAAGTGCGTTATTTTCCTAAAAGGGTGGACACGAGGGCGAATCACATGATTCATTGATTCATCGCATGATTCATTTTAGTATAGGCGGAACAAAAACCGTCCTAAATGATGGTCGTTTTAACTGAAAGGATTGATGGTTTGAAATTGAGTGAACACACCTCAGTGAAATTCGTCTACCCAAAGTAAATACCCGTTTTGGTACGTACTACCCCTGATCTAAACCCGGCCGGTAACCGTAGCGTCAGCGACTGTGATATTTTGAAGGCCAAGTTTGTCACATGAACATCTAGGCAGTGTTTGATTTGTCAAAGCACGTTACCAAACCCAAAATTTGCTGCTGATGTTTTGATTCAAAATTACAAGTGAGTAGATCCAATTCTTCGAGCTAAGTTTTACCTCGACCAGACTGTTGCGAACATCAAAAAAAAGGGTTGGGGCGTATATGGGTGCCTGGAGAAAAATTGCTCTGAAAAATTTTGCCCAAACATTTCAGCTGGACGGTTTTTTTTTGTGGTTCGTGGGAATATGGACAACACATTCCTGTAGAAAAATCTTTGTTACGAATTTATTCACAGATGGTCCCACGAATTTCTATTCTCGCCCTACCTAAAGTACTAAATAGATCACAAAAAAACTAATTCACAAGATCAAATCCGAACAACGGTTTCTTTACAGGAATGTGTTGTTCATAGTCCCAGTATTGATCATTTATTCTTGTACTCTTGTATTATCGGGAGTGTTAGGGCTCCCGTTGACCGAATAATCCCGTTTGTATAAGATCTTATGCTGGTATGATAATCATGCAATAATCGTGCACGATTTCAAATCCAAGCTCTCGCCCTCGGTTAAAACGACGTGATTGTCCAAACCACAGCCTTTTGAAGTCATCTTTGTGACCTATCAAAACGGATTGTCAAAATATGCAACAGTATCCAAATACCAAATGACAAAACTAGACAACGTTATCATTTCTATTAAACAAATACCGTTGACTCTCTTGACACCACTTTAGAGTTAGACGGGTTCCTGCTATTTTCTATTAACACTAGACTAAGGGGCAACAATACAACATAATCGATCCAGCGAAATTAATATGATCTTCAACAGTTATATACATCAATATTATTGACCAACCGACAGACAGGCAAGAGACGTTAGGCAATAGACGTTAGGGAAGAAACGTCAAGCATTATCGAGTCTAGATTCGCCTTTGATGACCGATACAATCATGGTAGGTACAGACATAATTATGGGTATTTGTCTACTGTCAGATTCCTGTATGTTCCGATATTGAATTAATGTTAAAAATGCTTGCTAATGGCGAGAGACATAATAATTCCTCATGCATAAAGTTGCAGGGACGAAGTCAGGCTTGCAATCAGGAAATACCAAGTATGCGACATGACCATTAATCCTTCCACCAGTTTAATTAATTCAGATTATGTAACGTAATCGCTCGTCATAACTTATACTCATAGATGTAAAGCCTTCTGTTCATGGAATTTTTTATCTAGTCTAGGGTTTAGTAGAATGCGTTCCGTACCTTCAACCTCGCAGGATTCAAGAAGCCTATTTAATTTGAGTGGGCATACAAAATCTGATCCCATTATTATTTGGCTGTCCATGTGTCTTCAGCACTTAAGGGACGTAAGCACTAACAACATAATCTTGCCTAATCTTTGTTGGGCAATAAGTAAACATATTGTTGAGACTGTACTGTCAAGGTTGGTACTCACTGGGCGGCGCTCAGCCTGTCATTCCGCCGCATCTTCTTCAATAAAATATGTTTATGAACATTATAGCCTGGGGTCCCCAGGTAAGGTCAGAACATGCTGTGTCACCTTATTGGTAGACTATTGATTCAGTGCAGTAGCCTCATAGTTGTGGAATGCTAAATTCACAACGAGAGACCGAATCATACAAAAACAACGTTAAACAAACAGGCTGCAGCAATCAATAACCTGTCGTATAAATTACTCATATGTTTCCAGTACAAATGCTATAACTCCTCATAGTACTACAATTCCCTGCTCACCACTGACCTTCCCACCAAAGTCAAATACCAACTTTCAGTCGAACAGAAAGTCAACAACTCTCAGGTAACATCAAACCCTAATGATGATCTCACTAACCTGATGGATGTCCTCAAAACAACTGCTGATGAAGTAATCGGGACCCTACCACGCTCCAGAAACCGTAACTTCAGTAGTGACTCTACTGTTGAAGCCCTTGTAAAAGAGAGACAAACCCTGCAAGCTGCACTTAACTGTAACAACCAAGCTGCCGACAGAACTCAAGTCCGTACAAGGATCAACAGGTTACAGAAAGACATCCGTAAGCATCTCAAGAACCTTGCTGACACACGTGCCGATGACATCGCTCGAACCATCATGTCAACAGATGACACAAGGCAGATGTTTGAAGCTGTGCGTACTCTAGCTGACACTAAGCCCAAATCTACTATCAGTGTCCACAATGAAGAAGGTAACTTTGTTGCCACAGATGCTGGTAAAGCTCAAGTGATCAGAGACTACTACGAAAAGCAGTTCACGTGTGAGGATGAACCACTTCAAGCATTTATAGGGGATGGACGCTGCCTAGACATACCCATCACATGTGATGAAGTAAAAAAAGCCGCCCAATCTCTCAAGAACAACAAAGCCACTGGTCCAGATAAAGTCTACAACGAGTGGTTGAAAAATGCTGGTACAAAATTCTGGTCAAAATATGCCGAGATCATCAATAACGCATTGGAGACCAATTCATTTCCTGATGTTAAAGGTGAAGCCATCATCACCCCCTTGCCGAAACCTCGCAAACCAGCCGGTCCTGTCACTAGTCTACGACCTCTATGTCTATCAAATGGTGCTCGTAAGATATTATCCATGATTGTACTGAAGAGAATCGAAGACAAAGTTGATGCTTTCACTGGTAGCACGCAGGCGGGGTACAAACATGGTAGGAGTTGTGGTGATCTAGTGTGGGCTGAGCGGATGTTGATATCGGTTGTCACGCGTAAACACTTCCAGTATCACAAGATGGGCATAGATATGTCTCGAGCATTTGACACAATCAAACGCCAGACAATACTTGACCTTCTTGTCAAAGCTGGATGCACAGACGACGACCTCAGGCTAGTAAAACTCCTCTTAACCAACACCATGCTCAAGGTCAGAGTGGAAGGAGAACTATCTGCTGTATTCGAGAGTCTTCTTGGATCCTTTCAAGGTGACAGTCTCTCCGGCAAGCTTTTCACTCTTGTCCTTGCAGGAGCTCTTATAGAACTACGCCATCGACTAGCAGAATCTCCCCCACACATACCCAATCCCCCTGTTTCAAAAGAAGGTATGCCACTGGAGTCAGCGTATTCAGATGATTGTAACTTCATGAACGTGGAAAAAGAATCCTTAGAAGCTATCCTACCAATAGCCAAGGAAGTCTTCAAGGAGTTTAACCTGTTCATTAACACAGAGAAAACAGAATTTACCCATGTTTTCCTCGCTCCTGTTGGAGAAACAATCCCTGGTCGTGATGATACCATGTTACGTGGAAATGAAGATGCATTGCTGGGAACAATGCCTTCTATAAGTTCACCAAGATCTGGTCTCAGCAGAATATCTCCGTTACCAGAAAGATAGCAGTATACGAAGCCCAAATTGTATCAATCATCATGTACAATTGCAGTAGTTGGTGTCCTACTGCAAAGTCACTAGAAAAACTAGACATTTGCCATAGAAAACACCTTAGATCATTACTGAACATTTATTGGCCTCATGGAACAATATCTAATGCAAACTTATACCTAAGATGTAACTCAGTAAAGCTATCAGATCGTGTCCCTAAAGCAAGGTGGAAGCTCCTAGGTCATATCTTGCGTAGTGCTGATGTCTCCCCCGCTGCATTAGCGTTAAAGTTTGCTGTCACAACAAACTGTAAAGGGCGCGTCGGTGCGCATCGTAAGAATTTGTTCAAGATTATTGTGAATGATTCGACCCGTAGAGGTTTGAAACTTAACTCTTTGAATGATCTTAATAAGCTTAAGATATTAGCTGATGATAGAGTTGCTTGGAGAAACAAATTTTAACTCTAGCTGTCCTGATCTGTACTGATCACCATTTTAGGATGACTTGATTTCTTTTAGGGGTTTTGAATATTTTAATGGTGTAAACAGTTTCTTAATAATAAGTACTACAATTTATGCTACTAATATATTGCAAATACTAAGTTATAACTCCTTATAATACTATTAATTTATGCTACTGATATATTGCAAAGCTTTACTGCTAATGTAATAACTCCTCATAATACTATTAACTTATGCTACTAATATATAGAATAGAATAATTCTGAAAGCATAAACTGAAGCAACTTCGACAAGTACGATTAGAAAATCGTGCACGCGATGATTATCATACCAGCATAAGATCTTATATAAACGGGATTATTCGGTCAACAGGAGCCCTAACACTCCCGACTTGATAATACAAGAATAAATGATCAATACTGCAAAATACGGCACGGAAAATATATAATGCAAACAAAAGAGGCAGAGTTTGAAAAACAAAGTTGATTTTAACAATGTAGTACAGGGAAATCCGTCTGAAAAAATCGATCTGCTGACACACGAAGCTTTCAGAGGATTTTTGACGTTTTTGAGTCCCATTAGGTGCCCTTTATGGCTGACCAACTTTTCCAAACTTTTCCACGTGGCTTAAGGCCACTTTTTGCCACTTTACCACTTTTTACCACCTTTCTTGTTTGTCGAATATCTTTAGTTGTGAACATCGTAAAAGGTTGCGAATCAATCGAGTGTGTTCATATTATCAGGAAGAAAAACTTTTGTTCTAACAATTTTTACGTCAGATAATAAGTTAATTGGATAATTATCAATTAACCAATTAGCAAAATTCTAAAAATTTTTTATTGGCTAAAAATGGTCGGAATAGCTTAAAACACGGAGAAAAGTAGTTTTTAGAAAAAATTTGAAAATTTTTCACTTACATTTTTTTTTCGAGACTTCGAAAAATTTCGAAAATTCAAAATATTTTTTTCCGCCAAAAGTGATCAAATTGCATGAAACGCGGAGAAAAATGATTTTCAAAAAAAACTTAGTCAATTTTTCGTTTCAAGAATACTTAAATCACCAATATTTGTAGTTGGAGTTTAGTAAATCTCGGCAGATTTTAGTAATAATCAGGAATTACTAACTCTAAGTGGAAAGGTCTGAAACTGAAAAACGTTAAGTTTAACCATACGATCGCGATATAAGAGTTTCATAACTAATTACAATACAGCCTTATCGATTTTCACAGAAACTGCACCAATGGCACAGTCAAGATCGAAACGATAGCCTGCTGTACTGTCATTTTATTGATTTCAATGCTGAATCAGTGGCGTTAAGATAATCACATTTGTAATAAATAAAACCTCTCTGTACCGTCAATTGTGCTAATCTAAACCGGCCTACCTGTATTACCAGACCTCTTCTTTTCCTCAACAATCAAACCGAGTTGTTCATATCGCATTTGGTGGGTGATGTAAACTAAGTAGTAATACATATCGAGCTATATTCAATCACAATACGACACAGTACGTGTATATTATATTATGGCCCTTAATGAGGTATATGAAACGCTTTATACCGTGAGAAACCCGGTATAGAGAGGTTTTACAGTTTATCACGAAAATGTCTACTTGGTCTCATGGCTCTTTGACAGCTCAAAGAAGGCAAGAAAAGACCAAAAAGCTTAGAATGTCAACTCGCAAGAGCGGGCTACCGGACAACTGAACCCAATTTAGACATTTAGATTAACCCTAACTCTAACCCTAACCCTAACCCTAACCCTAACCCTAACCCTAACCCTAACCCTAACCCTAACCCTAACCCTAACCCTAACCCTAACCCTAACCAATTAAGCTGATTGGTTAGTGGGAACTAGGTTCAATTGGGTTCAGTTGTCAGTCTTCGATCTGTCCCACATTAATCCCGAGCTGATCATCATGGGCCCCGAATATCCTGCGGGAAGAACCTGTATTTTTACTTCACGACGTCCGGATTTCAAATCAACATCCTCAATAACATTAACAATCCTTCCTGATCAGGATCTGTCTCTATTAGCAATTTCCAAAATATCCTGACTCTCGTGGAACATTTCACTGAATTAATTATTACCGGTTCTTTACTACCCCTTGCCCGACACTGTACTCGTATCTAAATCTTACCCTTTCCCGTATGTTACCCTTGTTGATTTTACTTTTAGCCGACCCTGACATATGGGGGTGATTTGAGGTATCCCGCAAATGAAGCGGTATGCAGTACAATACAAAACAGTTACAGTAGATGTTGGAAGGTGTATTTACACTTGCTTCCTGGACCTGGCTGTTCCTCAGTTTCCCTGATCTGTTCTTGCCCTTCTTCGAACTGTAAATGGGCCATGAGACCAAGTAGACGTTTTCGTGATAAACTGTAAAACCTCTCTATACCGGGTTTCTCACGGTATAAAGCGTTTCATAAACCTCATTAAGAGCCATATAATATACACGTACTGTGTCGTATTGTGATTGAATATAGCTCGATATGTATTACTACTTAGTTTACATCACCCACCAAATGCGATATGAACAACTCGGTTTGATTGTTGAGGAAAAGAAGAGGTCTGGTAATACAGGTAGGCCGGTTTAGATTAGCACAATTGACGGTACAGAGAGGTTTTATTTATTACAAATGTGATTATCTTAACGCCACTGATTCATCATTGAAATCAATAAAATGACAGTACAGCAGGCTATCGTTTCGATCTTGACTGTGCCATTGGTGCAGTTTCTGTGAAAATCGATAAGGCTGTATTGTAATTAGTTATGAAACTCTTATATCGCGATCGTATGGTTAAACTTAACGTTTTTCAGTTTCAGACCTTTCCACTTAGAGTTAGTAATTCCTGATTATTACTAAAATCTGCCGAGATTTACTAAACTCCAACTACAAATATTGGTGATTTAAGTATTCTTGAAACGAAAAATTGACTAAGTTTTTTTTGAAAATCATTTTTCTCCGCGTTTCATGCAATTTGATCACTTTTGGCGGAAAAAAATATTTTGAATTTTCGAAATTTTTCGAAGTCTCGAAAAAAAAATGTAAGTGAAAAATTTTCAAATTTTTTCTAAAAACTACTTTTCTCCGTGTTTTAAGCTATTCCGACCATTTTTAGCCAATAAAAAATTTTTAGAATTTTGCTAATTGGTTAATTGATAATTATCCAATTAACTTATTATCTGACGTAAAAATTGTTAGAACAAAAGTTTTTCTTCCTGATAATATGAACACACTCGATTGATTCGCAACCTTTTACGATGTTCACAACTAAAGATATTCGACAAACAAGAAAGGTGGTAAAAAGTGGTAAAGTGGCAAAAAGTGGCCTTAAGCCACGTGGAAAAGTTTGGAAAAGTTGGTCAGCCATAAAGGGCACCTAATGGGACTCAAAAACGTCAAAAATCCTCTGAAAGCTTCGTGTGTCAGCAGATCGATTTTTTCAGACGGATTTCCCTGTACTAATGGGTAGGGTTCAGCCCTGACCCATTGTTAAAATTGCCGGTTTTAACTCTCTTATAAAAATACACATTTAACTGATTAATCAAAGAAAAGTCACTCTTATTTCAAGACGATCGCTGGGAGAGATTATTTTGTCACATTCTTGACAAATTCATACCGAATTCAAGTCAATGTCAATTACTTTATGTAAAATTCTTAAATTATATATTTCACAATCTGACTAAAGAAATAATTTTGAGAATACGAAGTACAAAGGGTTGTCATAGAAGCATAGACGATGTTATTGGAGGAATGCAACCTAGAATCTAGATCGACATTCGTCACCTTAGACATAAGCCAGGTTGATTCTATATTAATTGATAGTAGCTGATTCTATATTAATTGATAGTAGCTGTGCGTAATTCTATTAACTGTTTATTCCAAACCCATCAGAAATCTCTTTTATATTCCTTGACATAAACATAGTAATATCTCACTTCGTCCCCAACTATCAAATCATTGACATAAACAATAAAAACTCGTGGATGTTAGTATCAACTATCAATAGAACCTTAATCAACATGCAAATATTCGCATTTAATGACCAACTAATATAAATATTAAATATTAATGGGCAACTAAGATTAATGAGCAATTAAAATTGATGACCAACTTATAAATATATATCGCCCCACATAGAATCAAATAACCAACAAATAATTGATTAAATTAAATAAATTAATGTGCAAATATACTGCCATTGAATTAAACCTACCGATCCAGAAAGGCTGATTGATTACGAGCGGAAGTTGGAATATATCGGAAAATTGGGTATTTAATTTTAGACCGTAATATAATATCCGGTAGTAACGTATTTCTACCTAATATGGTGAAATCTTGACATGAGACCGTAATGTAATATCCGGTAGTAACGTATTTCTACCTAATATGGTGAAATCTTGACATGAGACTAAAACGCACCGCTGGTGTTTGGAAGGTTTCTCTGTAAAACCCGTACTCCCGTGGTAAACAAAATCATTTAAATTCCATTGTATAATTCTCAACCATCCTAAAGATGTAGGAAAGAAATTGTGTTCAGAGTAAAGATAGAAGTATCAATGCAATATAGCCCGCATGCTTTAAAATTGTAAGCGTGCACTTCTAACCACATGTTCGAATTCTAACTGGTCTACGCGATCGAATGCTGTGGGAAATCTTAGATATCAAAAATAGGGCATCCAGGGGGTCCTTTTATTAATATAATTTAGATAAAATAATGAAAATTATTATTATATTGTGAAATTATGGTGAAATGTTTAAGAAGTTTTAAAAAGTACCAACTGCCAGGTCGGCGGATTTTATGCAGCCATGATTTTTGAGAGGTTCAACCACAGTCTCCCAAAGCGTAACAAAACCTTTTTAGCACGTGTTTAATACTAAATGAAAGTTTTTCGTTGCATCGTAACAAATATATTTACTCTTCAGCACCTCTGAAGCTTGTCCAATAAACAGCGTACCTATAACGAATAAACGAACAAACGTCGAAAAGAAAGAAGAAACAGCGCGGGGATTATGTCAACTGTCTAAGTTGGTTGCAAATATTTTCAGTCAACACCTTGTCCTTCTACAGCCTATAGACGCGTGCCTGAAGTAAGAACGAGACTTCGAACACCTGTGAAGCCATACGGAACGGACTGTAAAACACGCACTATATCAGCAGCACAGTATTGAAGACACTAAACATGCACTTCTGGATGACGTGCAATTTGTTAACAGTTTTAAAAGTGGGGGCTATATAATTATAGATATCAGTAACACGGGATTACTGTTTTAACGCGGTATAAGCAGTGTTATAGCTTTGTAAGTTATCAGTTCGTTGCGGACAGCTTGCTATGATAAGAAACGTTGATACAATAAACAAAACGTGGATATAGTTTAATAGTTTAATATCCTCGATATTAGCTGCTAGGGAGTCACGTGTTAACGATATTAGTATGAAGCACTACAGTTCTATTAGAAGCATTAACAGTTGTATCAGCAGTTAGATTAATCCCGAGAGAGCTGCTGCGATTAGAAAATAACAAGGTGTCAAATGTTTTCTAAAGATCCACTGATTAGAGGGAAAGCGAGCACGATTAAGAGATCATATCTTTACGGTTAAATATCCTTATATGGTAGTGTTGCTACGGTAAAATATCCTTATTTGGTAGTGTTGCTACGGTAACGTATCCTTATTTGGTAGTGTTGCTACACTGATTAGAGGGAAAGCGAGCCTGATCTACTGCTCACGCTTCAGATCAACATCATTGATAAGCTGTCAATACTTGAACTGGAGAAACTTACTCAACGTGATAATATGATACAGCAACTTTCTAGGCATATTAATGAACTAAACGATTAATAAACGATATCAATGAACTAAAGTCTAAACGATTAATAAAATAAACGTGTAAACTAATAGTTGGACAACATGACAATGAGTTAGACAGCATACCAGAATAGCACAGTTTCAATGATGATATACGTAATAAAACTAATGTAATTGTGCGAGTAAACACATAAACATTCCACATTAATAGTTCCAAATGTATTAAGCGATGTTGCGTTTTAATGTTAAATCGAGCTTACTCGATGAGTTATTTGAGAAATTCATAATAATAGTCATACACAATCATAATATGTTGTTTTATCATTATTAGTTCTAATAAATACATGATTGTGCTGATTCATCGTATGTTCAAGACCAACATGCAGGGCAGGGTTGGCTATTACATCTATAATCATTCGGTAATTGTCGCCAAGTCGATGGTTGAATGTTTCTTAATATACTCTGCTTAGAAGAGTACTAAAGCAGACGAGTACAGCACAAATTATTTTTATAAGTTTAAATCATAAGGTTATTGTTACTATAAAGCTATAGATTTAAATAATAGTTATGAGTTATGACTAATAAACCATTAGTAGATACTAGAAACAAACTAGTATTCGATAAACCGCACGATGTTTCAGTATAACCCCACCGCTATAATCCTCGTCCTCATGACGGAGGATAATTTTAAAAATCGTCGTTACATGATGACTTAATACAACATAATTCAACATAAAACATATATATATATGTTTATATATAACAATAATTTCCATTGTGATTGTGTTACATTGACGATGATGTATTTGGGACTAATCATAATTCATGTCTCATTGCACCAGACTATATGAGCAACTGAGCAGAGCAGCTGGACGCCTGGACTATTTCATTGTATTATTAGTATATTGTATTAACTATACAACTGTTATTAAGAATAGACAGATGGTTAATTATTATATTATGACATTATAACCAAACAGATGTGCAGTCCATTAAGTTATTTTTTCCATCAATTTTTTTTTCAAAAAAGTATAAGATGGTTAGAAGTGGTAGGAATTGAGAATGGGTATAGTAGGTAGGTAAAATATTTTTATCAATAAAGGATATTAAATTACACGAATGTCAAAATCGAAATAAAATGCTGTAAGAATATGGGCTTTAGCGACGATCCTTAGAGGGATTTATAAAATCATCGTCAGGGGTCCGGCGACAAATTACCATGGTTGTATAGCTAATGTGGCTGAATGTATGTATATATTTCCGTCCCTAAAGCTTAATTTGACTAATGTGTTGGGAAGTAGTAAAGTTAACATCAGATTGATCAATTCACAATATTAATTATTATTAATATTTGTATTGATTTTATTTTATTAATATTTTGAATAATATTCTTATTAATATTGTTATTAGTATTCTTATTCATATTATTATTATCTATAATCTATAATGAAATATTCTCAAATTCATCGGCTCACTGTGTTGATCAGTAATCAACAATTTTATAAGCACTTGAAACGAACAAACTCTCAGATAGAATTAAATAAACTGATATGGACCATGTTTGGTCATGTACTACGATATGAAGGATTTATCTCCATGCATTTACTACTACTATACTACTACTATACTACAATCTGACATATTTATTTCCATGCATTTTCTTGTCTAAAATTAGCTTTGACTAATGAGTTCAATAATAGAAAAGGTTGACATCAGGGTAATTTAACCAACGTAGTGAGTGACTTTAATTTTAGAAACTTAATTTTAGAAACTATAGCTTTAGAAATGTGGAGTAACTCAATTCAAACTTAGAGATTTTTCATGAAAAGAAACCAATGTCGAGCACTTAATATTATTCAGATATGTAATCTACTCATATTAAGTTTCCTAAAGTCAAGTAATTCTATTGTCATAACTTTAATACCTTACTCTAATTCGAGAGATTTAAGCTTAACAATATAAATAATGTTAGAGCAGACGAAGTTCATTTTTATAAATTGCAGTAACTTAATAACTTTGCACCTATACTCAAGTCTCTAATAGAAACTTAGAAAAATTTACTACATGGCGAAATATGGCAAAATATGCTAAGTATCTCGAAATCCGACAAATTTGGTCCGCGACAAAAATGTTAGCAAAGGTATAATACGGTATAAGATCAGTATTCAATAACAATGACTAATAATGACTTTGACGATAGTGGTGCACTTATCTGCACTTATGTTAGTATTCACGACAATTTGTATATAAAAAGCAATAGGCCGATGCGACTTTAATCTATAGTCTATACGTATACCAAATGTTGATCATTACAAGAATGTCAATACTCAATGGGTGACCGGCTTAGCCAGGCATAAACCAACTAGTAGCGGTCGACAGAGTAAATCACCATTAACCTTGTCAATTGTCATAGCCAACTAGTAGCGGTCAACGGAGTAAATAACCATTAACCTTGTCAAATGTCAAAGAATGGCAGTTCATTACCATAAATTTGTCTAGTACTAATGGTTATAACTAATGTCGCTGACTTAGTTAGGTAATTAGGAGCTTCCTGGCTGATTGATACTTAAACTATACTTACCCGATGTTGGAGGGGTAAGACATGCTAAAAAAGTAATAATAAACCGTAAAACCCTGATTTACAGCAGACTTTGGGTGGAGGTAAACAGTCACGGTAAATCTGGGTTTATGGCAATGTTTGTTTGGGGACCAGCTTTTGGTTCCAGCAATTCGAAGCAAGTCAGCGTTTTAAACCGGAACAAGGTTATGGTTTCACCTAATATGTCCGTCCCCTTCCCTTGCCAAAAAAACACCACAATTGGATTGAGTTGAGGCCATTCATTCTTCATATAAAAACATACCTGACCTTGAAATTTATATCCAATTGCACGATCCAATCTTCTAACGGACAAATAGCAAGCAGGCACCAAAAAGATTAACGTCGCATATTAATGAAACTATCTAGAATGCAAGTCATTCAATCCAGGGGCAGAAACGATGATGAATATGAACTGTCGTAGTGAAGCATGAGCTTACAAGGTAATGCAATCATAAAGTTACAACGAGAAGCATGATAGGTTTGTACAATCAGCAAATGGCATCACTTCTTGTTGCAACCAGAGTATACTCCTGAAACTCGACAGTGGTGATTCCAATTAATAGCGTGCTTAGGCGAGGAAATGACATGTTGACTTTCATGAAGATCACTCAGTAGGAAATATATGCCAAATTCTATTTCATATACTATTTTGGTGCCTTCAACAGACACATAGTTACCATAGTAGTCGATGTCAAACCCAGCAGCTTTGCAAACGATTTTGCCAAGAGTAGAGACAACCATTTTGATTGACAGCTTGCCGAGTTACCATAGTTACGAGAGCTTGCAGAGTGCAGTACTGCATTGATCTACAACCAAGTATCGCGCCAATAACAAGAAGGGCAGTGACGGTCAGACTCTAACTAAACTGTACATATTCGAGTTCGAACATTATGAAGAGGAATTAATTTCCCTTCGTAACTTTGAACGAGTATTTTCTACTACTTTCCCTACATAACCTCTCAATATTGTAGAGGTGTTGGCAGGTGTATCGGTATATCGATACACGAATCAATGTAATATAATTTCATTCATAATTTGCCGTTCGTTTGCAATTAAAACATTTTTCCATGATAATCAGATAATTGCATGGGTAAAAACGTCGAAATAATCTAATGGAACAACGATTATTCGATTTTCCTTCAGCATGGATTTTAACTATTGCGATTGAATTCGGGAGAAACAAAAATACCTGATGAATTGAAGTATTATTAATTTGTTATAAGAAAACGAATAACAGCAATACAGCATACGCCATGGAAACACTATAATTTATAATAGACATAACAGTTGTTGATAAAAACGTGTAAATTTAAAGATCACACGTGCTACTCCTCAAGAAACAATCCGTCTTTTAATCTGTACCAAAGCTTTTCACACTATTTGTATCAATGTTGGAAACCGCTGGCGATGAAGTCAAGTTGTATTTTTTGGCTCCTAAAGCGACCATGTTCACCCTATATTCCGGGGTTTGCACGAATGAGCGCGCTGTTAGCGGACTCAGAACAATATTCGGCAAGTCAGCCTTACTATTGAATCTACTGAATTGTATAGCATCCGTAACCTTGACAGTGATATAACTATTGCTCGCTCGGCTAAGAGCAGGGTCTGTCATGATTACCATCAGGGGGAATAACCAGGAGACTAAATAGTAGAGGAACTGATTCCATCTTAGTAACTTCGTAGCTGAATCATGTCCAACAGTTTCAATGAGAAATTGGTAACCCAGAGAATCCGTGATAATGCTGATCACCAAACTAGGTAGCCATGGTAACGTTACACAGAAGGTGGAGAGAACGGATATTCGGGCAATCTTAAAGTTCTGGCGTCTGTTCCGTTTCTTTCTTTCTTCGGGGCTTTGCACAGTTATTCTTTCCTCATTTCTGCTTTTGATAATCTCAAAAGATATTACAATGAAGGAGACGGCTATAAGAAGTACAGCGACAGCGTTCACAGTGTTGATGAAATAAACTATAATCCTGTAATCAAGCGTCCCCGGAAAGAAGTACCGGTAGCACAGCGTGAGGAACTGATCATAGTAATAATACTTGTAGTCCTTGGCTACAATCAAGCTCCCGTACTCCTGGGGCCACATCTCCTGGATGTTGTCCGGGAACAAGAAGAAGAACTGGGCCACCGTAACAGGTAGGGTTATGAAGACAGCTGTAAAGGTGGCAACAGACATCGCTATCAGAGCACCGGTACTGTCTCTTAGGTAGCCGAGAGGGTGACTTATCATGTACGCCACCTGGGAAAATCAATGTGTGTTAGAGGGATGGAACTTGAAACATCTAGGGTGACAAACGTCAAATATTGAATTATTATCGCGTAAAATTACGAGATTTCATTTCATCTTGTTAAGAATGATTAGTCAGGCACCATTTAAAATCTTGGTACCTCGAGGGAGACCACGACTTGGCAGTAGATGATGCTGTAGACGATGTACTTGTGAATGTTGGCTGCAGCCCCACACCAGTCCATGGGACCGACCCAGTCACCGTGTATCAGAGATATCGTCATCATCAGATTGCAGCCAAATCCGTGAAACAGACCCAGAACAGCGGCAGTGAACATTGGGATTGATTGTGGATGGTTATCAACTTTCACCTGAATTATCGTACATCATTCACATTTCACAGTTCACCCTTGGATGAATGACGAGAAATTAACCCCAACATTTTTGGCAATTGTTGGGACTGAATCAAATAACTGACCAAAATCAACGATAGAAACTATGAAATTAATCTGTTCAGCAACTGACTATTTTATTTACTGTATATAAATTATCTAATTTTACCTTGCAGATGATGAGGAACAGGAGGTAATAATTAAAGAAAATCGTCATCACTGTACAGAGGATCTCATAGGTTGTCAGGAAGATTGTTTCGTATCGATTCAGTAGATACATACTTTCTAGGATGTAAGTACCAGGTGAAACTGGAGTTTCGGTCGTTGAAAATAGGTATGTAGTTGAGTTTTTGGCATCCATGCTTGGGGAGATTTCCATTAGCTAGTCATGAATTTAGTGGGGGTTGCGCAATAATCATGGGAGCAACAATGGTATAATTTGCAAGTCGGTAAATAAAATGAGTATAACATTAAAACTCATAAACTCCCAAAGCTCATACGAATTGTTACTAGTTCTGCAAGGCCACTCCTGAGCCAGGAGGCCGGAGGGATACAAAACGGCTGTTGATGACTTCACCCATAAGTGACGAACCTAAAACATAGAATAGACATGTAGGGTAAGGCACATAATTTTGTCAGGGTACCTAATTTTGTCATTTTGCTCTGAAAAACTGCCTCGGCTCGGAATTTCAGCTTGAAAGAAAAGGATTGTGTATATAAAGAAAGCTTAGACTTTGCTGAAACTGCTCGTACAAAGTTTAAGTTTCTAGCTCTTTTGCATCTGTGTCAAAAATGAAGGCGAAACTGTTAACCCGAAAAATAAATAAGATCCTTAAGGTTTTCTTAAGGAATTTTCAAAATTTTGATTTATTGCTATTTCAAAAGTAATTGAGCTAGCTTCATGCCATTGCATATTTCAAATATCTTCTACAGCAGAAGTATACGTACAAATTTTCAAGTCTCTAGCGCAATTATTGTTTAAGTTACAGAGGGTGACAAAATTAGGTTCGATTTTGCCAAAAGTACCTAATTTTGTCAAAAAAATCGACCTTTCTCAAATTTCTTGTAAATCACAGATTGTGTTGAAAATGGCCTTATACAACTATTCTGAAGTTTTTTTGCCCATAGGATATGTATAAGGCACTTATAACACTTATAATAGCATATTTTCGCCGAGAAATATTAGGTGGATAATCTGATTTTTTCAATCTAAAATGACTAACAAAATACAGACATGAAAATTTCAACCTAGGCCTAGAACCAATCGTTTTTCAAGATGCCAGTGGTTTCAGGGGCATTTGGGGCTATTTTCTAAGATTAGATACCCAAAAAGTGTCATCTTTTCATCAAGCTACAAAACTATGAAAACATCATATCTTTGGGATTTTTGAGGTCAATGTTGGTAAAAAAGCGCTCGAATGATGCATCCAGGTAGTCTAAAATACCGAGAAACGGTTACTTTTTGCACAATCTTCAAGTGACAAAATTAGGTTCGGGGTGACAAAATTAAGTAAAGTCACCTAATTTTGTCATTTTTTCAAAATAATTTTTTTGAACATCTTCAACCCCAGCAATTTCGATCATTTTTGTGTTAGAACTTGCCTAGACTGTCTACTATAACATGGTGGAGGTTTCATCTAAATCGGAATTTCAGACGAGGTTAAAACCCATGGTTTATATCAGGCAGTCGGAAAATTGCCAAAAAATGACAAAATTATGTGCTTTACCCTATGTATCAATAAATTTGAATTAAATTATGATTCTATTAAAATTATTTTAAGGCCGTCTGATATATAGAGCAGACTTACACACAAATTATAACAATTGTCTTTGATTTAAAGCACCAGAAACGAAATGAAACATTTCCGCAGATACAGAACCGACATATCAGCAAATACAGGGTGTTCACGAAACATTGGTACCGTTTTAAACATCTGTAAATTACTTTATGAAGGAGCAACCAGCTTTATTACGCAAAACATAGCTTATTGCTCCTTATCTGTACAGAAGTTTAGATAACCGTAACCAGTATATCAGATTATAAGAAACTGAGCATAACAAAATCAAGACCATATTAAGACTTGCGATCAGTAGCTTATTTATTACAAGATACTAGCTACTTGACTACTTGACAGGTATATTCAAGAGATGAAGATATTACTCATATAATAATTGTATCAATAACCACCTCTATGATTGCGATTACTATAATTTCATAGGAACGCCCAAAAAAGTAGGTACAAGACTTTATAATGGTAATTGAAATATATCGTTTTAATTTGATGGGATTTGATTCGCAACTCTACTTTCAGAAAATTTGATAATCATGCTTTGTGATTTATGCCAGCTTTGCATCATCGCTTTCATAATAATAATATCTCACAAATTTCCAATGGTTTTAGATCAGCATCGAGCAAAGACAAACTTATTCTGGATATGAATGCAATTTATTTGTAATTTTTTGCGTTCTCGTATAAGTGTAATAAAGCCATAGTTGGGTAGTTTGAGACAAATAACTTATAACACAAAACAGGTGAATAAAGGCAAACTGCTGGTGAATTTAAATGCGGTTAATAAGTTCGGTAAGAGTTCGATAATTCATTTTTAAAGTTCGCGGAGTGCGTTATTCTCAACTATGAATAAAACTGAATATTTGGCTGGATGGCCTGTGAACTCGAGGATGCGGCTGAATTTTTATTTACAGGTGTCGATAACATCAGCAGAGATGCAGTAAAACAGTTGGCTCTAAAGCGAGTGGAATGGAGGAACATGTTACGCCGTAGAAGAGATGTGTGTGATGCAGGCCACTCCAACTACTAGGAGGAGACCTCTTCATGCAGCATGTAGCATTTGGCATGCGCAAAATAATAAAAATCAGCAGAGATGCAGTAAAACAGTTGGCTCTAAAGCGAGTGGAATGGAGGAACATGTTGGATGGCCTGTGTACTCGAGGATGCGGCTGAATTTACAGGTGTCGATAACATCAGCAGAGATGCAGTAAAACAGTTGGCTCTAAAGTGAGTGGAATGGAGGAACATGTTACGCCGTAGAAGAGATGTGTGAGATGCAGGCCACTCCAACGACTAGGAGGAGACCTCTTCATGTAGCATGTAGCATTTGGCATGCGCAAAATAATAAAAAACATAAATATGGATTATCCAAATACAAGGAAACGTATAATGAGAGTAAATAATAAAGCCTTTATATGCTTATAGAATTATATGTTTACCAGGTACTAATTTAACGTTGCAGACGACACGTTGAGACACCAGCTTTAGGCTTTTAAGGCTAATTGCCTACGAAATTTAATATTTCAAAGCTGCATTTAACCTTATACTTACCTAAAATACGTTCATTGTCTAGTTTAAGCATAAATGCTTTAGGAAAGGATACTGCATTTAAACGGTAACTGCATCAAAGGAGGTGTCATAGCTTGCAACTTTAACAGAGGACCCACAATTACCACAATTTTTCATTTGTACCAGACTCGAAAATGGGTCAGGCTTACGAAGGCAGAATCTGACACCATTGTACTGGTCTAATTATAACCTTCCAGAGAATTTGCAGGTTAAGTAAATGCACTTTCAACTATAAAAGAATTTAGTAAAATATTCGAATTTATGTGTAAATTTCCTGCTAGTCTACAGATTTTGCTAATAAATAGGTAACTGGTGAAATCGTTTCAAATATCATAACCACGATTTCCCAGAAATAGAATTTCGTAACGAACCGTTTAGTGAACGGTTTAATGATGCCATTATTTGGTGACTTCCATTCTGAAACTGACAACGAAAAAGGACTAAAAATACAAACAATACCACAATGCGGTTATCATCTAAAACTAAAAGTACAGCTTATAAAAAAGTAATCCGCGTTGTTCGTGAGCAGCGATCGAATAACCTGGACAAAATTCCTTGTGGCATTGAGGGAGGAAAGTATCAAAGTGACAACATCTTTAACCCCCTCTCTAACTTTTGACTTTCCTACTCCTGAAGCTGCATTACCAGAGCTTAAAACTGTGCCACTGTAGATTACTAAAATAAGACTGAGTAACATATGATTGTACAGACGAAGCTTTTGTAAGCGTGACAGAAAGGAAGATGTCATCACACGTTACTCTAATTAATGAATTTGAGACAAATTAATCAAATTATATTAAAGGTTATGTTACCAAATGGGAGCTTGGAGAAGCAATCGTAGCTTGCTCGACTTGACGACATGACGACTTGGCAGACTGGCAGAGGATGATGCTGAGGCATCATTATGAACAATACGATAATGGTATTGGTACTCTATTGTCTTAAAATTGAGCGTTGGAAAATGTTACAATGGATTAAAAAGGAAGTCAACCAGCAGCCGAGCTGTTTCTTTCTCTTATGTTTCCAATCTTTATTCTTGAATCAAAGCTTTACCTCGTTGCCATAGTTACCTCGTTTCAGGTCTGTATCTTGTCGTTGGCACGTGATGAGCAAAAATAAGAGGGATCAGCCATTTCAGAAAAGGCTGTTGTGCACAGGCATCTAGGCAGCAATCTAAAATGCTTCAGAAAAATAAAGATGAAAATTGAAAATATCATATTAAGCTGCTACAAGTACAATCAAATTTCATCAACAGCTTCAGCGACGGGTACTTAACCTCGACATCATCACATCATGGCAACAACACCATGGCAACAACTTAGCTCTTAGAGAGTCGTGGGACGTTTTAAAAACTCACCAAATTCATGTCACTAAGATTATATGGCGGTTTCACGACATTAAAGTGGTCAAATGAGGTTTATTTCTAGCTCTCATATTGTCTGTTCATAAGACAGCCCCATTACTTCAAATTACAACCCAGCTGTCTATCGAACGACCCAAAGTGTGTAGTTAGATATTTAGTGTATTTAGCAGCAGAATGTGTCACCAGAAGGAATTCAGGTAAATCAGAAATGTTCCAGATCATGGAAGTTACGCTTCTATTAGAAAATAATGATTTAATGTCGAAAAACCCGTTAACTAAAATGCGGTTAAGAGAGTGGTTGAGTGGTTCTGGTGAGTATCTGAATTTTAAAACAATTTCAGGATACTTTAAATTTTACGGTAGATTTAAAATGGTTCACCAAGCTTCCTTACTTTGTCTCCCTAAAGAAACTTAATTTATAAAATTTAGCTAGTAACTAGTTAAATGGTTTTTGCATAATTTAACGTTCAACTGACTAACACATCTTTGATCTATTTTATTGTCAGGATACTTTAACCTCTACAGTCGATTTAAAATGCTCTATCCCAGTGTTCTCAATTCATTCGCGTGAAAATCCCTCCAAGCAATCTCAACTCATTAGCGGTCTCAGGCTCCAGCTCTCGAAGTGGTTACTTGGTTTTCAAAATATCAAATTGTATTTTAAATGATCCTAGTCAAGCGCCATGTGAGTGTGACCTTGCAATTTAGGGTCACTATCAGGAGTCAGGACGAACAATTAACAAAACACATTTGAGTACACTGTTTTTATTGCACGATATCATACATACTTGTATGACTATAGGGTACTGTTGCATTACCATACTGATTGTACTTACTAGCATAATGATATAACGCAACCGCTGGCCTTGGACAATGACCAATAGCCATACATCTAATATTGTAAGTTACTCTAACCAAAACCTTCAATGCCCGACCAGTTCTCAAAGTACACGTGAAATTGCAGGTCTAAGTTTAATACTACGCAAATAAGTCAACTTCTGAAATGTCGTAAAAGGTTCTAGATTGAACCAGTGTAATTAGAAATAAAGGTGAACAAGTTTTTTTTAATAACTTTTCAATAAGATTATAAACTAATGAATTGATTAAATAATTAGTAAATTTTCAAAAATTTTGAAACCATTTATTGATCAAAATTGTTCACAATTGCGTAAAATGTTTAACGAACTACTAATGAAGTAATGAGAAATGCTTGAAAGGTTTAGTGCATTTTTCGGGAAATCAGATTGGCTGACAGATACACAAAAGAAAGAATCACAAAAATTAAGCTTAATTTAACATCCCTCACTCCATGACCTCTCAATCACATGATACAATTCCAGTTCTGCTCTCCTTATCCAACAAGCTGCTCAACATACAATTTGAATTATCCCAAGCTCAAGTTGATATGTGTAAAACTGACATTATCTCTGACAAATTCATGGGACTAAATCTACTTTCTAAGACGCTCTCAAGCTCACAGGGTTTGTTGACAGATTTTTATTGAATAATATACTTTCTAACTTTGAGCAGATCTTTATAAATTTGGTATTATGTTAGTTTATCTAATCCTCGTTCATGAAAATGAAATTATGGTTTTATTTTTTTAATTATTTTAAAAGAAGAAAAAAAAGATACATTTTTGTCTAAATAGAAATGAAGTACAATAATACAGAAAGCTAAAGTATGCCATTTCTAAAATGAAATACTTCATCAAGATATTCTTGCGAACTTGGCACCTTAGCAAAATCAAAATAAAACTTTAGCCCATTTTATTGAGCTGCATAAATCGAGCCCATCCAATCATTTCCAGCGGTAAGAAGCTAACAGAGTTGTGGATTGGTTCTATATCCGAACATACAACAATTAATCTGTAGCCAGTGAACGGACAACACAAACCTAACTCAGTGGTCCAACATCCAAGGTTATTGTCAAGGTGCACCTTTAATTTCACAGGGTGTAATGACGTAGAGGGACTGAATATCTGAACATAATAATAATGTCTGAGAAAACTATAGGAGTATTATAGGTAAGCGTTTATTAACATCTGAACATATAAGCCACTTGTTTTGTCTGATTGTTTTTGTAATAATTAATAGCAGCTGTGTCAGTGTCTATCATGTGGCGGTACAAAGTTAGACTTAGCTTTGTCAGCATTTTTAATGTGAAATTACTTCTTAAGAATTATTGCATCCAGTCTCCAACATAATGGTCATGAATCAGCAAACACAGAAGCAACTCTGGGAGAGGGGACTGGGGAGAGGGTTAAGTAGTGCAATAATCTGGTGCAGACACTTCCTCGGTACTTAAACTTAAAGCTTTAAAGGGACACCAAAACCCTCGATGATTAATGTTCTATTAATATCATATGAGACAACTGTTTTCTTGACCTTTGACTTCATGGTAAACGAAATAGAAGTAGCATATAAGCATATATTGCGCTGATTTCAGATATTGGATTAAAATTAGTGACTAGTGATAGAGGTTGAATGGTTAAGGATGAACTAAGATTGTGAAACATTTTAATGATGCAAGGAACCTTGCACACATTACGTAAGCCATGTGGGGAGGGTGTTCAGAAAAGCTCCAATTTCTAAAGTGCAAGAGAATGATCCCTACAATTATTTTTGTACAAGTTTACATATACTTTTTAGGACACATTGACAACTACTCAACACTTCAATGACGCTGATACTGACACCTTACGGGCTGGTGTGGTTATTGTTAAAGGTCTGGGGACAGGGTTACAGGTTCTGGACGGCATTGAGGTTGATGGTGGTTGATATGAAGCTGGCAAACTACCAAATAACACCGATCTATTAGCTCGAGCGACTGAAGGATTCGTTACTATCACCATCAGCGGAAACAACCAGGTCACTAGGTAGTAGAGGAACTGGTTCCATCTTAATAAGTTTGTTGCCCAATCTATTCCTAGAGACCCGACTATAGAATCGTAGCCAACAGACTCTAAAACAATACTAATTACTAAGCTTGGTAGCCAAGGTAGAATAACGCAGGATGTTGAAAATATGGACATTCTAGCGATTTTAAAGTTCTGCCTCTTCCGCTTCTTCTCCCGGGCTATCCTCTTCTTGTAAAAACTTGGACTTTTTAGGTTGTCGCTGTCATTTTTGAGAGATCGGCTCTCGACGATGACGAACGCGATGATAGAGAAAGATAGACCGATGAGGAATGCTGCTAGTGCGTTAACAGTGTTGATGAAGTAAACGATTAGCTTGTAGTCTATCGTATCAGGGAAGAAGTATCGGTAACAGACTTTGATAAACTCATCATAGTAAAAGTATCTGTTGTTTTCTATCAATGCTACAATGTGTACAGCACTATAGACTGTCTTGATATTGCTTGGGAACAAGAAGAAGAACTGAGCCACAGTTACAGGAAGGGTAATGAAGACAGCTGAGAATGTCGCAGCAGAGATTCCCATCTTAGCTTCAGTGCTGTCTCTTATGTAGCCGAGAGGGTGACTGATCATGTAGGAAGCCTGAATGGGACAAATATAACTTTCCAAAACCACTTCCTTAAAAGGAAAATTCTTGCTAATTTACTTTAAACTTATGTCTCAGGATAGTTAAGTGGAGCAATTAATAGTAGACAGTAGTTAGGCATTGCAGTAACGCATACAGGAATATTTGAATTCAAATCAGTCTACAGACAAAACTGGTTAGGCAGCAATTAATAGATTAAATCAATACATTAAATTGTTTAAATTATCATTTAAATATTAGTGTAAATATTAGTGTATATTAGTCTGAAGGTTTACAAATAAAGATTTCGATTGCAGCTCACCTCGACGGAAACTACAACTTGGCAGTAGATGATGCTGTAGACGATGTACTTGTGAATGTTGGCTGCAGCCCCACACCAGTCCATGGGACCGACCCAGTCACCATGTATCAGAGATATCGTCATCATCAGATTGCAGCCAAATCCGTGAAACAGACCCAGAACAGCGGCAGTGAATATAGGGATAGATTGTGGATGACCCTCGAACTTAACCTGAAATTTTTAAATAACCGTCATAAAGAATGTATCGATAATTGATCGAACTGTTGAGTCACTACAAGAAGTCATAATAAACGTTAACATTAAAAGGTATTACCTTAAAGTATATGATGAAAATCAGGTAGGAATTGAAAAAGATTGTCATCGCTGTGCAGAGAAGCTCATAAGATATCAGAAAGATAGTTTCGTAACGATCCAGAGGATAAAGATCAGCACCGAAAGCGGTTGTTGTGAATATAAATTCAGTTGTGTAGTCACCACTCTCCATATTTACAAACCTTTTTAAGAGAGAGTTTCATAAATTTGTAGAACAAACAGATGGCTCGGAAGAGCCAAAAATAACTAAGATTCGAAAAACAATAACACCGGATTTTCTTGACACACGTTATGCAACCCCTTTTCGCGTGCGAAGCGCGGCAGCCTCCGGCTGGAGTTCACCGCCGGAGTGCACGCTTCTCGAGTGAAAACTTTTTAGTTAGTCTCGGTTGGTGCATTATCAATATCTGAATCTATCATAATTAATTTCTAGCCAGTGGACGGACAACAAAACCTTCTAAACCATCATAGGGTATGATGACGTAGAAGGACTGAGATTGATGAACAATGTTCAAATATTCACAACATTATAATGTCTGAGAGGGTAAGCATTTATTATAAACTTTGGACCACTTGTTTCGTCTGATTCATTAAGAAACAATGATCGTTTCGAACTTTGGCAACGAAAAGAAGTGAGTTTCGAGAGACAACTAGAAAGTAAGGTGAATGTACAACTACAAGCGAGAATCATTTTATCATATTATTAAGCTTATTAAATTCAATAGCAAGTCTATCATTATCTTACTGGGCAGCGCTCAGCCTGTCATTCCGCCGAATCTTTATGAACATGATATCCTGGGGTCCCCAGTTGATAATTATCATGCCAGTATAGTCGGTGACTTCACCGTGGATATTGTAAGGAAAGACACATAACAAAATAGGCTTTACAAAAGAAGGCGGTTGATGGGAGGAACCGGGTAGACACAAGGGTGGTAGACACAAAAGCGGAGGACACGAGGGCGGAGGAGACAACTACAAGGGCGGTACTTTCCTAAAAAGGAGGATACGAGGGCAAATCGCATGATACTCATTTGGACATTGGACAAGGACACGAGGGCGGAACCAATCACTGTCCTATTAAATTATGAGCTAGTTTCGAAGCATCACATAGTTCGTAAAAGGTACTCAAGCTACCGTTCAAAAACCTCTACCTCTCAAAACCAATTCCTGTATTCCTTTAAATGAACCATCTGTGCGGCAGGGACCTCTGTTAAATACGTGAGGTTAGTTCCGCGACCATAACCATGATGATTCACTAATTTTAGAACTATGGCGTTACTTTAACGAGTCTATAGTGAAACTAGAGGAAGTTGGTTTTAACACCCTTTTGAGAGTGGAAGCAGAACTATTGAGCATGAATTTAATTATAAAAAGGTGCAGACGATGCTCCACGTCATCGTACAGTCTGAGTACGCGAAAAACTTATTTAAACCACATATCCTAACAACTTAAACTTGTGTCCTTAAAAATACCTGCTAAATAATTTTCAACAACCTGTAATAATATACATATCAAACGAAATAATGGTGATGATATGTTAAAAGTTTAATATTGTGTTGAGTTTTTCAGCAAACGGAGAGTACTCTCTTATGAACACCTCCGGGACACTACTAAAAAGTAAAACACTGAAACTAAAAAAGTAAAAACATTGGTCTTCCCACGAGAATTATATACAAAAATAGGCTAACACGGATATAAGCCTTCGCGTGCTTTGCTCCCAAATTTTGTTTCAAGTACTCTCATAAACTTATAAATGTATTAAACAGATAATTGTTCGATATTTAAGTCGAATAATTAGCAGAAATTTGCACGAGGAATTTATCATTTGCTCGTTTTTGTTTTAGACTCAACTTCTTAAGGTGAAAGTGGTTAAGGACTTGGATGATTGTACGATGATATTTTTCTTGGGAGCAATGCTAGATGAATTATGCACGTGCTATCTAAAGTATATGTGCATGTGGTACCTAGCTTTTCCTGTTGAGATATTCCGGCAAGAACTCGAAATAACGGGTAAGATATACAAAATGATAGTCTCTGCTACATCGCACGAGGAAGGATAAGAACATACCATGGACGGAGTCAGTTCATGGTATATTCTTATCTTTTCTGACAACTGACACTAACTGAACTAACTGAAGCATAGCGGAACTGATCTGTTTATTTTCCCATCATAATGAGCCATTATCACCGAATCAGCGGTTTGTTTCTAATTCAGAACTAATTTAAGCTGTCTACGTTCGCTCTCACAGAACTATTATAACTCAGCTGCACTAACAGTCTTCATATGAAGAGCATGTAACATAACATCTTGAGGGGCTCGCGTTTATGCGTATTCTTTGTGCATTTGGGAGTATGGTCACCATAACATACTAATTTACCCCCACAGAATTTGTCATGAAAAGATCGACACCGATGGATCTTCAAACTATGAATCTTTAAACTATGGATCTTCAAACTATGACATCATTTTAACAAGAAGTCTTGTCCTCTGCCGAATGCGGCCCCATCACAGAGCCCCTTAATCACGAAAGAGTGCAATATGCAAGCAGGAAACAGAAATTACCTCATACGTTTGCAGTGTTTGTATGTTGTGTCTAGGTTTCTAAGACAGCTGTATAATGAGCGCAGGGTACAGACCTCCAGGACACCCCACTACACACCACAACCCGCATTACAATCAGCAAGGTAGGGTATATTGCACTTACTTACAGTTTCTGTGGAGAATGTTGCATGACCCGGTGATATCACTCACTCAAACATTTAACCCCGGCACGCACAGGGATTATATTTCAACTTATCCCTCGGCGCGCGAGGGGTTATTTTAATAAAGCCTTAAGTGTGATGTGTTTTGAGCTATAAATTCCTCCGGATACTGGAGGAAGTAATGAGTAATTTGCTTTAAAATTTACCTTTAATTCTCGTTATTTGGGAACAGTATGGAAAAACAACAGGGAAAACAGCGGAATGGATCAAAATAACGCCACCACTTAATTTCTACCCCGTCTCTTATCAGTAAGTCAGTAACCCGGAGGAGTTTATAATTAACATTTAAAGGATTTCAATTAAGCATAATTTAATATTTGCTCCTGAACTCCAGGACATGGCCCGGTATCGCACGTGTCCTCAGGAGAAGTTTCTACAGACTCAAACCTAACAGCAGTGAACTTCCTCAATGGTAATCAGATAACTGACATTCTTCCAGCTGTTTGTACCATGGACTACATCGGTTAGTGATCTACTGTTGGGAAGGTGGTTTAGGGAAGGGGATTTGTGAGAAGCTAGGGTAGAATCTGGATTTATATCAAGGTGCAGTATTATAGACTATAGAGTACTTTCTATGATAAACTTTGTAAGGCCGCAGATTCTATAACATCCTCACAGTTAGTTTTATCAGGTTATGAACAAATCAACACAATACTTATCACCTTATAATAATAGATCATTATCAAATAATAGTTCTAAAGTTAAAAACAACGCCCAAGTCTAATCTTTTCCCAATATATAGATCAAACAACTTTATCATCTGTAAAAACCACCACACCAGGCTGCATAATAGACGGTAAGTGGACGATGGTGGATCTGGAACAAGCAGACATGCAGGACGAAAGTAACCTGTTCTTCTCGCACCAAGGGAGGAAGTACCGAGTTGAAACCAACAACATCGTGCTACAATACAGTAGAGGGTATCCTAGCATGACGGCCCTTAACGCTGCTTTCAATGATAGTGAGGAGGAGACTAAAACTATAAGTGAGATAAGCTGTTCAGATTGGTGTTCTGGAAGTTTCTATACTTTTTATAATTCTTCCAACAATGTGAAAGCAGGAAACAAAAATTACCTCATGTGTTTGTAGTGTTTTTATGTTGTGTTTAAGTTCCTAAGACAGCTGAACAATTTAAAATTCTTCGAGTGTTTCACATCCTAATTTCCAGATACAGAACTAAGCGAAGGGTTGAGAGCAGCAGGAATAGACAAATTCAAAGTCAAAATGAAGAACGGAAAGCCGACGGAGATGCAAAAGGAAGCTACAGATGACGATGACGACAGGACGATTTCAGAAGGGGATGGGCGGGGAATGATACAGAATGTGGCAGACTTACCACTTCAACCAAACCAGGTGTCATTTCAAACCAACTGATTCTATCCGTCTTATGGATATGTGCTTGTCTTAAATGTGCCCTTTTGCACGATTGCTATATAGAGCACCATGATTAATAGTCATAATGTGGTAAACTTTCCGAAAACTGGAGAAACAGTCAATTAATCACACTGCGTGCAAAACAATGAACATTTAGTTTACGGTGAAATGTCTATCAAATTATACACAATGTCAACCACATTGCCTGATCCGGTTAATGTACCCTGTTAAAAGTTCAAACATCTACATTTCAGAGATATGCTCAACAACATCAGGCGACATATCAACAACAACATCCCCAACTCCAGACCAGACCACCACAGCTGCCTCAGCCTTATACCAACACCACTAAACAAAAAACCGCGGTGAACATCCCCATCAGCTATCACGGCAACCACCATGGCAACAACCATGGCAACAACCATGGCAGCAACCATTCCAAGTCCCAATACAGCTCTCAGATGAGAGCTGAGGAGGATCAGAGGAATCGCGATAATTTCCAGAGATACCAGGATGATATAAGGGTTAAAAAGGAGGCAGAGCAAAAGAAACTGGCAGAGGAAGGTAGAAGGAAGAAGGAAGAAGTAACAGAGAGAAAACGGGTTCAACAAGAATTACAGCAAGAAAAGGATAAAGCCAGGCAGATGCACCAGGCAAAGGAAAAAGCAAGGAAAATGCAGCAAGAAAAGGAAATAGCATTAGCAAGGCAAATGCAGCAAGAAAAGGAAATAGCGAGGAAGATGCAGCAAGAAAAGGAAATAGCAATGCAAATGCAGCAAGAAAAGGAAATAGCAATGCAAATGCAGCAAGAAAAGGAAATAGCAAGGAAAATGCAGCAAGAAAAGGAAATAGCAATGCAAATGCAACAAGAGAAGGGAAAGGCTGAGGAAGCTAAGGCTATTGCAGAACAGACAAGATTAATGGAGGAATACTTGCGAGCTCAAGAAAGACTAGCCAAAGATCAACAGGCGCTCGTAATGAGAGAAAAACGGCTGCAAGAATTCCTCAAGACTCAAAACATACAGGGATGGTATAACAACTCTAACTACAACCAGCAAACTAGTCTGAACAGCTGCGGATTTCAAGCACAACAGTTTTACGGAGGAGGTTTCGGACAATTTCAGCCTAATCAGTTCCAGACAACTGTGGGGTTTTGCAAAACAGGGGACAAGGGCGAGGAACCCTTGTTACTTCAGAAAAAGAAAGAGAAAGAGAAAGAGAAAGAGAAAGATGTTAAAGAACCCGTTTTAGATGAGCAACTACCAACTTTAGAAGGTAATATGTTAGTTATTTAGTTGGATTATATACAGTAATATCACGTACAAAATTCAGAGTCGCTAAGGAACCAGTGCACCAGTGAATGCTTGAATGTAGAGCCACTGTGTTCGTGCTTTGATTGAAAGATGTAGAGCCATCACGTAATTTGGAACTGACGCACGTATATTATTAAACTTTAATTGTGACAGAACTTCAATGGTGATAGGTGATTGGTGATAGGTGATTGGTGATATGTGATTGGTGATAGGTGCGTCAGTTTAATATACTTTGATCATTAAAGTAGCTTCAGACACACCAAAACAATCTAAATTAGCAGAAGCTAAACAAATATTCACAGGTAAGTACAAAGTAAATATTGACGGAGAATGGTACACGGTTCCTGGTCGCAAGATATCTGCCCTGGATGACACCTTCTGTTCAATAAAGTTCGGAGGACAAAGTATCAGTGTTGAGAGAACAGCCCTAACGAAATGTGACAACGAAAACTCTCTGGAGACGAACGCATACGAGGTGTGAAATTAGAAATTTAAGATGCAAAATTACGATTCGTTACAAAATTGCTGTGATAATTTGTCAAGGGCTGGCTGATTGAGCACCGACTGAGCAGTACATGTTTAATTAGAAAGTCTAAGAAAGGCTGGGCTTGGTAATCATAATTAAAATCATGGATAACTGGTTAGTGATAACCTGCATATCAGACTTTATCCCTTATATGAGAATGCTATACTACTGAGTACCTAGTAGGTACTCAGTAGTATAGCATTCTCATATAAGGGGTACTACCTACTAACACTACCTACTAACACTATTGATCACCTACTCCTAGGTATCTAATACTATACTGAATAATGTGAAATATCCTCATAATACTACTGAATATGTACTCTGCAGGTCTTCATCAACAAACAGTGGAACGTGGTTAAAGCAACGGAGATCTCCCCCAGCAAGCGGCAACCAGGGACCTTTATTGTACGACTTGACGGACGGAGTATCCGAGTCTCACCAGCTTCAATAAGACCGCTGAGAGGAGCGGAGGAACCCTTTCCAGCAACCAGGTGTGGATAATATTCTTTAGACTGTTAACACTTTAGAACATTAGTTGAATAATTATATCATCGTTTCACAGTCACGAGGTTAACATGTTTTAATAGATCACAATGCAAACAACAATTGTAGGAAGTTAAGTTACGGTTTAAACGCAAGTTGGGTAATGTTATACTTCAAAAATAATAACATGAAGTTGTTAACTCAAGCATATCACGGTAGGGACAAGTGCAATTAGGTGACAACGGTTGATAGCTATCTTATTTCTGCAGTTGATCGGAAACATTCAAATATATTTTATACACAATACATCAATAAATCTATCAACTATCACAATCGGCAGAACACTACTCATTAAATTCTTTCTATCGTTCTGTTAACATCTTTGTATACTTAATCTGAACTTGCACTATCTGCCTTGCAGCTTCTCTCTTGGAGAATGAGAGTTTAGTAGAATTCAACTTGCGGTTAGATACCTTAGCAGCCGCTATAGGAGTAGTCAGCGCTACTAACCCGTATTAGATACCAAGCACATTGTTACCTTCATGCAGCACATCGTCAACACTACGAACTCTACCAGTATGCAGGTTCGTTGATGGGTATTCTTGATATCCCAATTTCTCTCTTCGCAGTTGATCTGTACAGTTTTAAGGTCAGGGCATGGGGTAGTCCACTATAGTCCTTGCACTGAAGTGTGGCCCGTGCCCCACTATCGCCACACGTGAGGACAGTAGAGTATGGGGGTCGGCAGCAGAGTGTGGTTCCAATCTTATCCAGTGAGTAAAGTGTTTGTTTTTCAAGGTAGTAACAATCAAAATGTGGAGAGTTGGTTGAAGTACTGCTTTATATACAAATCTTATAGGACAGAGCTTGTTTATTCGGGATAGATTCCATTGTCAGCTGATCACGAGTCAAAAGTTTGATGTATTGATAATGTGCGGGTGTGTCAGCACGCAGCAAGGTTGGGGTGATGTGATCTGATACATGACTGCGAAGTAGGTTGTGTAGATCACCTCGCTCAAATAAACAGGTGTGAGCTCTAGGAGATGTTAACTTAATTTGAAGAGCTTTGTTACCTGAAGAGATCATTAATCGAGATAAGGATTTCAAATATAGGACGGTCAAACGAAGCAGGGCTGTTGCTTTACAATTAGAAAATTTATTCATAGCGGGAATCGCACTGTAAAATTTACAGATCGTCACATTCAGATCATGTGCCTTAGTTAACCACTTGTATGTTTATAGGTTATATTTCCCCAACCGTGCGTTAACCGTGCGTTAACCGTGCCTTAAGAACCGTGCCTTATGTAACCCTTGTGCCTTAACCGTGCCTTAACCGTGCCTTAACCGTGCCTTAACTGTGCCTTAACCGTGCCTTAACCGTGCGTTAACCGTGTTATGCCACACTACTGAGTTGCCTTTGTTTGTTTGTAGAACCCGTCCCCAATCTCGTATCGGAAAATGATCTAACTGAAGTGTGATTTGTGACATAATCGTATAAGTTTTTTTGCCTATATATAAGCGATTTCTATAAATAGGAAACACGTGGGTTTATAGATTTAGACCAAAATGCTCTCGTTGGCTACGAATTCGTAGCCACAAAGTATGCTCTTTTCATCACTTGCTCGATTCAGAGAAGCAAATAAATTGTTTTTAATAGATCACAATAACCTACACAATTAGTAGCGAATTAAAAGTTACGTTTAATAAAGTAGATGTAATGTTTATTCTTTCCAAAAATTAATTAACGATGAAAGAATTGTTCAATCTTTTCTCCATGCATATCTGTGTGCACAAAGTGCATCTTAGGGTGAGCAAATCCGTTGAAGGTAGTCATTATATTGCTGCAGTATGCACCCAAGTCCGGAAACACTATCCAATCACCTCTTTTAATACCGGGCACATGATACCCATCAATAAGTCTATCAGAGCTATCACAAGTCGGCCCCCAGAACACCATCCTAGCAGGTTCCTTCTCCTGATCGCTCTCGGGTGTAACATCTTCTGCTCCGTTAATCTGAACTGCACTATCCAGCTCGTCTTCTCCTCTGCTATGATCACGAGAATGACACGACCCGTTAGTAAGATTTAACCTTACTCGGTACGGTTTAGAGCCTCTAGCAGCCCTTCTATCCCACGCTGAGTAGCTCAGCCCACCATAAACCCCCTGTATTCAGTACATACCCCAAGACTCCACATGTGTTACCCTTCTCTGCTATCACATTCGTTACAACACTCAACGAACTCGTAACCATGTACCGGCCAGGTTCAGCTATGATCCGGATATCTCTCCTGATATCACCATAGTGCTCCTCTATCCCACTGTTGATCTGTCCAGTCATTATCTTAAAGTCAGGGCCACCCTCCCCCGGGTATCCCCCACCTATATCCAGCACCTGAAGCTGTGCCCCGTGCTCTCCCACCACCCTATCCCACCACACTCTGGAGAGACGGAGAGTATTGAGGTACGGTTCAGCAGAGTGACAGTGGCTTCCAACATGGAAACTTATCCCCACTACAGTTACTTTGTGGTTTGTAGCTGCTTTCATGAGGTCGTCCAGTATACGGAGGGGAGCTCCAAACTTGGTGGAGAGACTGGCTTGAGAGTCACTCTCTTTATCATCTGGCAAAATCCTTATCAGGATTCTCGGATTGAGGTTCATTCGTGCGGATAATTCACCAATCTTTTCAATCTCGTCGACTGAGTCACAAACTGATATAATGTCCCGTTCCATGGCGTAGAGAAGATGAGAAAGCTGTTTGTAGGGTTGTGCATAGAGGATTCTCTCCGCCGGAACCCCTGCTTCTACAACACTCTCCAACTCACCTAGAGATGCAACATCAAAACCACAACCATTATCTGCTAAGAGTTTCAAAGTGTTGGCATTGTGTTGTGCCTTTACTGCGAAGAAAGGCTCAACCTCGGGGAACTCCTTCTTCCACTCTTCAAATCTCTCTTGAATGTCTGACAAATTAACAACCGTGAAAGGATCGTCCTCAAACTCATCCCGGTTTTGCAAAGTCTTCCGAACATAACTATCCACACTTGCAACTTTAGTGACAAGTAGAAGTTGTTGCGACATCGTGTGATCGAAACAGTCTGTAAAATAGCTGCAGCACCAGATTGCAAACTGAACTCTGGAATGGAGTAGTGGTTAAATAGTTTTCGTAATCGGATCACACGTCACAAAGGGGGGTTCCAGCCAGGTGTAGGATTGCGAATAGTTCTACATGAGGTAACTAGGTGTCTGGTAGCAGGAGAAGCCATTAGCTGCTGGTAATTTAACGTTACGTGGTTACTGGCAACTGAAGCAAGTGCCTCGCAGAGTTGGAAAATAAAGAAGCTTCAGAGCGAGAGCACGCTTCAAAGTGAGAGCACGCGGACATACAGTGTGCACGTGCACGCGGACATACAGTGTGCACGTGCACGCGGACATATATTGTGCACGTGCACGTGCTAAAGGAGATAATGGAGCTAGGGAGGGACCCTGTGTGTCTCCCTGAGTCTCGTTATAGTGAAGTCAGGAGAAAATGATAGCACTCGGACCCAGAACTATTAAATGACGAATCTTCGAGCTGTTTAGACCCGTTTATATGTGAGAGGATCATAATTATCCAATACAATCGCAGGAACATACCAACCCGTATATTTTAGTATTCCATATCATGAATATCAGGTTTGTGAGTCATCTACATACGACGAATGAATAGAATATAGATCCACCACATCTGACACCACGCACAGGTCGTTGATAATTGTGATATTTATTTGCATATTATTGACCCTATTTCGATGATCCTTTGAGGTAGAAAATCAATTTAGGGATATACCTATTTATTCATAATCACGTACTTCACTGAAAATTGAGTTACTGCATTAAAATGAGTGTTAAGTTGCCAGTACAGTACAGGTCCCCTAAAATTAAGTAGCAATAATATGTTTAAAATTAAAATTAATTTGGCATTATTCAAATCAGGGAGATTATTTAAATCAGGGAGATTATTTAAATTAGGGAGATCCGTTAGACTCCTAAAATGGACACATTCTTCAGGAAAACGAACTCTTACTCGACAAGAGTTTGTCTTTGTAGAGTAGCTTTCATTACAATACGTATCATACGTTTAGTCTAGCTCAAGTCAACACAGTCAGGCTGTCAAGTGTCACTGTCAATTTGTTCCGACACCAGAACTGAGCTACTGTTCAATCTAACTTACCTTATCGGACGTTATTTGACCGAAGATTTTTTGAACGGACATACTTTTGAACGGACATTAAAATGAACGCTCAACGGCATTCATTTAATATATTTAATTTAACCACCTTGTCGGACTTTATTTGAACGAACATTAAAATGAACGGCGTTCACTTTATTTGAACAGACATTAATTGGACGCTGTAGGCCCTAGCGTTCATTGAACGCTAGGGCCTACAGCGTCCAATTAATGTCTGTCCAAATAAAGTCTTTTAACTGACCTCTATCCCAGGACTGAAGGAAGCGGCCCCAGTTTTGGTACCCCAAGAGACCCCCGATCAAGTGACGGAGGAGATGCCGCTAGCGAGCCAGCAGCACAAGGCCAAGATAGAGCAGGAGACTCTAGATCTCATCACGGTCATGACGTGAGTTTCACCCGTCTAACTTAACCCTAAAGTGGTTTCAAGACTCAAGAGACTAAAATAATTATTACCTATTTAATTCGCGTTTTTGACACCACTTGCGGGGGTCCAAATTTTTGTCACTAAAATTCTTATTCATTGGCCAATTTGTTATTTTTTCATGCTGATTTGAAGGCCATTGAAGCATTTGAACAAGTCTACAAATTTTAAGTTCTATATCTTTTACGATTTTTGCGGATGTGTATCACTATGACTGATTTCCCCTCAGAGAGCTACTGGACAAAAAGGATGTGAACTTGGAAACCGTGAATCCGTTACTTCAAGTGATCCTCAGGGGTCTGTCCAGAAGCAGGATGAGCAGTTACCTGTCACAGGTATGTGAGCATTCAGTGTGTTAATATAGTAATAATATAATAATAATATGTGCATTTAGTTTAGTTTCTAATTAATAATCCACATAGTCACAAATTCAGTAAACCGAGTAAAAATATTGCTCTCTCTACACTTCTACAACTCTACAAGTTTCCCTGATTATTACAGACAAACACCGAACACAGCGCGCACATAGCATCAAGGGACTCATCAAAGCTCGCAAATCAAAAGGCCCCCAGAAAGTGGATGTCAAAATCAAACCTGCACCAAGGCCCTGTTACTTTGGACAAGGACTGCTACCTCAGATTCAGCAAGTCAAGAGCAAACGAATATGGCGATAAGATTCAGGGGTATGTTTTTATTGTATTACTTTTCAAATAACATGCACTGATGATACTTATTTTTAGTTTCGAGGATCGATTAGTTTCGAGGATCGATCCTCAAATAATGGTCATCAAACAACAGCTGACATATCAAATAATTAATGATCCTCAGAGAAGAGAAAGAAAGGATGGACACAGAGCTAAGTGAGGCCTCTTTGTCGCCCTATATGGTGTCAGATCCCTCAGATTCTGAGACAGATGAAGAGGTTACACTTGTGGAAGAGGAGGAAGAGGAGAGTGAAGTTCCAGACCGGTCACATAGGGAGAGTATCAACCTACTGAGGAGGCTTTACAATGAGGCTAATTACGGGATCCATTTTGCTTCTTTGGATAAGGAGGAGGGAAAGAAGTACAACAACAGGATTCTCTCTTCAATTTCTCCTTACATAAAGCGACACAAACCCAGCCTAAATGTACGGAAGACAAAACCCTCGAAAGTTGGTCACAGAATCTTAACCCGGTCTCCGATCAAGCGAGGACAACAAAAACCTGGCAGCCTCTGGAGCTCCAAACCCTCCACCACTAAAAACTTCATAAAGGAAAACATAGAAAGTGTGAAGACAGTAAGAAAGACACGGAAGGAGGAACAGGGGAAGACGAGAGTAGTGTACGATGTGGAGTATGAGGGGTGTGTGTACCGGGTCCTACCCTGTCATGTCAAGTCTACTCCTAACTGCAGTGTGCTGTCTGTTAATATTGAGGAAGACTTGTGGGTGGACGTGCCCAGGAGCGCAGGTAAACATGATCATATTTTACTAAGTGGTAGCTATTTCCCCATCCTCAATTTCCAACCTTAACTGGTTTTTAATTTCGCATTAACACTTAACAATGAATAACATATCACTTTATATCATCTTTCCTTTGCAGTTACGAAGAAGTTGGAGTACATAGGAAGTATCCAAGCTTTCAAACCTCCGAGAAGTGGGAACAGGGAGAATGACATCTGGATCTACAAGTGTAAGATTGGTGGCAGGAACTACACTGTTGATCCTCAAGATGTAAGGATTTGTCCCAAAGACGGGTTAGTCATAAATTATCTAAGATGTTTTTTAATCCAATTTTTGCAAGTTTAGTTTCTTCCTTTAAGAATATGGTATCGTAAAAAATCCAATTGGCTGAATATAAAACGCCCTAATACATTTCCTGAGACATTGGACAACACATTCCTAACGAGAAACCTTTGTTACGAATTTCTTCCGAGATGGTCCCATGAATTTCATTTCTTGCCCAAATTAAAGGCGCACCTATTCCAAACTTCAAGTTCTATTCTAAATTATCAATCAGATGCACATATTTGGTCCACCTAAAAGACGAGTGGCACCAGTTGGACACCTGGGGGGTCTGCAGGCTCCTCAGAGGACAGATATCACCCAACACCATAGTCCACAAGAGCTTACACCACGCTCCCCGACCCAGGCAGCCTTATAAGTGCTCGTTTAGCTCATGGGCTTAATTATTCAGGCTTTGTTTTGAGAAAAATGCTGGACTTAGTGAGTTTATTAAGATATTGGTATTTTTAATGTAAGCTGGACATTCTTTGAAGCAGGAATTTGATCTTTGTGTTTGGTTTGCATGCGAATTTTTACAAAATGTAAATCATGATTTAAAAACTGTTAATAGAACATGAATTTTGCCTGTTATTAAAGAAGCAATTCTGTAAAAAATGAACATTAAAAGTACCGTTTATAAGTCTGCGGTTCATAACCCGAAGATATTCGCATCTGATGTTATCAAAACTATCACAGTCAGTTTCATCATATGTTTATAAGTTTATAGGGCTTAAACATTACTCTCACAACAAGAATAACCTCTGAGCTTTCTGTACTCTACGAGAAACAATCCACGTAGTGTATTGGAAGTAACCAAGTAGGTTAGAGGTGACAAGCCGGATCCCAACAACAGCACTGAATACAGAATGTCAAATAACAGGGTGGAATAATTCCGATTTCCTAAAATAGCAGTCACTTTGTGAGTATAAAGTTCCATGGGTATCCAGGGAACAGTGGACACGATGTATAAGAATAATATGATGATAATGCACCAGGGCATTGAAGTTCTGATCTTCTCAACCCATTCCAGGCTCTTGCTTCTGGAGACCGTCTGTTTCTCAGAAGACTCACTCATCAGTCCCACTGATTGGGTCATCTTCCTGGTCCTGGTACGGAGCACGAGAACTGTGCTGTAGATCACAGCGTAGAGCACCAGGACTAACAGGACGGGGAGGATGTACCCTACAATCAGTGCTGAAGTTTTGAACGCTCTACACTCCACACCCTCCCATCTGTAACCACAGTAGGATGTACCTCCTGCTGGCTTTATGAGGTCAATCTCGCAGACACCAAGGTGAGGAAGCGAGAACACAACCCCGCATACACACAAACTAATGCAAAGTCCGGTAAGCTGGAACCGTGCTTCAAGAAGGAGATCGTTGTCGAAGGGGCGTCTGAGGAAGATGGTTCTGACGACTGTGATGAAGAGGAGTCCGTAGACAGGGAGCACGAGACTCACACTCTGGATTGTGACGAAGTACTGGCAGGAGAAGGGGGTCTGGGGCACGTCACGTAAAGACCATGAGACAACCATCACTAGGACTAGCAGCACCTGGAGAGGGAGGGGGAGTCAGTGACACAATCAGTAGGAGTCAGTGACATAATCTGTGACACAGTCAGTGACACAGTCAGTGACATAGTCAGTAGGAGTCAGTGACATAGTCAGTGACACAGTCAGTGACACAGTCAGTGACATAGTCAGTGACATAGTCAGTGACACAGTCAGTGACATAGTCAGTGACATAGTCAGTGACATAGTCAGTGGCATAGTCTGTGACATAGTCAGTGACATAGTCAGTGACATAGTCAGTAGGAGTCAGTGACATAGTCAGTAGGAGTCAGTGACATAGTCAGTGACACAGTCAGTGACACAGTCAGTAGGAGTCAGTGACATAGTCAGTGACATAGTCAGTGACATAGTCAGTGACATAGTCAGTGACATAGTCAGTGACACAGTCAGTGACACAGTCAGTAGGAGTCAGTGACACAGTCAGTGACACAGTCACTGACACAGTCAGTGACATAGTCAGTGACACAGTCAGTAGGAGTCAGTGACATAGTCAGTGACATAGTCAGTGACATAGTCAGTGACACAGTCAGTGACACAGTCAGTGACACAGTCAGTGACATAGTCAGTGACATAGTCAGTGACACAGTCAGTGACACAGTCAGTAGGAGTCAGTGACATAGTCAGTGACACAGTCAGTGACACAGTCAGTGACACAGTCAGTAGGAGTCAGTGACATAGTCAGTGACATAGTCAGTGACACAGTCAGTGACACAGTCAGTAGGAGTCAGTGACATAGTCAGTAAGAGTCAGTGACATAGTCTGTGGTCAGCGGTGAATGTGATGATTCATTTTTTAGTTTCAGTAAGTCTCTAATGAGGCTATCTACTCTGTACTCCGGCAAGTAGGATGTCAAAAATTTGCAAAAAATTGAAACTTCACCATAGTCATAATAATTGTACAAACCTGAGTAAAAGCATAGAAGAGAACGGAGATGTAGAGATAGAGGATTCCTCTGAGGTGTTTTAGGATGATGTACACAAGGAGGATGGATGACACCAACATGAGGAAGAGACAGGGCACACTAACTGCCCTCGTTATCTTGAATCCCTCGTATGTGAAACCTCCTTCGGAATTCTTGTCAGTGAATACCTCGCTTTTGTCTGCTGCAGAACTATTGCTCCAGCTGGGGTTGACCAATAGGTCAAGGATTTCTACTTTTGCTGAGTAAGAACTGACGAACTCTGTGACTGTCGTGCTAGCTTCACCTGAAATGTCATCACCTGGATCTTGTTCATAGTCTTTAAAAGGGTTAAAGACGAGATCTTTCGGGCCCACCGTGATAAAAGAGGTTGTAACGGATGTTAAGGTGGTAGCTGTAGATCCGACAGTGGACATTTCTCTGAGATGATATGAGGACTTTGAAGTTTGAAAGGTTATAGTATAATGCTAGTTTTGGCATAGATAAACAAATATCAACTTTTTAACAAAACTCAACATCTTTAGGGGCAATTATGTCAAGACAGATTCGAATCTTATATTTAGGACTTAAATACTTCAGATACAGGATAAGACAACCAGGTACTAAAAAACTCTCAAGAGTATAACAGATAAGCTTACTATTGATGATAAGAGCAGGGCCAGTGTTTCGTAAGGTAGAGCAGTATGATACAAAATGCACTTGGCACAAATTGTGCTGCACAATGTCCTAAAAATAAATATTTAAAACGAGTAGATTGCAAATTTTTGGCGGCAAACTCAAATTCACTGCGCTGCAGAGGGACTTAAGGACCACAAACAAGTTGGATGTAAACTCAACATGGTGTAATTCTCATTGTTAAACCAGGAATGGTATACTAAGAAAGTAAGAAGTCGGGGTCACGAAGGCATTAATATTATAAAATTACAGCAAGGTGATACCCGTGAAACAATACTCTCAATATTATGCAGCTTCTTTAGTCAAAATTTCGGAGCAAACGACTTACCTAATATTCCTAGTATATTGATGGTATTGCTGAGCTGTCTAAATGAAAACATAAATTCGTGCTCGCCTTCCTTAGTTAAGAATGCAAAACATACAAACGCGCTTGTTAGGACGTGCGACCTAGATGTTATTTCTTCCGTTTCATTCTAAGTCCATATTTCCGACAAATATGTTAGCTCAAGTTTCTAATGCTGTAGCTGTCAGCGTTACATCACCTTTTATTTCAATTAGTGCAACAAAAATTGACTCCGCGCGGTCGATTGTTATAACAATCAGACCTCACAAAACTTTCCAACCAACATCGATCCGTCATTTTGATATTTTCTTACTTTCACTATTCGTACTGGTGAGAGAACTGTACTTTAATGGGCCAACACTCAACAGGATGGTTCCTGTCTAGTGTCTTCCATATTGCACGTGTTATCAACTAAATGCACGTGCAAATAAACCGCGTAACTTTTCATAACAAACTGTTTAAAAAAGGGCGAGTAGAAACATTCATGCCCGCGTAATAAAGAATAGGTGAGTATTGGAAATAATTAGATCATGTCTCAATATCGAGTGTAGAAGTTTAATGCGGTAGAAACCTGAAACCCACGCCTGAAGGGGGTCGTGCTAAGAACCTTGGGTCGATGAAGTTCATTGATAATGAACTGAGAGTTAAAGAACAATGCAAGGTGCCGCAAAATGGCCGAATAGGTTCTTAAAATTTGTCTCCCCTTCCGATGCACATTGCACAATCGTCAATACGTACGTGGTCTTATTACTCATACAGTCAATTGCAAAGGCTTTGAAGTATTATAAATAAAAGGTTTCTTTCAGTACAACACGAAGGTAGGTGAGTGTTTAAGCATTGCAACAGGAAATATGTGACCAGACCATGAATTACTGAGACTTGAGTCTGAGAGAGCGGGTGGAATAACTCATAAACCCACCACATCCGGTACAACTGTCCAAGAAGGGCAGCGGTAATATGTTATACCTACGCCAGTATAACATTAACTACACTAACTCACTGAGCTTAATTGCGCGCGTACAAAAGCGTTATGAACACATATATAGTATAGGAGACAATTAAAATTAATTTACAGCGGAGTTTAAGAGCAACATAAGAACATACTTCGGCAACATTGAACAAAACCATTTTATCATAACTTCATAAGATCCAACTTATTATAAACTTATAATAACTTACAAAGAAAAGAAGTTAAGAAGGAGCCGGTTGCAATTCAATGTGAGTATAACGGAAACAAACAAACTTGTGTATGATCTGTGTTGACCGCATTGATGATCCGGTTCTTGAGCATTGGTGATAATGGAAATATTGAATTTTACGACTAAGGAACCTATCCAGTTCCTGTCACTAATTTCGCTGCAATTCATGTCAGTCTGATAGTCTCACAGCTTCACAAGTATAATTTATGAACCTCTAATCAGAGACACGAAATTCAATTACCAAGAGAATTACTGACCAAGAGAGGCTCTTATATTCTTATATTATACAACACTGAAAGTACAAGCATAACAGGCAACAAAATATATCGTTGCTGATGACACATAAACTAATAGACTTTTCAATGCAATCAAGTTTAACAACATTCGATAAACAGAACAACTTCTACAATAAGTTATCCTCGGTTGCTAATGATCAAATAATATCGTTAACACTTTAACATAATATCCATAATATAAAAAAATAAAATAAAAAAAAATAATATCCAGAAACTACGAGTAGACGATCAACGACAGCACTGTTTGTTGAATTTTACAACTAACGAATGTATCGGCAATTCAGTAGTGTGGCATAACACGGTTAAGGCACGGTTAACGCACGGTTAAGGCACAGTTAAGGCACGGTTAAGGCACGGTTGAGGCACGGTTAAGGCACAAGGGTTACATAAGGCACGGTTCTTAAGGCACGGTTAACGCACGGTTAACGCACGGTTAAGGCACGGTTAAGGCACAAACTGCCCAAAAGCAACCATTATGGTCGCTTAAGGCACGGTTAACGCACGGTTAACGCACGGTTGGGGAAATATAACATATAAACATACAAGTGGTTAACTAAGGCACGGTTAAGGCACGGCTAGGGAACAAGGGTTACATAAGGCACGGTTGAGACACGGTCACTTAAGGCACGGTTAACGCACAGTTAAGGCACGGTTAAGGCACAAACTGCCCAAAAGCAACCATAGTGGTCGCCTAAGGCACGGTTAACGCACGGTTGTGGAAATATAACCTAAAAACATACAAGTGGTTAACTAAGGCACATGATCTGAATGTGACGATCTGTAAATTTTACAGTGCGATTCCCGCTATGAATAAATTTTCTAATTGTAAAGCAACAGCCCTGCTTCGTTTGACCGTCCTATATTTGAAATCCTTATCTCGATTAACGATCTCTTCAAGTAACAAGGCTCTTCAAATTAAGTTAACATCTCCTAGAGCTCACACCTGTTTATTTGAGCGAGGTGATCTACACAACCTACTTCGCAGTCATGTATCAGATCACATCACCCAACCTTGCTGCGTGCTGACACCACCCGCACACTTATCAATACATGCAAACTTTTGATCTCGTTGATCAGCTGACATGGATCATATCCCGAAATAAACAAGCTCTGTCACTCTATCACAGTTGTATATAAACGCAGCTTTATTCAACACAACCATCCCATCTTTTCATTGTCTACTCTTAAAAATACTACTACTTTACTCACCATGGTAACTCGAAGAGGAACTCGACACTCTGCTGCCGCCCCCATCCCTAAATGCCTTCACTGTGGCGCTAGTGGCCACATTGCCACCATATGCCCAAGGACTACCTACACTCCTACCCCTCCTTCCCTGACCTGTAACCACTGTGTGAGCTCTAGGAGATGTTAACTTAATTTGAAGAGCTTTTTTACCTGAAGAGATCGTTAATCGAGATAAGGATTTCAAATATAGGACGGTCAAACGAAGCAGGGCTGTTGCTTTACAATTAGAAAATTTATTCATAGCGGGAATCGCACTGTAAAATTTACAGATCGTCACATTTAGATCATGGGCCTTAGTTAACCACTTGTATGTTTATAGGTTATATTTCCCCAACCGTGCGTTAACCGTGACTTAAGCGACCATAATGGTTGCTTTTGGGCAGTTTGTGCCTTAACCGTGCCTTAAGTGACCGTGATACAACCGTGCCTTATGTAACCCTTGTTCCCTAGCCGTGCCTTAACCGTGCCTTAGTTAACCACTTGTATGTTTATATGTTATATTTCCCCAACCGTGCGTTAACCGTGCGTTAACCGTGCCTTAAGCGACCATAATGGTTGCTTTTGGGCAGTTTGTGCCTTAACCGTGCCTTAACCGTGCGTTAACCGTGCGTTAACCGTGCGTTAACCGTGCCTTAAGAACCGTGCCTTATGTAACCCTTGTGCCTTAACCGTGCCTTAACCGTGCCTTAACTGTGCCTTAACCGTGCGTTAACCGTGCCTTAACCGTGTTATGCCACACTACTGAATTGCCAATGTATCAGTACGTGCTATAAGGCTAGTAAGCAGTTAGCTAGATAAATGCATTATTTATTACGTCCCTTGTGATTCTATTGCAACTTACAACGGCCCTGATAATCTAATAAAGTATTAGGCAATAATCCAGAATCTACACAAACACAGCAAAAACGAAGGAAAGGTAAGACTGACTTCCTGAATAATTCTATCGTTTCGAATGTCAACAAGAATAACTTTAAGGTAGTGAATTATTTCTATTTTTGTGAGCGAGAGTTTTTAGGGAGCAGCCATGGATGACTGGGGCAGAAATAAATACGATCTTTACGTATATTACTTCAACATAATGTCCTCTAATAAAGTAATAAGTTACATCGTAACACTGTATTCTTATTAAATTACATTGTAATTTCAACATATTATGTTGTATATGCAATGCAAATATATATATTTGTATTTTACAATTATCAGTCTTAACTATATTCTTATTTTACATCATTTATCCTTTTATGGTCCAAATTTGGTCGGGATGACGTCGGGGTATTTATAGTTCTTGTCTATACAACACGTTTGAATATGGGTGAAATATATAGTTGCTATATGGTAGGGTTGCGACAGACCTTTCTCACAGTACATGAAATTCAAATAAAAAACTTCGTGATACAGCACAAATATCAAGTTCAGCATGATTAAATGCTAATGCCGAACACAAGGAAATATTACGTTCTGGTACCACCGTTGTAAGCCACAGCTTTTTGCTAGATTTTAAATTTCCTCACCTTCAACACTATTAACAAACTTTGATGCTTGCATTAAGATAAAATGATCGAGAAAATAGCGTTTCTGAGTCTGCAGGGTATTCGGGCGAGACCCGTAAAATATTTATTTGGAATATTATTATTATTCATTATAAATATTATTAACATTGTCGATGAGTTGCGGGCAATCGGCACGAGCGTTAGCTTAGTAGGTTACAAACCTACAACTTAATAATTATTAATCTATAATTACTACTTAGAAATGGAGTTCGTCTCGACGACGCTTGCCTACCATCCGACATAATCGAGGCACCGGTCCGTCAGGCCAGCTGGTCAGTGGTCATACTAACCGAGTTTCACAAACTTGAAAAAAAAGCTAAAAACAATTTATGAAAATATATCAATGTTGAATAAGTTTAAATCGTTGAATTATAAGTCTACTATAATTGCAGAGTGCTTCTTCTAAATCTAATGAAATTCTTCCTTATAATTGAATGGTTGAACGAACTAAAAAATTATGCTACTAAATGTTCTATGCTCAGATAATCATCATGATCTCAATTTGTCCCTGCCATTGTGATGAGCTGCTGCTAGATGATTATTGTTACTATTTTAGAGTTCAACATTGAGTTGAATAGCAGTCCAACAAATGATAATTTAAATTTTAGGTAATGACAAGTTGAATAAGTCCAAATTATCCACGTTTACCTTTCAGCTGCTATGAATTACGGACTTTTAGTCTTATATTTAACTAACATTCTTTCAAGGATAAATGAACAATGATTATTGTCATTGGACAGCTAGACGCTGTTACGCACCGAACCAAAAACGTCTGAACCGAATTTATCTCAAAGTTAAATGGCCAAGTCTATTTTTAGTAAATAGGAAGGTTACCAGGTGATTGTGAGATATATTTGGTTCAGCCGTTTTTGGTTCGGTACGAATTACGGACTCTTAGTTTTGTATTTAACCAACATTCTTTCAAGGAAGAATGAGCAACAATTATTGTCATTCGACAGCTAGACGCTGTTACGTACCGAACCAAAAACGGCTGAACCGAAATTATCTCCCAGTTAAATGGCCAAGTCTCTTTTTAGTAAACAGGAAGGTTACCAGGTGACTGTGAGATAAATTTGGTTCAGCCGTTTTTGGTTCGGTACGTCAAACAATAATAGTCACTGCTCATTCAGTTGAACCAAGCGATCAGAATTTGTTTATCCCGATCTATCTTAATCCTTTTCAGCAATGACAAATATCTGCGGCTTTCTTGTTTTGCTAACACTTTTAGTGTTAATTGTATCTTCGGATGAGTGCCCATGGAAGGAGAAAAAGCTGAACAAGGCAATCCAGGAGTACAACATGAAGTGCCTAGAGAAAGGTTTCCAGTCGTCTCTGGGCTGCGAATCCAGCGATGGTAAGTTGAAGAAGAAGGATTTGAAGAAATGCAATAAACTGGAAAAAGCGCTGAAAAAGTGTGGCTACACTTGCCCAACTGATGGGAACTGGAGTGATTTCGGGGATTGGTCAGACTGCTCGGCTGCTTGCGGAGGAGGATCCCAGAAGAGAACGAGGAGCTGTTCCAACCCAGCCCCTGCTAACGGTGGATCCAACTGTGTCGGAGATGCTGAAGAGACACAAGAATGCAACGACCAGCCTTGCGAGTTCTACCCACTAAAGGTATTTTGTGACGATTACACGACTATCTACGTAGACGGAGTTCAGAGCTACAACGACACGAACTATCAGGCACTAGCGGAGCTCAGTGTTCCATCACCCACCCGGGTCATAGCAGTTAAATGTCATAACAAAGGGGGTGACTGGGGTATCGTAGCAGAGATGAAGGATGCAGAAGGAAACGGGGTCATGGTTTCAGACAATACCTGGAGATGTGCTGGAGTCGAGGAGAGTGGTTGGGAGAAGCCTGACTTTGTTGAAGGAGACAACTGGGAGGAACCTCTAGACCGGGGTGATGACCATGTCATGAGGGATAACACTAAGGGATCAAACTGGAACCAGATAACTTCTCCAGACAGAAGGGTTATATGGTCACGTGGAGATATTAAAGATAGAACAGCATACTGCCGCAAGACACTCAACTACTAACTAGGCTACTTTCCCTCAACAACATTTGGTAGGAGGATGGTGCGCCATGGACATTAGAATCAAACCTTGAAAAGACTTTGCATGTTTCAGAATAATTTTTATTTCTTAGTGTGATTTAAAATTGAACAACAACTAGTTTGCCTAGGTGTGTTTTAGTATCTTAAAATCATAACTCCGAGCGCACTTAAATTTCTAATTTGCTGTTTGCATTTGTTTATGCTAATGCTATTTTTCATTTTTATAGAGGTGTCTGCATAGGCTAATCATCATTCAAAGTCTCAAGAATATCATGCTAGATTCGATGAGTTGCTACTAGACCTAAGAGTAAAGTTAATGTATTTATAAATACTACTTAGAATAGTTATAAATGGAGTTCGTTTCGACGTTAGGCTACCACGCCGACATAATTGTGGCAATTAGCAGCTGCTGCGGGTCTCATCTGTCATCAGCCCGCCTAACCAGTTGTCAAGGCTGAGCTTCATAAAATAGTATATTTAAATATATCAATGATACACGAGTTTCAACTGTGGTCTCAATTGTGCAATACGTCAATCATTCAGTGAGTTTCTTTTTGGTTGTAGAGTGCTCATCTAATGAAACTTAGAGAAAATAATTAATGGAAATAAATTTAACAGTGAATTATAATGCTACTAATTCTTTTATGCTTGACAAATAATTCGATCTCAATTGATTCCGGCCATTAATGAGTGAACAGCAAAGCTATACCACTGAACCGTCCCCATGATAGATGATTAATATACGCAGTCCAACAGACGATAATTTAATTTCAAAGTAATGTCGAGTAAATGTTCAAACTAATTTATCCACGACTCGTGCAGTTTGCAGCTGTTATGACTGACTTTTAAGTACTTTAAAGCTTAAGAGTCTGAAGAGCCATTTCAGAGATCGGAAAACTAGTGATATCTATAATAGTCAGAGTGTATACACCACCTAGGCACAGAAAAAGAAAAAAATTGATATCGTAACGGTAAAGCTAAGGAATAATTAGAGCGATCGATTCAAAAGAAAGATCAGTTTATCTGTTGTTTATAATACAACTAGCATGTAACAGGGCATATCTTTGTCAAAACACATATCCAGAGCAGATGAACATGCTGGAGAGTTTTTAAAGATCTGAATAGGAAACATTATTTTGTCGCCGGAAACACAGATTGAAGCCTTGGCAGGTCACAAGGTTCTAAAGAGAAAGTGTAAATAAGTTAACTATCAGGATTGATCACAGGCGGACACTGGACACACGGTGGCTAGAAATGTGACCATGAGACACAGTGTAGAGCAGAATCGTCAACAAATTTACAAGTCTTTGAAATATTTTACCTTTAAAACGACATTCTGAGGGCCGTAAATCCGTATTTTAACCGATTTTCTTACATTTTCATATTTTTGTTGATCTAATAATGGTTGAATCAGTAATGGGCTATACTAATTTTAAACGTTATTGATTATCGATATTATGAATGATAAGAGAGCCCCATAATGTTGTTCTCAAGTTATATTGGCTGTTATCCAAATTCCAATAATCATATCTTTTTAAACAAATTCTGCAAAACTGTGCGGTCAAACTAACCACTGGAAGAGAGAAAAAGTAAATATCCATATTATGAGCAGTTATAAAACAGAGTAACAGCTGTATCATCACGAAATAAAAAGACATAAAACTGTAGTATAATTACTGAAGTACGGCTTCATATTTTCAGTGAACACCCGAATATAAAACAGAATCTAACAAACTATTAAGAATGTAAGAACCCTGCAGATGCACGATAAGCTTTCAGCAATAAAACGTTGTAAATTGTTGATCCATGTAAGGCTTTGGTAAAGCGAGTTTCTATCATCAACAAACACGTACTATTAATATTGTAATTATAACATGAGATGCAATTACAAGCAGCGATTATAATGACAGATAGTTTCCGATAAAGACCCTGACACCTGGTTAATCTTTAATTACAACATATTATACAATTAATAATATACAATTACGGAATATGTCAGCCTTATCAGATGGAACAGTAATGATAAATTAGAGAGCGGTTCGAACTAATTTCAAAGGAAACTAAGGATGAACACTGAACGAGTGGCTGCGTTGTTGGTTGAACATTTGCAGTTTTCGATTATAGTAATGTTCTATATTCAGCGTCATGCTCGTCGTAAAAGAGGAAATTTGGGAAATATAGCAAGTAGGCACAATGCCGACTCGCTGTTAGAAGGCTATTAGCCAGCTGTTACGCTAACAGCCCTCTAATAGCCGTCTAACATGAACAGCTAGTCGGCATTTCCGGAAGTATAATGGGGACTTGGTATTCATAACCAAGAGTCTTCTCTGACCAAGTCTCGCAAGACCAAGTCTCGTACGACCAAAGGTATAACACAACGATAGGAGACCGGATAACGAGGTAGTGGTACACTTTGCAAGAAATTAGAACAAAAATATCTATTTTAGGCACAGCAGGCTGCAGTCGGCAGGCTGTGTCGTGTATGCACAAAGGACGTAAATCACATTGTATTCACACTCTGAAATTCCTTTGCAGGAAGCCATAGAGGTAAATCTTGGAATATGGCATCGCGAAAAATTTAGACGAAAGTCTTATTTTAGCGTTGAAGATTAAATAGTTTGAATATTTATAACATGTAAAGAATGTTTATGACGAAAGGAATGAGATCTAACAGACAGTATTATCTGCTGGTCAAAGAAACGCTTGATAAATCTGAGATCGTCAAGCCAGAAGAAGTCTTGGATCTCGCAGTAATTTTCTCCGTATTTCCAGCCGAACTAGAATCAATATTTTGCTTACTGTCACAAGCTACAGTTCCGCCGCTCAACAGTTCTGAATCCACAGATTTATGTTCTGAAACTACAGATTTCTGCTCGGTATTTGCCTCAAATCTCTGAAGCCGACTCTCCCGTATCTTGTTCAACTTTCCACCCCTAGTAGTTACCGACTCACCAGCGAAACTATGTCTCCACCTGGGTCTAGCTCCCTTTATCTCCTGAACCCTGGAGTGCCTCCTCAAGCTTTCCTCCCAGGAGGTGTTAGTGAGTCTCTCCAGAGACAGGGTCCTCCGGAGGGTTGGTCTCCGGACTCTGGAGATACAGTAAGCAGGGTGGTAGCTCCACTCTCCGGCTATACAAACCTTGTAGAATCCTGTGAGCAAGGTTATCTCCTCTACTTTACTGTTGTCCAGGAAGAAATACTTCCCGTCTTTAAACACCTTGTAGTTGTAGTCCTCTGGTGTTCGGAATGAAGCTGATCTAGCTAGAGGTTTAGTGGTGTTGATTTATGCGGGAGCACAGCCTTCTTTGAAGGTGGAGTTTTGTTCAAATCAGGTTTCATCTGCTGCTCAGTCTCATTAAGTGTAAGCTCATCCATCTCAGTAGAGTCAGTTACACATATAGTATCACTGTTCAGCCACATCGGGAACATCAGACCTGACTTTACCCTCACAGACTGGTTCAGGCCAGACCTAACAATAAAGACGTTGAGAACCCCAGGATCAGGTCGAACCATCTCAGCAGGGAGGATGTACTCGCCCTCTTCAGAGAGGACCCGGAAATGAGTAGGAGCAATGACCACCTCCTCTCCTCTCTGAGGGTCCCACACCACTGGCAGGACTAGGTTCATGTGGACCACATACTTCCGGGAGAGGTGGAGGACTTTGTAGTAACCTGGCTTGGTGTGGATGGGACGGACATGTTTACCGTTTAGTAAAACGAATTTCCCTTCGATAAAGACACTGTATTGTAGGACATCTAGTTTTGTACTAGTTGCAGATACTGTAGCATCGGACATCGTTTTCATATTCTGTTGGAGAGAACAATCAACAGATTCATCGGCAGCTTCTTTCTCGAAAAACTCGACCAGGTCTCTTCTGACTCGGACGTTTTTCTCCGTCATCTTCACAACGTAAGTTCCAGGTTTACGGATGCTCTCCTTGACTTTGTCAATAGGAAACACTTGCCACTCTCCACCAACGTACACTCTGGCAAACCTTCTCAATTCAACTGTCTCTGTGACTGAATTTACAGTGGATTTGACGTCATGTTCAATTTCAATCTGAGCAATGTTCGCTTTTGTAACTTGGAAGACATTTCCTTCGTATTCAACATCAAACAATTCTCCGATATCTGACTTAGAAACGGAGCTCTCTGGAACTTCTGCCCAAAATTTGGCACCCGGATCTTCATCTCTGGGTAGCAGGACATGGACAGATTTTGGATCTCCCTCCGGTACTGAGTGGTTCACATCATTTTGGGACCTATTCCCAGTGGATTTTGGGGTAGAAACATCTTTTGGAAAGAGATCTCCTCCAACTCCTACAGGAATCTGATTTTTTGTCGCATTTTCTTTCCGATTCAAATGCCGAATCAGCTTAACTTCATCAGCATGAACATAGAATTCACTACCTTGGTGAGTGACTTGGTAAATCAGTTTTTTGTTAGAACGTTGCTGTGTACACTTGATGTCCTTTCCAAGAACCCGGACCCTAGAAACACCACGTAGGACCTGATAGGATCGATCAGGGATTATCTCCGACAGTTCACCAGCTGTGTTCCCCACTGACTCAATAGTGTAGGAATCACAATCACTCAGATCTTCTTGAGACGAAGATGTTGGATCAGACTCGGAGTAGCCTATATTCAGAGTGTTAGAAGAGTTAAACTCCGTGGTTGAAACTTCAGTGTTTACAATATCTGCCTCAAAGCTTTTCACACTGTTAGAAACCTGTCCCACTACAGAAGATTCTAATCTCTGGATAGGGATGTTGGAGGTTGTAGGAGGTAGAGGTTGATGTGTGGCCGAGATGCTCTTGGTGTTATCTCTATAGTTGAAGTGAGTTGCTATAGCACCATGGTAGTAAGGGGGCAGATAGGAACTGGAGGCAATCGTGTCAGAAACAGGCACTTGAACACTCGGCATTGGAGCAGGTTGTGTTACGTTGAAGTTTTGCTGAGCTGATTGACTGTTTGAGGGTGCTCTGTAGTGATTTGTAGGGACTGAGTGGGAATGAGGTTGTACAGGTCGGTGTTGGGAGGTCACAGATGCTGGATAAGAGTTAGCTGGATATGGATGGTTGATTGCCACTGATGCTATGTATGGGTTGGGGTTGATTGCCACAGAATGAGACATTGGTGCAACTGTGTGGTAATGAGGTGGTACAGATTTCGGACACTCAGAGTTATAGGTTGCAGGCACTGAATAGTAATTTGATCCTGCTAGTTGAACAGGAAACTGAGATTTGTGCAAGTTTGTATTCCTCTGATGGTCTACAGAAGAATTCGTCGTAGCACCTACCCGTGTGGCTTGCGAGGGAACTGGTGCGAGGTGCATTGATGCAAAGCGGTGCTGTCTGTCATTAGGGGCGCGTATTGGCTCTGTTGAGGGGATGCAACATCGGACTGGTTTGGGGTTGTGGAGTAAGTATGGTACTCCTGAATCTGCTCTTGTTTATTGATGAATTGGAAGCTGGTCCATGGTGATGAGAGGAGGTTGGAATTCTGGAGGAGGTAACCCGGAGTGTCGGACTGAGTGTTGAGGATGTTGAACTAGAGATTTGGAATAGGAGGTGGCATTATATTGCTTATGAGGGGGAGGTTGAGCAGAAGTTATATGATCAGCATTATGATATGTCTGCATGCTGCCCCTTCCCTGGTAAGGTGGGTGTAAGTGTTGTGTCTGTATGTATGTATTTTTAGCGGGGTACTGGGACCGGACTTGAGTTCTCATCGCACTGAATTGAGTAGAAGTCATTGGGTAGACAGCATTCATTTCTAACGGATGAGGTGGAATCTGCTGATGGTATAAGGGATGCAGGAGATGATTTTGTTGATGTTGAACTTGGTGTTTTTGTTGATAATTTTGTAGATGATGCTGTTGATGTTGAACTTGGTGTTTGTAGTTTCTGTTAGTTGTTTGATGGAGGGACTCTCTGGCATCCCTCTGCTCCTTTCCTTCAACACCACTTCTTTTAAGTTCACTTCCATGATTTTCTCTCCCAGACAACATGTCTATTGTCTGATGTTCGTTGAAAACTTAACCTAACAAGAGTTTTGGTTGTTAAAATCGAATGAGATTGATGGTTGGTGAGAGTTAAGCTTGAATCAAATGAAATTAAGTGAAATTTTGATATAGAAATGGTCTTTCCGACTCAATAGACCAAATATAAAGAGCAACAAAAGATGAAAATCAGAAAAAACTAAGAACATTAAGTACATCAAAGGAGAGAAGAAACGATCAATACACAAAAAATGAGACCGCAACATACTAGGTATTTCCTGGTTAAATTGAGGTTAATTAATTAATATAATAGACTACTGGGAAAATAATACAAGAGCTTTTGTAATCATGTGTTTGCAGACAAGCAAATAATATGGTCGAGGATATATCTGCCGTACATTGTATCTCGTGGAGAAGAATTCATTGAAGTTACGATGTTAATCTAGCAAATGAGTTCAAACAACAATTCAACAATAACCAAGATGTCAATAAATTTACCTTCTATTCAATAAGCGATGGTTTTTATACTTGAGTACTTGTATAGTTGTGTAGAGATTTCTATAGCCTGAGTTATAGTTCTATCTTGAAGAGTATTTCCTAGCATCCGCGCGACCAAACTTAGTAAACTTTTGTACACAAAACTTAATGGGGGGGGAGAGATATTTAAAGCTTAAAGTTAAACCGATCAAAAAACTATTGTAATTTTATCAAATATTCAATAACAACTTGTTTATTATCATAATTAAATAATAACCAAACATAACTCATAAAAGATGACAGAACAAACCAGTTCATATCAGGAAGGGACAAGGCAGGACAAGTCACAGGACAAGACAGGACCAAGTACAAAACAAACAAGCACATAATATAACAATATCTGAACAGGAAACAAACTAACTAACCGATATCAGACATAGATAAGACGAGCTGGTCAGCCCTGCTCTCGTCAGCTGTCTCTGTGTTCAGCCCACTACTCTGACTAGTCTCGAATATGTTGGGGATCATCACTGACTCTCTGCAGTCTCTACTTATCAGCTGGGATATTTTCTCTTTTAGTTTCCTTCCTCCTTTTTGGCTTATACTTCATTACAAAAAAGGGACACATCACACAATAACTGTGACAAAGATGCGAAGAACAAATTCTGGAAGCTACCTATAAAAAGAAAGGTGCTTGATCGAGACTATTTCAGAGAAGCAAGCCCAGAAGTCAGAAGAAACGCAAGAGTTCTAAGACTCACGTGATAACCGAGCTCACATATCTCGCTAGGTACGAAGTAGGGTAATTGTTGGAGCCAGGAAGGGGTCTGTATCTGCTCCATGTCATCATTCAGCACTGGGATAAACCTCCGCTGAACCTGGGGAGTGCTACTTAAGTAATCTTAACTTGGGTAGATGCAGGGATATCACACAGTCCTCTTGCAAGCAAAACGTCTTTCTAAGTTTACCAATAAGAATACTGTCTTTTATATAGAAATATTGACGGATCACTACGAACTTCCGTTCTATGATAAAACCTCTCTCGTTGATAATGTGATTAAGTTTGACAAAGTACCCTACCTCGCTGGGACTAAGTCCCCATCTGGTGATATCAGCTGCAGTGATGTAAGGGGAGCCCCTGTGAGAGGCTGAGTGAGGCGGAGTTATACCGTCCAGTTTAGTTAGGATGGACAGGGAGTTAACATAGTGTTTAGACATCATCACCAGGATATACTCACACTCTTCTACCTGTGTAGCTGGTTATAATAGGTGAAATATGCGAGTGTTTAACCAATACAATGTGGGGCAAGAACTTGGAGTCCCGTATTGTAAAAGTATTTATTTAATTTTAAAAAGTTTATTCAAGCGCTCTGTTCAAAAATGTGGCGGTGAAAAGAACTGACTTTTTCATTCAACCAGTCATAGTAACCGAGTTCCTCGAAGTCATATTCTTCTTTCGTAGTTAAATCACAAACACACTCCGCCAGCCCATTCAACTGAGGGTTTTTTAAGTTAAAATTCTGCCCAGTGCCCTCCGAGACTATTTGTACAATAGCTAGATACGAGTTCATTTTCACAAGTCCAATAAACATGAAATCAAAAATAAAACTGACAAAAGATCTGTTAAATCCTGTTCAAAAACACCAACCTCTAAAGTGTTAACAAGTTTCAGTATCAAGTTGGCCTGGAACGCTTCATTGTCCAGCTTCAGGTACGATATCAGCACCTTGGGAGGTATCATAAGGTCTGAGGGTCGGAATATGAACTTTTGTAGCTCTTCTGATGTCCAGGTGTGCTGTTTTGGGGCTGGCAGGGAGGAGGGCCTCTTTTTTAAACTGAGGAGAGGATTTCAAGGGTATAATTATAGGTATACAACGACTTGGAGTTGGACTTAAAATCTGTTAATGTCAACATCTATCGTGATCAATATTATTTTTTCTTTCGGGTAATGAATGATGAACTGTTTGGCAGTTTTCCAGTAAACTGACTCACTTGCTAGACTTCCTCCAGAGTCCCTGAGCAACAGAGAAGGAAGTAGAGGTAATATCTCGAGGTCCAGTGTGAGGCGATGCCGAGTGTTGAGAGTCGAAGGCGAATGGAGAGGAAGGGGGTGTACTGAACTGTGAGTAACTGCTCATACTGGCTCTGAAGGATGTGTTTGGTTAGGATTAGTTAGGTTAGCAGCACCTCTAAAATCTAAATTAGACTTTTTCTAGCTCTATAACATAATATGTACATCTGCATTCTGGACCATATTTCGTCGGCTGTTGACAACTATTGTCAAAGTTATATTAACTAAGTAAGTTTCAATGATAATTGGCGACGTCAATAAATAGCAATTAGCAAATTCTCATGCGGGGTGGTCTGTTCTCACTTAAAAAGTAAGAATGAAGAGTTACACACATTTAATGATATCTTCATTGTAAATTCAATTCGTTGAAGTCAGTTTTCTACTTTTAGTGACTCAGACACCCAAATGCCGGGATCGTTTTGGGTACTGGTTTTCATTTCAGCAGCTGTTGTTTTGATAGAGTGTAAGGTCAATAAGAAGTGTCAGAAGACTGTTAAGAAGTTTAAGAAATGTATCAGTAGTGGTTTCAAGTCAAAGCTTGGTTGTGCTGCCGGAAAAGGAAGGTTGAAGAAGAAAGCCATGAAGGTTTGCAAGAAATTGGAGAAGACGGCCAAGAAATGTGACTTTTCTTGTGGAAAGAAAGGAGATGAACCCGATAAAAAGCCCAAAGAAGATGAGTCAGACCCTCAAGAGCCTGGAGATGATTCACAGAGTGGAACAAAATCAGAAGGATGCCCTCTTTTAGGGAGCGACGAGCCGTGTCCCAAATCAATGTTTATCATTTTTTTGGGAAAATGAAATTCATTCTTATTCGGTTGATTCATTCAAATGCGATGATATTTAACGGAATATCCTCAACATCACAAGTGGCCCAACGGAATCGATTGATATCATCTACTTTTTACCATTAATATAAAAATAGTGAATAGCAATTAAATTTTTGTACCTTTTGGGTTTTTCGAACGAACAACGGAACATGAGTGAAAATAATTCTGCATGGTACTGAAAGCGACTTCTAGAATAAAGTGTTTCTTTTGACTGATTTGTTCAATCGTTAAAGTTTAATAAATGATAATTTATCTTATTAACTTACCCAAGCATCTGTGATTGATTGGATTCTATACTGTGTACACTTGCAGAACGGTCTGAAAACGTAATTTATCTCAACAATGTCAACACTTTCACTTGTCGGTTACAAAATTTCCGTGTTCGAATCTTAAAAAGTATCAAAAACAAAAGAAAAAAAGCAATCAAAATAAAATTAGCTATCTGTGTGAGATTATAGATTGTAAAATAGAGAGTCTTGAGGTCCCACCTAGTGATGAGTTGCTAGAGTTGTTAGCTCTACAGGAGTCAGTTAACAGACTCTTTGTAGAGGGGGCAGAGTTCATGAACTCGTCTGATCCAAACGTTACTCGCTTCCCAGAGGAGGATATGTCTGCCATATTGTCAATCTGACAGGTTGAGGAATACAGGTAACTTGGAGAGGTTAAAATACAGAGAGAATACTGAGAGATGAAATAATAATACAAGAGTTAAAGTATTATTAAAAGTTGACAGAGGAGGACCGCTGACAATTAATGCTTGACATAATCACTGTAGTCACTGTATTATGGGATTTGTATTCTTAATGGATGAATGACATTGTGTGCATATATTTATATTTGATTGTAATTAAAGATTTTAAGGCGTTAGTGCCGAGTAATGCCTTCGGGTAGTGCTCCTCAATCAATCAATGATAATTTCAGAAATGTACTATACAAGTATACAGCTAAATAGGTGAAATAAGAACTGAAGGCCACGATGACCGCATATTTCCAGATGGTCAATAAACAAAATTCACAATAAACGGAATTGTCTTTATCAATGATATAATATCTAAGATCTAACCAGATAGCAGGATTTAGGTTCGTTAAAGTAAGCCCATGTTTTTAGGCCCCGCGTAGTAGGAACCATGCGGGGTGCGATCAGAAGGGGTTTGTAGGGGATCCTGGAGTAAATCTCTAGCTCTGATTCTTGTCTCGTCAACTTCTTCTTCTTCTTTTTCCTCTTCTTCTTTTTCGTGCCCTGTAATGTGTTGTTTCTACAGATAGGGAGCTTGTTAACAGTAAGTCACGTGATACATAACTGTTTTAGATAAGTTTTGAGATCATGGATCAGCACATTAACTATTTATTTGATCGTTAGATATGTGATGTGTGTGGAGGTGATGGTGTTACCTTAGTGGAGGTGATGGTGTTTGCTTCGGAGATAGTAGAGACAGCAGACATGACACTGCTTCTTCGCATTATTTTGGCCTGTTTCTTAACTTTGCCCCGAACCTCCTCCTTTTGTCCGGCTGTTCAGAGAAATTGCTTCATTTTAATCTCATAATAACATGTTAAAAATGATTTCTCTAAAGCAAGTTTTTTAGAACGAATGAATAGGCACATGTTGGACAGACCACAAAAACAAAACAAAGTTTTTCAGAACAATCTCCCACAAAACCACATCCACGCAAATAATTGCGACTTTTTCATGCAAAAGTAGCGATTTCCTAAACACTTTACATTATTAAGGGGGGGGGGGCCAATGGGTATTTTTTTGTGAAACTTGATTTCGAGATAGCAGTTGACCAACAAACTAGGACCAGTGACCGAACTTTTGAAGGGGTCCCGGACCCCAACCGCCAAACGGTGCGCGCAGGGCAGCCACGCCCATATTTGGTCCAAATTAGGCCCAATTTAGCCAAATACCCTGTACATGCCCCAAACCCAGGTTTATGGTGCTCTACTTGTAGCTAGTGGTCTCCTGAACTCGTATATGAAATTTCATCAAGATTGGACAAAAAATGACTGAGTTATGAGCCAAAAACCATATGCCCATATTTGGGCATACGCACCAAATTTGGTAGATTTCGTCCCATAAATTGGTCAAATATCAATATTTTTGAATGAAACTTACTTTATATGAAAGGTAAGCCTAAACTACATATTCTCTGTAATTTATAGCTTTATATCTGTTTAAATGTGGATACTAAGGCGAAAAAACCACAAAAAATGAACTAAATTGCCCATATCTCGGTTTGCGATATTCGCGGAATTGATCTCACCAAAATTGTAACAACTCAATCAGTTTTCAAAATTTTTGCATGAAATTTTTGGAATCGACTCGAAATCGCATTTCGACCTTATTTTAAGAACGGATTTTTGATTTAGGCCTCAAAAAAAATTTGGCGGCCAAATTCCAAAATTATATTACAGAAATTCAGAATTTGGCCGCCAAATTTTTTTTGAGGCCTAAATCAAAAATCCGTTCTTAAAATAAGGTCGAAATGCGATTTCGAGTCGATTTCAAAAATTTCATGCAAAAATTTTGAAAACTGATTGAGTTGTTACAATTTTGGTGAGATCAATTCCGCGAATATCGCGAACCGAGATATGGGCAATTTAGTTCATTTTTTGTGGTTTTTTCGCCTTAGTATCCACATTTAAACAGATATAAAGCTATAACTTACAGAGAATATGTAGTTTAGGCTTACCTTTCATATAAAGTAAGTCTCATCCAAAAATATTGATATTTGACCAATTTATGGGACGAAATCTACCAAATTTGGTGCGTATGCCCAAATATGGGCATATGGTTTTTGGCTCATAACTCAGTCATTTTTTGTCCAATCTTGATGAAATTTCATATACGAGTTCAGGAGACCACTAGCTACAAGTAGAGCACCATAAACCTGGGTTTTGGGTATGTTCAGGGTATTTGGCTAAATTGGGCCTAATTTGGACCAAATATGGGCGTGGCTGCCCTGCGCGCACCGTTTGGCGGTTGGGGTCCGGGACCCCCTCAAAAGTTCGGTCACTGGTCCTAGTTTGTTGGTCAACTACTATCTCGAAATCAAGTTTCACAAAAAAATACCCATTGACCCCCCCCCCCTTAAACAACCACAAAAATAATTGAATTCCGTCCTTTTTGAAAAACAATGGAAGACGAACTGAGCACAATTAAGCAGTAAGCAATTCTATCGTGTTCACAAAATATTAAAAATAAGATTAGACCCGAAACACGTAAGCAGCTCAATGGAGTCAAAATCTTTCAGCTTCATAATTAGAAGATATAACAGCAATGTTTCACTTATTTTGAAGAAAAAATAACAACATTGTTTCACTTGTCGTAAATAACAACAAATAGTAACACTACATTGTCACCATGACAACAAGCGAACCTACTTTGCTGGGATGGTTTAGCATCGTCTTCAGAGAAGATGACAGACAATCTATCTAGTTCTGTAGTGAGTTTAATTCAGCCCCGTCGTTAACAAATAGTTTAAAAGTACATACTAACAAATCCACATTAACCTACCGACGTTAGAAATAGACTTGATCAGCCTTGAACTAATTTACAAGTCAAGTTTTTACATCTTTGAAAACCGATCTCTACCTTCAATTCAAAGTTTAAACTTTGAGGAGATCCGAACACACCCAACCCTTTACCTGGAGTAGAGATGGAATGTCGGGACATGTCCCCAACTCCTAACAGTTCCTCCCGATAGGACTGAGATACATCCTCTTCATCCTCCTCGTCATCCTCTTCTTCTTCTTCACTTCCTCCACTATCTTCTGGCGAGTTCCTGGCAGGTACGGGGTTTTTTGTTTCGTTTTATAAAATGAAATATAAGAAGTACTATTTTATCTACGGTAAGATATAATTCAGTTTACTTTTATTAGTTTATTCATTCTAAACATAAACTATATTTTCATAATAACAGCAAGAACATCCTTACTTGGTGATCTTGACATCAGAGAAGGGGGTAAAAGCGTTAACTAACTGACTGCTCCCCTCAAACTCTGTGCTGGCACACGACGGGTCACGTGTCATGGTGGGATCAGACATCGTCATGCTCTGTACCGTTCCTGCACGTGCAACAAAGTGAGAACAATTGATTGTGTGAGTATCTCTGGTCATACACTATACAGAAGTTAGATTGTTAAATGAATGTGGCCCCTAAAATTGGTCTCCTCCTTTTCAAGGTAAACTGTAGGAGGTGTTGTAATTTTTAGTGACTTCACCTAACCCTAACCCCCCCCCCCCCTCCCCAGCCGCAGACTCTTCAACCCTGTACTATATTGTCCTTTATTCGACTAATACGTCCTTCTCCCTCTCATCCCCTGTATCCGATCATGCATTGTATCCCATAACTGTCCACTGTCCTAATGGGTCTGCTTGAACTCCTAAAATAGCGCACTCCATAATGATAATGAGGTTTATTTCCGTGTTGGTAGTGATAAAAGGTAATTATCGCTATTTCTGAATAGCAATTAATTAGGATGTTGATTAAATAGATTGGTCATCATTTCAGACAAGACAAGTTGAAGGAACGACCCATTCATACTATTCAGGACTATAATTATAAAATTGAATGGCAATTAAATTTGTTATTTATTAATTATTTAAAATAAATTGCGGGTGACACAGAAGAAGGCTGTATCGGGGGATTGTTATTAACCAATTAATAATTGTGAGTATAAATACTCTTGTAAGATAGAGGCAGCATATCATTTTTCAATCTTTTCAGCAGTATTCGTAGATATTGATTAATATGATTCGTTTCCTTTCTTCTTTCTGTACTTTTGATAATAGATTTGCAAATCCACGTTTAAATTGTCCGTTAATTCTCAGATACTATAGTTATAAACTTTTACCGTTGAACCACAACTAAATCTCCAACTTTATAGGTACCACTTTCAAAACACCATCATGTCTTCTGAACTCGACCAACTGAAAGCAACCCACGAGGAGCTCAGACTCCAGAAGAGGGCCATCGACCGTGAAACCGAGGACACCCGAACCAAGACGATCGAGGACAAGCGTGCAGCTGAGGCTGAGATCGAGAAGCTACAGTTGGATGTAGATTCCTTGAAGGAGGAGACAGCAGCTTTGGTGGAGAAGAACAAGGGTCTGGAATCTAAAGTTTCCAGTCTGAAAGAAGAACACGTGCAGAAGAAGAAGACACAGGAAGAAGACTACGATACCCAGAGACGTCACAAGCAGAAGCTGCAGTTCCAGGAGTCTAAGTTGTGCACCAAGAAGGTGAACATTGAGAAGAAGTGTGACCCAGTTGAGGTGCACAGACTTCAGATCGAGGAGCTGAAGAACGAAGTCGAGCACAACAAAAACGAGAGGGAGGAAGTCAAGAAGATCTATGAAACCGAGATGAACAAAGTAGACAACATCCTCGCCAAACTGAAGTTCCAGGTAACGACCTGGGAAAAGAAAGTCCAGACTGCCAGAGAGCAACTCCTGAAACTGAACGCTAACTGTATCAACGTGAGGGAAGCCACCAGGAAGGAACTGTACGATAAGGACCTTCTCCTCCAGCGGCTTATACTGGACACTAAGAGATGCAATAAGTCTATCCCTGAATTAGAGTCTAGCACAGCTGTTCTTGAGAAGATGATCAAAGCATAACTATCACAACGGTAGAAGGTACGTGTAGGGACAATTAATGGGGTTTGCATTTTATCAGCTGTCAGAATAGGGCATAACTTTAGTATTTATTGTCTTTTTAATAATACATCGAGGGGTATTAATTAAAATCATTTATGTCCTCATCTTATTATTAGTACTTGAGATACTCTTATGTGATATCCTCATGACACAATTCATGACATCGTGATTAAACGGTACAACACAATTCATGATAGCGTAATTCAACGTCACAACACAATTCATGATAGCGTAATTCAACGGACAACACAATTCATGACAGCGTGATTACACGGCACGACACAATTCATGATAGCGTAATTCAACGGCACAACACAATTCATGATAGCGTAATTCAACGGGACAACACAATTCATGACAGCGTAATTCAACGGCACAACACAATTCATGATAGCGTAATTCAACGGGACAACACAATTCATGACAGCGTGATTACACGGCACGACACAATTCATGATAGCGTAATTCAACGGGACAACACAATTCATGACAGCGTGATTATACGGCACGACACATTTCATGATAGCGTAATTCAACGGGACAACACAATTCATGACAGCGTGATTACACGGCACGACACAATTCATGATAGCGTAATTCAACGGCACAACACAATTCATGACAGCGTGATTACACGGCACGACACAATTCATGATAGCGTAATTCAACGGGACAACACAATTCATGACAGCGTGATTACACGGCACGACACAATTCATGATAGCGTAATTCAACGGGACAACACAATTCATGACAGCGTGATTACACGGCACGACACAATTCATGACAGCGTAATTCAACGGGACAACACAATTCATGACAGCGTGATGACACGGCACGACACAATTCATGATAGCGTAATTCAACGGGACAACACAATTCATGACAGCGTGATTACACGGCACGACACAATTCATGATAGCGTAATTCAACGGGACAACACAATTCATGACAGCGTGATTACACGGCACGACACAATTCATGATAGCGTAATTCAACGGGACAACACAATTCATGACAGCGTGATTACACGGCACAACACAATTCATGATAGCGTAATTCAACGGGACAACACAATTCATGATAGCGTAATTCAACGGCACAACACAATTCATGATACAATCATACTGTTATTGAAGGGATTGTAATTGTGTGTTTAAGGGCATAATATTAAATATATTATATAATACGTAATACCGTTATTTTTATTGTTTAAAACATGGAACCTAATCTTTGAGTATTACTTGGTGATTCCAAATTGAAAATTTATACTAAAATAATAAACACAGATCAGCTCTTCTATAAGGGTTAGCAACGATAACATCAAGCTAAATCTAACGATAAAAGTACAATAACAAAGTGGAACCTTGATTAATGAACTTTTAAACGTTGGATCCAACTTAAAACATTCGTATCTAACTACAAACATACCATACATATAACTATAAGGAGTGATAAATGGATCTGGCTATTAAATATTGTAACCTTTTACATAAATTATTCTTTCCTATCGAGCAAATTGTCATTATATCCCTTTTTGAGAAGGGATTTGCTTTCAAAAATGATGCAGTGAATAGAAATTAGAAGAAATTAAAATATCAGATAATAAATACTTAATAAACTTACCAAGCCAGTGTTCTAACATTCCACCTCCTCCCCCACTACAACTCATGTTGAGCATTGAGTCTGGCAGGCTCAGGTCAGGGGGCTCGAACGACTGGTTGATCAGATCTAGTAGTTCCTGTAAGAGTATTTTAACTTTTTAATAGCTATGATGTACTCAGATGTAGATACAGGTGTGCAAGGTTGTTAAATACGTATTAGGAGGGAATACGTATTGGAATACGAATATGTATTAATCCTCGAAAATTGACGTATTACGAAAAGGTGTGGCTTGAAGTTGAAATTGATCGCGGACGGTCTTTAAATTCTGAACATCAAAATCATTAAATATGTATTAATATGTAATTGATAATTTCGCAAAAAATGTTAGCTTATCGGATTATCCATGAAATTTGATTACAAATTTAAGTTATCATGTATAACTGCACTCCTTTAATGCATGATCAATGATGAGGGTGGCGCGCAGCTGTAATGTTTAATTTTGACAAATCAGCGTATTACGGCGTATTATGGCGTATTCGTGGACGTATTTAACAATCCATAGAAATTACCGTATTACGGCGTATTACGACGTATTCTTTATTAGAACCGAATACGTATTATTTCACGAAAATTTGACGTATTTAACAACCTTGCCAGGTGTGAGGTTATATTGGAAGCTTGAAGACATTTCCTCTCATGATCGAGAGTTTTTGAGATAAGATACAAGTTGTTCAGTGCAGTTCATGTGAATAACACATTATAATCCACCTCCCACTTGGTTCAGCACCTTACTTACCGACTCCTGAACGTCCCCATCAGATAGATACCCCCTGTCCTCCCCAGACCAGGCTTCTCCTTCCGGAGTATCGAGTCCGGGAGTCTTGGTTACAGCTGGAGTCCAGGAGTCCGGGAGGGGGGACAGCTGATGAAGGGCCGGACTCGAACCGTCGCCATAAACCTGACAAGAACTCATCGTTATACATACCTAGAATCTTAGATTAGGCTTGATAAGGCTTGATTAGCCTATGTAATAATAATAGATATCAACCATATAGGATAGTGTTCCTAAAGGACATTAGACTAGTATAGAAAGTGCTGATAGTGAGCCCATACCTCGACCAGAGTAGCTCGACTGCTATCATTAGCAGATTAGACTAGTATAGAAAGTGCTGATAGTGAGCCCATACCTCGACCAGAGTAGCCCGACTGCTATCATCTAGTTAGACTAGTATAGAAAGTGCTGATAGTGAGCCCATACCTCGACCAGAGTAGCCCGACTGCTATCATTAGCAGATTAGACTAGTATAGAAAGTGCTGATAGTGAGCCCATACCTCGACCAGAGTAGCCCGACTGCTATCATTAGCAGATTAGACTAGTATAGAAAGTGCTGATAGTGAGCCCATACCTCGACCGGAGTAGCCCGACTGCTATCATTAGCAGATTAGACTAGTATAGAAAGTGCTGATAGTGAGCCCATACCTCGACCAGAGTAGCTCGACTGCTATCATTAGCAGATTAGACTAGTATAGAAAGTGCTGATAGTGAGCCCATACCTCGACCAGAGTAGCCCGACTGCTATCATTAGCAGATTAGACTAGTATAGAAAGTGCTGATAGTGAGCCCATACCTCGACCAGAGTAGCCCGACTGCTATCATTAGCAGATTAGACTAGTATAGAAAGTGCTGATAGTGAGCCCATACCTCGACCAGAGTAGCTCGACTGCTATCATTAGCAGATTAGACTAGTATAGAAAGTGCTGATAGTGAGCCCATACCTCGACCAGAGTAGCCCGACTGCTATCATTAGCAGATTAGACTAGTATAGAAAGTGCTGATAGTGAGCCCATACCTCGACCAGAGTAGCCCGACTGCTATCATTAGCAGATTAGACTAGTATAGAAAGTGCTGATAGTGAGCCCATACCTCGACCAGAGTAGCCCGACTGCTATCATTAGCAGATTAGACTAGTATAGAAAGTGCTGATAGTGAGCCCATACCTCGACCAGAGTAGCCCGACTGATAGTGTTCCTAAAGGACATTAGACTAGTATAGAAAGTGCTGATAGTGAGCCCATACCTCGACCAGAGTAGCTCGACTGCTATCATTAGCAGATTAGACTAGTATAGAAAGTGCTGATAGTGAGCCCATACCTCGACCAGAGTAGCCCGACTGCTATCATCTAGCAGATTAGACTAGTATAGAAAGTGCTGATAGTAAGCCCATACCTCGACCAGAGTAGCTCGACTGCTATCATCTAGCAGATTAGACTAGTATAGAAAGTGCTGATAGTGAGCCCATACCTCGACCAGAGTAGCCCGACTGCTATCATCTAGTTCCTAAAGGACATTAGACTAGTATAGAAAGTGCTGATAGTGAGCCCATACCTCGACCAGAGTAGCTCGACTGCTATTAGCAGATTAGACTAGTATAGAAAGTGCTGATAGTGAGCCCATACCTCGACCAGAGTAGCTCGACTGCTAAAGGACATTAGACTAGTATAGAAAGTGCTGATAGTGAGCCCATACCTCGACCAGAGTAGCTCGACTGCTGTCATCTAGTTCCTAAAGGACATTAGACTAGTATAGAAAGTGCTGATAGTGAGCCCATACCTCGACCAGAGTAGCTCGACTGCTATCATCTAGTTCCTAAAGGACATTAGACTAGTATAGAAAGTGCTGATAGTGAGCCCATACCTCGACCAGAGTAGCTCGACTGCTATCATCTAGTTCCTAAAGGACATTAGACTAGTATAGAAAGTGCTGATAGTGAGCCCATACCTCGACCAGAGTAGCTCGACTACTATCATCTAGTTCCTAAAGGACATTAGACTAGTATAGAAAGTGCTGGTAGTAAAGAAGCCCATACCTCGACCAGAGTAGCTCGACTGCTATCATCTAGTTCCTAAAGGACATTAGACTAGTATAGAAAGTGCTGATAGTGAGCCCATACCTCGACCAGAGTAGCTCGACTGCTATCTAGCAGATTAGACTAGTATAGAAAGTGCTGATAGTGAGCCCATACCTCGACCAGAGTAGCTCGACTGCTATCATCTAGTTCAGATTAGACTAGTATAGAAAGTGCTGATAGTGAGCCCATACCTCGACCAGAGTAGCTCGACTGCTGTCATCTAGTTCGCCACTTAGTATCTCCAGATTATCATTCTTGAGAAGCTGTGCCACAGATGAAGTCTTCTTCTTCTTCGTCGTCTTCACCACCTTGCCTCCTTTTGACTTTGCTAATTCTGACGTTTTTGGAGTTTTCTGGGCTGTTTTGTCAGCTTTAGTTTCGTTCGATCTCTTCTGGGATTTCTTTGATCCGGAAGTATCTTGAATCTTCTGCAAGTTAGTAGAGCTTGCCTTGCTGCTATTCACCGAGGGTGCTTTGTCCCACATACTTGTCTGTGAATATTTCATGATACTCAAACTTATAACAAATAATATTTACTATGATGAGTGTGTTAAAATTCAAGTTTAATCAGTTTACAAAATCCGTCGCTGTCACGTGTTAAGTAGAATTTGTTCCACCCGCCCGTAGTAAAGTTCATTAACTGTGGTAATATCTCACCCTGGTCATATTTGTCTTAGTAAATTTGAGAGTATTAGCAACAATCTTCCTCCTTTTAAACTCCTTGAGATTCCGCCACTTTGGTTCTATCCAGTTCCTCATAGCTTCAAATCCCCTGTTGCACACTTCAATTGGGGGGAAGGTTAGAGGGTTGTGACTGAAGTCCACAGCGTCCGGCTTCAAACACAGCTCAGGTAACATTATTATCTGAGAGATTAGCAGGTTATTAACAATTTGCTAATTTTTAACTTTTTTCCATGGAATAAAAATATGATAAACAATAAACATGACAAACAGTTGCAATATAAGAACGATGAACAGGAATAAGAATTACTGATCCTACGCTTTATATTTATTATCTGTTTGAATGTAGATAAAATGAAGATAAAAACATTATAAAGATGTGGAGCTGGAACCCGACTCAATCTAACACTTGACCTTATCTTGCTTATCTTAGTCCTACAGTTGACATTCTCATAACCCAAACCTACAGTTGCACTTATATGAGTCTACAACTTATCTCTACAAACAATGTGCAATGTACAATGTACAATGTGCAATGTGCAATGTACAATGTACAATGTACAATGTACAATGTACAATGTACAATGTGCAATTAACAATGTACAATGTGCAATGTACAATGTACAAATGTACAAAATGTAAAATGTAAAATGTACAATGTACAATGTACAATGTACAATGTACAATGTACAATGTACAATGTACAATTTATGTAGAACTGACACTCACTTCATACGGCAGCTCCACTATAAAGTTGTGGCTGCACTTTAATATTTGTAGATGTACGAAACTCGAACATAGAGCCAAGGGGTACTCGTCCAACCTGATTAGAATCTATGTTAAGAAAGTGTAATCACGGGAAAAAGGAATGAGGGGTCTAGATGTGGCCTGTGGTCCGAGTTAGGGTTTGGGGAAGGACTAACTGAGGTAAAGAATTGACATAATGACGAAAAGACAACTTAAAGATTCAGGTCGGTATTCTAGTTTGTGTAGACTAACTTGTTGCAAGAAACGTTCAGACAAACTAGACTGAGAAGGTTCTTTAGATTGTTGGGTAGTCTCTTAATTCTGTTGTTACTTAAGTTTAGAACCTGCAGGGAGTTTAATGAAATAGTAAAATTAATTATCAAAATAAACTGTGGTGTGCTGCATGGTCAATCATTTTTTAAAAAGAAATATTATTAAGTAATGACTAAAACGTTCTTTTTTTTTCTTCTTATAAATCACTGGCTTGAAATGTTTCTACCTTGAGAAATTTGAGATATCTGATATCAATAGGTATAGATGAGATGTTGTTGTGACTAAGGTCAAGCTCCTTCAGAGAGGTCACTGTGAGGATCTCTTCAGGAAACTCGCTGAACCTGTTGTACGACAGATCCAGCAGCTCGAGGCAATCTAAACGGGATATCTTCCTCGGTATCTCCCTGTTTAAACATGACATTAGTAAAACTACCACTTACAAGCAATTCTTGATATCACCTAAATATGTAAAGCAGAGAGCTGTCAATTTATAACAGTTAGCGTCCTAATTTAAAGTATCGGAGGTTATGTCATTTTATTAAATTCAAGTCTCGCAGATTATGTAATTTTAGTCCAGATACTCCAGCACAGAAGTGTTTCTGACCTGAGGAAGTTCCTGTTGAATATGAGGGTCTCTAGATCGTCACATCTGAGGACCATCTTAGGGAACAAGGTGAGAGCCATCTGACTCATGTCGAGGTAGGTGTCTCTTCTCAAACATTTCACTCTTCTTCCGTCCTCTGTTACTACCTCTGCAGGGGGACAATATAGCTGGTATTATTCATGAATATTTCATTTCCTCTATTGACCATTACCTTCTCTGTTACTACCTCTGCAGGGGACAATATAGCTGGTATTATTCATGAATATTTCATTTCCTCTATTGACCATTACCTTCTTATTTCTACCATTATCGTGTCACACTTCCAACACAGACAGTGGCTGTTATATTGAAGAAGATTTATAACTGAGTGGGTTGAAAGACGTGGTGAACTGATTCGTCTACAAGAAGGCATTGTTAAAGTGAAGGTTATTTAACCAGATTCACGTTTCAATAACAAGAAAACACTCAAGCATCACGTGTTTATTACCCGGAGTCACGTGGTGTTTTTACCTTGTTTTCTGTGTTTAGGTTTGGGGAGGTTGACTTTTAGAGGGGGCAATTGGAACATCATCTTGACACGGAGTCACTCTGAACTACACCTAGTCACACACTATCTGACTTATCTCGAGCAGTTTGGTTTACTAAGTAACACACTATCTCGAGCAGGTTATTTGTAGAGGATGCCAGTTCATACCATGGGCTTGTCATTCATCATTCCAATATTGACGTTACATCGACGTTAAGCTGAAATCGTGCGTACTATATTCAACGGACATACAGGTTACAAAAATTAGCTGATTCAAAGCATTGTATTGACTTAAATTGGGTCGAGATGTGACCTGATCAAGTGATCATGATTCATTGATCTGTAAAACTCGAGTGTTGGAGAAGATATAATTGTTCATCAAGTCTCGAACTTAAAACTCAGGAAAGATATCACTTTGATCTGTTAAATGATAAAACCACATTTAGGACGCTACTAGAGAAGGTGGCTTTCTCCTTTGCAAAAATCGGAAACCTTAAAACGGATCATTGTTATGATCGTGGACGAGATGCCATTCTGGAGCAGAGTTAAAAACATACATTTTAACTATCGACCGAGTTTCAAAGTTAAGCAAAAACAAAAAACAAACTAAATCCACAACAGCAAACAGCATAAAACCTGCAACCTAAAACAAAACCACTCTCAACAACAACTTAACATTTGAAAAGCATTCTAGTCTCTCTCCGTGTATTAATAGTAGTATTGTTTAATAGCCAGTACACAAAATATTTATCGTGCGGTGGATTGTCCTGTATTGCAAGCTTAACAAGTACACATGATCAATTTAAAGGTGGCCATAGCGTGACGTGATGTGTTGGAGATTGTTGTGAGTTACAAGTGCTATAGAATGTGCTTTATAGATTGTATTATATAGTGGCCTGTGATTGGTTATAGTGCACGTGTGATTGGTATACTGGTCACTGTAGTGCTTGACAAGGTGTTCACTCCCACAATCTCACTGTAGAGTTCACGTTATAGCTGGAGTGGGTGGTATTGTCACTTTATCTCTGATAAGAAACTAGGGTGTAAAATATAAATCGTACTTATCGTACAACATAAGGGGCCAAAAACATCATTCAACGATTGTTAACTTAAAGCACTAGAAGCAGTAGAAGAAACCGATTTAAGCAAATAACAATCAGGGGTCACTATAACAGTTTAACAGTCACAACAACTACAATCTAAAACGAACTGTAGAGTGTAAGAAATGTCAAATGAACAAACCCCTTGGAGCTCACATCAGTGTAATTGTAGGACCACGTTATACGTTCTCATAATCTCGTCTTACACTCAGCAGCGCGCTCGCAACGTGACGTCACGTGATTGTTTAGATATCAAAGTGCGCGTCACGTGACATGAACGCGTGATGAGTTATAAAGTTGGGTCGTGAGTCACGCTTTACCTCATAACTCTTAAGTCTTACTACATCGATCGAACACTGGGCGGAGAGAGCGGCTGGCGTTTATCTCTCCGCACAGTGAGTGAATATTAGACTGACGAAGATGCAAGGTGTGCTACCGATAGGTGATAACATCAATTTAATATGATATCGATAAATGTTGGAAATCAGACGAACAGAAGGGACACTGACAGATGGTGTTGAAGCCTGAAAGTCAATGTAAGCAAATTTGACAGTTTATTCAAAGAAAACTGATTTGTATATTTATAAGATATCTCAAATAGTTTTTGTTATGTAGATTTTAATAGGATACTTAGTGTGATATCATTCTGCTGAAATCAAAATTGATTTGATTTCTTGCTTTGTTCATTATAACCGGAAGTTTATGACCAATTTTTTTTAAATATGAGCAGTTCTTTGCCATCGATTTGTGTGTTCTCAAATCATTTTTCATAAAGTTTTTTTCATAAATCTTTGGATTCAGATGTACAGGGTGTTTCAAAATTATTGTAAGGATGCACTTTTTGAATCCATTTGTCTAGACTTTATTCTGTAAAAGGTTACTTTCTGGTTAGTTTTAAGGTTGAATGGCGACTTCTGAATTTTGTACGTTGCCATGGTCACCATAGAAACCAAAATCAGTCCCCTAGCAACCGAGTTAATTAAGTGGGTCCAAGAAATTGCGGACATAGTTCACTATTTGTTTATCGTGTTTGGATGCCCAATGCCCATCATATTTTACAGCTGGGGGAAATATTTTCGAACGACTCTACTTTATGATCAATTATTGCAGTACTAGGTTAAATTTTAAAAGAATTAAATAAAAATGTATTTAAACCAACTAACAAACAGATCTTCGCAAAAACAAAATGTGCGTGTGTGGTGTACAAACTCGAATTGCTCTTAATCTAATCTGGATACCATCAATTCCAGAATCCAATGAAGTGCAACGAGGAAGGTAACAGAAACAAGAACTAACGACACAACACAAATGACCTCCATCAGGCTGACAAGTGCCGCCAAGTGCCGCTGATAGAGATGATCTAACAGCATCCAGTTAACAGTGTATCTAGGTTGCCGGCCTGGAAACAAACACCCGGCTGTGCTAGTGAGACCAGGTCAGATCTAATTCCCCCTGTAATACAATAGTGGGCTAGAGAGAGAAATAGTGACCTAGATTAAGAGGGCAGGATTAGGGGGAACTATAGGATCCGGGGTGGCATTCCATTTGCGAGTTAAAGTTTCACTGTGAAGCTGGTTATTGGTAGCTTTTAGCTGTCATTTGATACTTGTATAGTGTGTTGTGTAGGTGTTAGTTCCGTCAGTTTTGGTATTAGCTGTTAATTTGATATGTTGATATGTTGGCAAAAGCGAGTAAGAGTCAAAATTATTTAATAACAATCAATGGTCATTTTAAAAGTAATCTAAACCATAAACCAACAACTACAATTCAAGTAATAAAACTGCAAGTTTAGAAACGTAAGACTTAGAGATGAAATGGCGAAAATAAAATGTCAGTTGAGTTTGATAACCCCTACTACCATGTATCACAAATAAAACATCCCATCGTGAACTATATCAGAATGTTTATTGTTTATTTCCATTGTCTCCTCCATAGCTAACTTCATTTTTCTTCATATCAGGGACGAGGAAGCACTTTTGTAATGTTCAATGTTCATTTATACCTTCTGCCACCACAACCAGTCCATTCCTGTGAGGTATCGTATTAGAGAATAGAGAAATATGTTTAAATCGGTGTTGGTCGGAGAAAACAGCACAACAATTGCTAACACTCTAACAGTAAAGCAGTAACACTAACACTCAAACAGGGATTGGTAGGTTTACGAGGAAATCACTACCATTTTAAAGCTATGGTTATATTTATGTCTTGTATTAAAACCAATACCCACCATGTTGGAGGAGATGCACAGCAGTAGCCGGGGTCTCGAAGAAGAAACCAACAGTAGGTCCATTCCACATCTCAGCGCACTTTCCTGTTAAACAGTTAGTGTTACAGTTAGTGTTACAGTTACAGTTACAATTAGCGTTAGATTTTGAGTCCTTATAGGTCTTGAATCTTGATTGTCAGATTTGGAGTACCATGTTTTTCGCACCTTCATACTTTCATAGGTTACTTGTTCCAGTATAACAAAACATGTTTACTGACCCTCTGTGTAGTTGAAGTTGAGAAGGAGCTGATCCTCAGCATACAACTTGAAACCATCCTCCCTCTTGGCGAATGTCCAAGTTCTCAGTCCTTCGGGTAGAATAGCTTCCTGGTCGTATTTTATCCAGCCACAGTTCCTCGCCCACATGTGTCTCTCGTAGCTGCGTGGGAGGAGATGGACATCAGTTATTTGTTAATATTAAAGTTTGTTCGATGTTGTGAATGCCCAAATGTAGATTGCAAATAGGTTTGTACCCTCTACAGAACCTCTCAAATAAAACATAATAATCACACTTACAAGTCCATGTTGCCATGCATCTGCCCGTTCTCTTTAATAAACTCCAAGTCGAAGATACCGTGGAACTCTCCCTCAAATCTCCATTGTACGGCAGCAAAGTCGAGCAGGTTCACCATGTAGGGGCAGTCCAAGCCACAGTCCCGAGCTGGAGACCACGACCATTCTAAAGGGGTGGGCGTTATTATATATATTTATAAGGGAGGGGGGGGCGTTTTGAGAGGAGCTTCCAGTTCAATTTTATACATTTATTTTCACTCTATCAAAATTTTAATTGTTTCACTTTCAGTGAGAGCTAAATCTGCGGCCTGCGGGTGACCACCTAAGTTGGTAGCAGTGGTCATGCACTTCTGACTAATCGAGTCGTGAAACAGTTTTATAATGTTGTATGTGACCAGTGACGGTCTAATTTACAATCTAACGAACAAATTCAGCAAGTGAGACATTTTTAAATAATCATAAACATGAAGGCGGGTTGCAGCACACAATATAGTTTTGCTTTTATAGTAATACTACATTTCATTTAACTAATCTAGGCGCTGATAATGATATATCTGAGTACTGTGTAATAAAACAGTTGACTGTCCTGCTTTTATCTTGGATAATTAAATTTTAGTCAAATATCATTCAACAAATCTAGGCGCTGATAAAGCGATATGATTTAAAACTTTTGTCCGCGTTACCTGGGTTGTAGAACTTGATGAGCATGTCTAAAGCTTTCACATCGCTTTTGAGGCTGTTTACTGCAGCAGTCAGACTGGCAATATCCTCTGAAATAAAAGAATAAGTATGTAACAGATGTAACTACGCGCGCAATCCACGGATGAAAGGCGACCATTTAGTCAACTCTGCTCCCTTCTTAAGTCCAAACTCTAACACTGACCCTAACTTTACTGGGACTCGACGCCTGAGTAAAATATTTTGGTGCACAACAACCTGGGGCTGAACGTTTTATAGTTACAGGAACAGCAAGTCGCTGGAAATTGGTCGCTGGACGAGCTACTACAGAGTGGTCTATCATTTCCGTAGTTTGTTTCCTTATCAGCTTACAGCTTTCAAGACTGTGAATTTACAATTTTGGTATTTTAGTTTGGGCAAGTTCCGCCCAACAATACATGCTAAAAATTATTATTCGGCTAAAATTCAAATGATTTGCTTAATTTCCACTTACCTTCAGCATTTACTGACGAAAACGCGACCAAAAGAACAGCTAAGAAACCCAACATTTTCTAATCGACAGCAGAGCAAATAAGTTGGACAAACTAGAAAATGGTTCTGCAAGTATCCCTGCAGAATTTACAGCCATTATCAGCTACAATCTAGGGTTTCCTAATTACGGTGGACCTACAATTTGGTTGAAAGGAACCGTGAAATGAATTGGATAATTATATTCTGACAGCCAGAAGGGATACATTTTCAGGAGACACGATATTTTTATCGGTGACTGTTGGACTTATCAGTAAATTCTCACTTTGCGGTAAAACTTAAAATGGTTAATTTTCCTCTACGTTTGTGGCAGAGAATTTGGATGATTTAATTTGGTTAATGAGTTGTAGTGACTATCGAAAATTGGTTTGCTATCATTTAACAACACTGAATATACGTCAATATTTAGCCTATTTCATTCAGCTGTAACAGTAGCTCTAGCTTTTAAATTTAAACTTAACCATAATTCGATTAACTGCAATTGTATAAGCAACCATGCGAAACGAAATCAAACAATGTTTTAAAATGATAAAAACAGTTTTCAAACGGTATTTACAAAATATTCATACAAACTTAAATAATGATTTTGTATATAAATTAAACCCTATCTGATTTCATGAACCCTGTAATCTGTATCATATCTGCTCATATGATAAACTATAAGAAATAACTTACTAATAAAAAATCATAAAAATATGAAAATGGGACATAATTTAGAAAACTATGCTTCCTCGACCCAAAATACCAAATATTCGATATATTCGATCGATAAATTTCCGTACCCCTAAAAGCCAAACATATATGACAACTCAAACTAGGACATTTTCCATTTATCTGCTGATCAAATTTAAACTTGAAATCTGAACAACATTGAATTAAATACTTAACACAAGAATGAAAATGTTAAAAGATAAGGATTGTTCATAAAGGCTATTACAATAATACTCCACTTATATAACAAACAGAACTGTTATCAGCACAAACTAATATTCGTATCTCAAGTATTTGATAAAAGATTTGTTTCTCCAGTCTAATCAGGAACCTTCAATAAGCAGTACAATTTCAGATAACTCTTCTACTCCAATTCTCCGGTTAGAGTGTAGAGCACAAGTTGAGACTTGAGCTACTCCAATTCTCCGGTTAGAGTGTAGAGCGCAAGTTGAGCTACTCCAATTCTCCGGTTAGAGTGTAGAGCGCAAGTTGAGCTACCCCAATTCTCCGGTTAGAGTGTAGAGCGCAAGTTGAGCTACTCCAATTCTCCGGTTAGAGTGTAGACCGCAAGTTGAGCTACTCCAATTCTCCGGTTAGAGTGTAGAGCGCAAGTTGAGCTACTCCAATTCTCCGGTTAGAGTGTAGAGCGCAAGTTGGGCCTCCTTGCACATGGGGCCACTACCACGTGCCCGCTCTCGGAGCAGCCTTATCACCCTCCTATCTGCTATGTTCAGCTCCTTTACCGCCCTCATCACCTACAAGAGGGAGAGGAATTAGGGGAGGTGAATTAGGGGAGTAGAGGTGCTGCTGCACATATCTTACAGAAACTTGCAGCAGTGACGTGAACTGTAATATATATTCGGAGCTAGGACAAGCCATTCATATTTACTTTTATGACCTGCGTAATGTTACAACTTTTTGAAAACATGAATAATAAAAGAGTTAAAATTGTCAGCATTGGTAAGCAACCTGAATTCGAACGAAGATAGAAGAATCCAGCTCGAGAATGTCAAGAAGCTGGTTCAGAAGACTTTTCCCCTTGATTCCTAGAATTGAGAGCGACATGACCCCTTGACCCCTCACATCTTCATTTATATCGTCTAGTTTCCTGGGAAAATATTCATTTAATTTCGGGCTTATCCCTCAGGAGACAGAAGAAATGAGGTGAGGTGAGGTGAGGTGAGGTGAGGTGAGGTGAGGTGAGGTGAGGTGAGGTGAGGTGAGGTGAGGTGAGGTGAGGTGAGGTGAGGTGAGGTGAGGTGAGGTGAGGTGAGGTGAGGTGAGGTGAGGTGAGGTGAGGTGAGGTGAGGTGAGGTGAGGTGAGGTGAGGTGAGGTGAGGTGAGGTGAGGTGAGGTGAGGTGAGGTGAGGTGAGGTGAGGTGAGGTGAGGTGAGGTGAGGTGAGGTGAGGTGAGGTGAGGTGAGGTGAGGTGAGGTGAGGTGAGGTGAGGTGAGGTGAGGTGAGGTGAGGTGAGGTGAGGTGAGGTGAGGTGAGGTGAGGTGAGGTGAGGTGAGGTGAGGTGAGGTGAGGTGAGGTGAGGTGAGGTGAGGTGAGGTGAGGTGAGGTGAGGTGAGGTGAGGTGAGGTGAGGTGAGGTGAGGTGAGGTGAGGTGAGGTGAGGTGAGGTGAGGTGAGGTGAGGTGAGGTGAGGTGAGGTGAGGTGAGGTGAGGTGAGGTGAGGTGAGGTGAGGTGAGGTGAGGTGAGGTGAGGTGAGGTGAGGTGAGGTGAGGTGAGGTGAGGTGAGGTGAGGTGAGGTGAGGTGAGGTGAGGTGAGGTGAGGTGAGGTGAGGTGACAAGTTTATACCTGACAACCACTTGCACCATCTTTGCATGTAGACCAAGCGATGTTGTCACTTTAGCAACTGTCTGCCTAACCTCCCTGATATAAAACTTTTGGTTAGTCTTGGGTTAATCTTAAATGAACAACTGTAATGAAACTTTTAAAGCTGTTCGGTGAGCTTCAGGTGAATAAACGTTCTCATTCAACTGAGGAGATATCATTATCGTTTTCAATACAACATCTCAGTTTCGTTGTTAATTCAGCAAAGCACTAACCTGGAGAAGTCATCATACAGCATGAGTTGTAAACCATCAAATACCTGGGCCGACAGACCATTGTTATCTATAGCCTGCTTCAAATCTACCTGAATAACACAAGCAAATTCAGTTTATACCAACAATTACCTCATCCCGATAGAAAGAGTTTTTACTGAATCTTAATTTATTTATAAATTAAGACTGAATTTATAAACTGAATTTAGTCATGGATCAGTTTCCAATAAAAAGTCATATTGAATACAAATATTTCCTTTTCTATAACACAATCCAGATTCTACGTATGTTCTCAAACCATCTTCTCAAACCATCTTCTCAAACTCACTATAAGCTCAGTAGCAGCAGCTCGGTTTTCTGACTTGACAGCAGACTTCATTAAAGAAAGACAGGACCTGATCACTTCTGGAGGATGATGGTTCAACTTCGTTACTAACGCTGTCAACGACTGAAGAGGGGGATGTTCATTTTAGCACGTTGGTTAATCATTTGTTCTATAATCAAGAATAAATGTTGTGGATTTGTAGGTTAGGTTGAGTCAAATTATACTGGAAATTATGACTAGTTTTGACTATATATATTGTCCCAACAATTCTGGGGACATCACTTACCCAGGACTGCAAGTCCTCTGATCCTTTCTTCAGTAGATGAAGCAGACACTCCTTAACCTCGTCATCTATAATAAGGAACGCTGCGCACACCAGAGCTGCATGTGCTGCTAGTGAGTCGTTATCAGCTCCGCCTATGTTTTTATTTCTTTCTGCAGCTTCAGGAGTAAACTGATGTGGAAACTGGTAGGGTCATGAAAATAAAAAAATATTAAAGAGCGGCACTTTTACTAAAAGCTATTTAGTATTTACAGTAAAACCCCGATTTACCGCAAACCCCTTTCCCCCAAACTTCGCAGTAAATCGGGGTTTTACTGTACAAAGAAGGAGGAGAAGCTGCGGCTCTCACCTGGGTGTATCAGTGGGAAGAGTGAAGGTAGGACCCTTACTCTCCTCCGTCTGCGGAATATGAGACCCCCTCCGTATCAAGTTCAACAACAACCCTTGTAACACCCGGAACTGAACCGACTGTTTGTTAACAGAGTTAGGATTACTGCTGGTCCTCAGTGCCTCCAGCAGGGTGAACCTCAGTCCCTGGCTCCCGTATTTAATGGCTTGTAGGACGATCTCCAGAGCAGCACAATCCCAGACTCCGATTGAGAGGAGGGATTTGCTGGCTTCTATCAACACGAATATGTTATCATCCGTGTACACCTGACGAACAGACCAGTAAGAAAGTAATTACATTTGTGCAGTGTGCGTATTTATATCGACATGTTAACACAATATTGTAACTGAGATTCACAGGGAACTCAGAAAAAAACCACGGTTAGATATATTTATAATGACTCTGTCGTCGATTATAGTGGAGAGTAAATGGTGTTTTGCGGCAATCTTCACAATGAGAACAACGTTTGTTGCTTCAGTTATTCCGTAGAAAAGTGACTAGTAAGCGCTAATTTTAACCTGCTTAAAACGTAGTTCTTTTTTTTTTTCAAATTATAAATTCACTCCGATAAAATTTATTTGACGTTTTTTTAAATCACCGTTTCCTTAAGAGCGTTTACGACGGCGAACTCTTGTTGTGTCTTGTACAAAATACCCAGGTCCCGGACTGCTTCTTTTCTGACTTTCGCTATTTCACTCTTCAGGTTTTGGTTTATTAGAAACTGAAATTATGACAAAGGGTTAAGGGGAGCGTGTAAAATCCGGATTGGAGTATTATTTATGAGTCGCATTGTTGTAATGTATTCTGGGTAAAATTATCTTTATCCCGGTTGTTGCGACAAGTAAAAATGCTCTTATTAGGGAAAGGAGATTACTCGACGTTTCAATGTAACTACATCGTATTCATGATCTCAAATTATTTGTTATATAGTAGTGTTGAAAGTATTAAAATAAAAGTATTTAATACTTTCAACACTACTATATAACAAATAATTTGAGATCATGAATACGATGTAGTTACATTGAAACGTCGAGTAATCTCCTTTCCCTAATAAGAGCATTTTTACTTGTCGCAACAACCGGGATAAAGATAATTTTACCCAGAATACGTTAAGGGGAGCCATGTACCCAAGACATGTTATCAAATTAGCTTATCTATTCCAATCTCTATTCCACCTCAAAGTACAAAATCACACCCATGACGAATAACAATACGACAATGCATTGGTTATTTCTGATACCGAATACTCGTAACAGAAACTCAACAAGGTAAATTGTGGTCTAACAGCTTTGTGAGCACCCTATGAACCTGTATCACTCACCATGATACGTTTCTTCTGAGCTGCGGTGACCCCCGAACTTAGCTCATTATTGTTCCTCTTGGCTAACGTTATCCTATTCAACTTCTGCAGACTCACTGACGCCAATACTGAAAGTTTTACTAAACCGCTTTGATTTGTGATCGGTTGGTAGCATATCCGATACAGTCGCCCAGCTAGCGATTTTGGACATGGAAAAGTAAAAGAAGAAAAGAGTAATAAGAGTAATAAGAGTAATAAGAGTAATTAGAGTAGTAAGAGTAATATAAGAGTAATTAGAGTAATTAGAGTACAAAGGCTACAGGGTGCTGTTAAGGCAGAAATGAGAGATCTAGATATTCCATCTCAACATTTCATTTCGATATTTCATTTTGACATCTCTTCTCGATATTTCATTTCAATAGTTCATTTCTTTTTAGAATCATCTCCCAGCAATTATCGTTGCAGATAGAACTTGTATGTACTATTTGGTAAATCGATCGACATGGTATCGAGGTATCATGGATAAAAACAGTGCGCGGCTTAAATTTTCTGGCGTTATATGCGCGCGCGGGCCAATAGCAACACACTCACTGCAAGAGATCAAAACTTAACATACAATTTTGTTTTTGCGGGTTACGCAAATTAATAAATTTATATGTGACCGATTGCACGCTAAAACTTAACATTTTCACTTTTCAGTTTTTCAAAAAAAATCCCAGAATATACAAGTTATATCTACAATAGATAGGCTGCTTCCACATCACACCAAACAAAATTAATTGAAAACTTTATTACCTCTTCGTTTGGCTTGAATCAACTTCGACCTGATAAATTACTCATGTTAGGTTTGAAAAGGTCGAACAATTTTTTTAAAAGCATAAATATATGAACTTTAATCTTGATATGCTATTAGAGATGAACATTTTTTCGAAAGTGCGTGCTCTCAAAAATAATTTTTAATGTATCAAATCTTATTGTTTTGACGTATACTTTCTTAATATGAAGTTAACAGCAGGGCCAGGGCATAAAAGCTTTTGGTGTATGTCCCCTTAAACTGCCTGAGATTCTCGCTAATCAATTTGACTCCGCCAACAGGCACCATACTAACAATAGCAATTAACTAACCGCTGCTAAATAAATAGGTACTTACTATAATGACTTTAATTACTTTAATTACTTCACTAAGACTAACCTACTGAATATGCGAATACTCTCCGATTTCCCGCCGCTTGCAAAAGTAGATTGTCTGCTCATGCTACCCTGTTGGTTCTGCTGCTGGTTAGCTATCCGTCTTACCGGCTCCAGGTAAATGCCATTGTGCCAAGTTCGTGTGGGACGAGGGTATATGTTAGACTGACTGCGACTGAGGCGTCCCCATTTCAGGGGGACAGGGGGGTCTAGTCCGTAACAATCGTAATCGTCCTTTCCATCCCCTCCCTGCCTGGACATCCTCGAGGAAACTGTAAGGGGGTAGGATTTTTAAACTGCAAACCCCACAGTTAGTGTTCTACAGTAAGGAACCTCCTATATCTTGATATTGTAAGCTGAAGAAGATAAATAGTAAGCTGAAGAAGAAACTAACCGTTAGTAGGAGAGTTGATGTTGACATCAGTTTCATGAGAACTGTCCACCACATACTGAATGTGAGTGTACACTTTAGCTACCTTGTCCATCAGCTGGTTATATTCTTCCCGCTGAAAACACTAATCGTTGTAGATTAGAAACAAGTCACTAAAGCCACGAAGATTGATTTCTTAAGAACTGAAAGCATTAACGATTCGTAGTCAAACTTTAGTTGATGGCACGGATCCTACATTAGATTTATGATGGACCAGCGGCTGGACAGAACAACTACCGTACATCGATAGAGAAAGTTCCTTCACATAAAAAATATACCTTAGAAACAAATAATAAAAGTCTGTAGACGTCCACAACTAAGAACACACAACTAAGAACACACGAGCACAATATTGCGGAAAAAGCGTGCTTATAATCGCGTCAACTTAATTCTATAGCGTTCAGTTAAAACTTTTATAAAGTTTAATATTGTTTTATACGTCTGCAACAATTGGAAAATATATCACACGATTGGTCACTTATATTGGGCTCAATCCGGATGCATGGTATGTTAAGATTAATATGGTGATTATGTGTTAAAGTTATTTAATATCTTTAATATCTTCTGATCGGACTCGAGAAATGAAACATTTTAACTGAATTTAAAGGTGTCGCATTCCAGCGTCATACTCGACTCATACTTAAAGAATTTATTCTATTTTTAATATTGCGGCTCAGTAATGGATTAGTACAGACTTCGAGACAACTGAATCGCCAAAAAGGTCAAATTCCAAAATAAAAGAAACAAGCACTCCTTTCATCTAAATTAAAACTACGTAATAAATCGTTACATTACCAACAAATCGTAGCTGCTGCCACGTCTATCCAGCCAAGGAACGTTCCTGTCAAAAGGAGTACAGGAGAGTGTGATAGGAGACCTAGGTACGAGAGGTAGAGTGTGCCACAGTGGTTGAGGACCTGACTTCTTACTCCACAGGCTACTCTCTGGGTTATCTTCTGATCGTGCAGACGGCACCTGGGGGTGAAGTGAGATTAGAGGATGTACAAACATGCCAGAGTTACAATGAGATAGTTCCTACGTTATTGGTGTTCATTGTTCAGTTAATTTATAAATGCAACTAGTTAAGTTGGTGCTCGTTACGAATATTAATAATCAATATGAGTAGTAAATATAAATGTTGACACGTTTCTTTCTTTGTAGAAAATATTTGCGATAACGACCTATTTGAGATCCTTATAAGCTTATAAATATCGTAACATGAGAGAGACATCGGCGCTATCACGAGTTATTACTAAAGTACAGCGTAAGAAATAGGTGCTAAGATATTTGATATCTGAGAATTCCTCCTCATAGAATCTATACAAGTATAGTTATAGAACTGTTTAATCAATCCGCCTTTACGTCGAATTATTAACCCTACTACTCTGTACACTTCTAGTCTCCGTACACGTATAGTAGTAGTATACGCGTCCTTTCCACTCGTTGTATGATAACTAATGATGTGGTATTTGAGGACGACACTATTGTTTAGTATGAACATGTTATAATAGTATGATAAGTCCTAATGAGTCCCCCCTGCTGTTAAGCAGCCACCTATATCGGGAGTTAGTGGTAAATGGAAGCTGGTCACATACGGTTAACAGTAACCTAGTAACGTCACTCCTCAGCGGTTGCTAGGCGGTTGCAATCTGGCTACTAAGCAGTTCTTATCCGGCTTTTTAGCGGTTCTTATTTAGCAACTCACATCCGGTGATCGCTGTTTGACTTATTGGCTGACTGAGATATATTTGAGCTATTTTAGTTTTATCCTGGTGTCGTTGTCAGTTTTAACCGTGTTGACTTTACAAATCAACAACTTGTTGCCGTGTTGATTTCTCTCGTGCGTGTATAATATAGTTTACTTAACGCATATATTTATCAATAATCAATCAGTAGTTGTCGTAATTGTCGTGCTATGACTCTGAGGTTATGTGCCGTAATTATTAAAATACCACCCCTTAATTTGAGGTGCTATTGCACACTGCACAGTATTTCAGTAAGGCAGTAGTAGTAAGCTGATGTTAATTGTTGGCAGATGTTCTAACATGTTGCCCGCTGGTTTATAATTCTATAATAGTTGGTGGCGTCAAATTATAGTGTCTGATATCTAACAACCTGGCACATTTCCTTCGTGTACTCTTTCGTGCTTTAACGGCCTCATCATCTCTTCTTATTTTCAATTGTGTACCGTATTATTCTAGTCACCCTTTACACGACCCTGTATAGCTGAGACTAATAAGAGAAGAAAACACTAAATTCCTTCTACTTACGGTGAAGCGAGTAGTAGCGGTACTAGCAGCTTTAGACTTCTGAGACTTGATGGACTTTGTGGACTTTACAGACTTTGTAGTCACTGTTGTGTCCTCTCGTCCTATTGACTCGTCTGTAAATGGCAGGGGTCCTGGAAATTTCCATTATAACATGTATATCACGTGGGCTCTCTGAGCTAGTACTTGATATTTACGAAGCTTGGGGTCACTCATGGCACTTATCCAATCCTACAATTCTACTTTGTTGTGATAAACAGCAAGCAAAAGTTGCTTCACATTGGCAGCTTCACAGTTAACAACGGAAGTGCTAGTTGCTTACAACAACTAAATGACTGATACAATTAATAAGGATCTTTCAAACATGCTCCAACTGCAAACTAGGAGAAGAATAGTAATCTATTTAAAAGTGTAAGTATTATGAAACCTTCCTGTAAGTACTTACCGAGACTGACCATGTTGTAAACACTCTCCTCAACCTTCTCCCCACTGCTCCCTGACTTGAGATCAGAACTGGAACTACCGTACTTACTGCTGTGCGCCAGGGAACTGGTCATCTTGGCTCTCTTACCCTCCAGCACACTCTGTCTGTGGAGGAGGAGCACTTGTTCTATCCTGTTCTCGAGCCACTTAACACGGTCTTGTGCGCGCGTTAGTGCATCCTGGGGGTCCTGGGAATTAGTATTAGTGCTCTGGAGGCTAGGGGTAGTGCAATATGAATCCTGGGAATTAGTATTAGTGCTCTGGAGGCTAGGGGTAGTGCAATATGAATCATGGGAATAAGTATTAGTGCTCTGGAGGCTAGGGGTAGTGCAATATGAATCCTGGGAATTAGTATTAGTGCTCTGGAGGCTAGGGGTAGTGCAATATGAATCCTGGGAATAAGTATTAGTGCTCTGGAGGCTAGGGGTAGTGCAATATGAATCCTGGGAATTAGTATTAGTGCTCTGGAGGCTAGGGGTAGTGCAATATGAATCCTGGGAATAAGTATTAGTGCTCTGGAGGCTAGGGGTAGTGCAATATGAATCCTGGGAATTAGTATTAGTGCTCTGGAGGCTAGGGGTAGTGCAATATGAATCCTGGGAATTAGTATTAGTGCTCTGGAGGCTAGGGGTAGTGCAATATGAATCCTGGGAATTAGTATTAGTGCTCTGGAGGCTAGGGGTAGTGCAATATGAATCCTGGGAATAAGTATTAGTGCTCTGGAGGCTAGGGGTAGTGCAATATGAATCCTGGGAATTAGTATTAGTGCTCTGGAGGCTAGGGGTAGTGCAATATGAATCCTGGGAATAAGTATTAGTGCTCTGGAGGCTAGGGGTAGTGCAATATGAATCCTGGGAATTAGTATTAGTGCTCTGGAGGCTAGGGGTAGTGCAATATGAATCCTGGGAATAAGTATTAGTGCTCTGGATGCTAGGGGTAGTGCAATATGAATCCTGGGAATAAGTATTAGTGCTCTGGAGGCTAGGGGTAGTGCAATATGAATCCTGGGAATAAGTATTAGTGCTCTGGAGGCTAGGGGTAGTGCAATATGAATCCTGGGAATTAGTATTAGTGCTCTGGAGGCTAGGGGTAGTGCAATATGAATCCTGGGAATTAGTATTAGTGCTCTGGAGGCTAGGGGTAGTGCAATATGAATCATGGGAATAAGTATTAGTGCTCTGGAGGCTAGGGGTAGTGCAATATGAATCCTGGGAATTAGTATTAGTGCTCTGGAGGCTAGGGGTAGTGCAATATGAATCATGGGAATTAGTATTAGTGCTCTGGAGGCTAGGGGTAGTGCAATATGAATCCTGGGAATAAGTATTAGTGCTCTGGAGGCTAGGGGTAGTGCAATATGAATCCTGGGAATAAGTATTAGTGCTCTGGAGGCTAGGGGTAGTGCAATATGAATCCTGGGAATTAGTATTAGTGCTCTGGAGGCTAGGGGTAGTGCAATATGAATCCTGGGAATTAGTATTAGTGCTCTGGAGGCTAGGGGTAGTGCAATATGAATCCTGGGAATTAGTATTAGTGCTCTGGAGGCTAGGGGTAGTGCAATATGAATCCTGGGAATAAGTATTAGTGCTCTGGAGGCTAGAGGACAGATGTAGTGCAATATGAATCATGGGAATAAGTATTAGTGCATCTTGGAACACATGTTAACTGTTAGTGCATCCTGGATAGAAGGAAACTAAAGTTAGTGCAATTAAGCCTATTTGAAATTAGATTTAAATACAGCACTTATATCCCGCTTATATAAATAATAATGCTCTTACGAAGTTCTATTTCTTGTAATAATACCAGACGGCCAACACAACACAAAACTCTCATATCTTACTTAATCTCTTAGTATGCAAGATAAATTAGAGATTACATTTCGCACTCAGTATTATTTGTGTATTATTACCGTGCTTTTCTTTTCAGTGAATAGGTACGAATGTTTCAGTTCTAAATATTTTGAAGTTAAGTTCCAACTTCCAGTACAGCTTCCATTTTGCGAGGCGACCATGTAAGGGCGACCCGTTACAGATATTGTTCATGTGGCAAATATTAATTTTAAACTTGTCAGTACCTAATCTGGTCACGATGAGGTACAGCCTCCAAATCTCTATATTAAACAGTAGATAATATTACTTAACAGTAACATAACTCTAGAAGGTATGCATTATGCATGGTTAGCTGACTGAGGTTGCCTCATTATAATCACCAACAACAATATGTTTATTCACTTTATTCATAAACATATTATATTTATTAATATAATCCAGCAGATTACAGGAGCAGTATGTGGTGTGAGGTAGTTAAGAGGGTTAGACTACAGAGGGATAGAGGGACATGTGTTAGAGGATAGAGGGACATGTGTTAGAGTATAGAGGGACATGTGTTAGAGTATAGAGGGACATGTGTTAGAGTATAGAGGGATAGAGGGACATGTGTTAGAGTACAGAGAGATAGAGGGACATGTGTTAGAGTATAGAGGGACATGTGTTAGAGTATAGAGGGACATGTGTTAGAGTATAGAGGGATAGAGGGACATGTGTTAGAGTATAGAGGGACATGTGTTAGAGTATAGAGGGATAGAGGGACATGTGTTAGAGTATAGAGGGACATGTGTTAGAGTATAGAGGGATAGAGGGACATGTGTTAGAGTATAGAGGGACATGTGTTAGAGTATAGAGGGATAGAGGGACCTGTGTTAGAGTATAGAGGGACATGTGTTAGAGTATAGAGGGACATGTGTTAGAGTATAGAGGGACATGTGTTAGAGTATAGAGGGACATGTGTTAGAGTATAGAGGGATAGAGGGACATGTGTTAGAGTATAGAGGGACATGTGTTAGAGTATAGAGGGATAGAGGGACATGTGTTAGAGTATAGAGGGACATGTGTTAGAGTATAGAGGGATAGAGGGACATGTGTTAGAGTATAGAGGGACCTGTGTTCGCGTATTTGTGCCTTGAATCACATGATGCTGCTAAGAGGGGGGGGGGGCTTATTGTTAACCCACACGAGTACTGAACACAAAGCTCACACGAAGACAAGAGTTGGCAAGAAGCCAATGACTCAGTACCTACATTCTTTCTTTGAACCTGTGTAGATTATTGCTTTATTGTGTTAGTAATTTTATCAAGGTAGTTAACAACGCGGTGTTTAAGATCATTCGCCAAATCTTACATTAATCTCATTTCTACTGAGTTGTCATTGCTCTTGTTTCAGTTAAATTTGTTTTTAAATCTTTATCCCTCCCAACCTATAAAGTCCTGTTTCCTAAGTTTACAGCTGATCGTATAAGATAGTTTTCAAAGTTAGACTTCACAGCACTCCGGTCTAAACTGCGAAAGTAGAATATAAGGTCTTGATACGAACAGTGCGCACAGACCTAATTAAAAGAAAGTTTAACGGTTAACCGTTGTAGTTAGTTACTAATCATCGGCTGTAATCTCTGAGATAAGAAGATAAAAGGCAACGAAAACACCCGTAACTAGTGACCTGTAACGAAACATATCGTGTATTGATCTGCCAGGATCGTTTGATGACAGCTTTTAATCTTAGTTAACAATTTGTTTCACCGTAATGCGACAATGCGTTAGTTTTTTATTCTCTTTAATCTTTTGGAGGATTGTTGATTATGCGCACATTTCAAGCAATAACAAGTTAAATATTCTCCGATTCAGTTAAATTTTCGCTTATTCATGTTTTTAGTTTTGCTTGAGAGATGCTTGATGCTGAATTGATCTCATAAGCTGTTAGAAGCAGCTTTTAAAGTATTATATATATTATATAATATATACAGCTCCTATTGCAGTGTGTAACAATAAGTGTAATGTAGTGTGTACACTGTACAGCAGATGAAAATACTTAAAATAAAAATACTGGGAAGTATCCAAGAAGTACGTTCTATGAGGGTAGACTTTAGGGTAGACAAATTTAGGGTAAGAGTTAGGGTAAACAACTTTAGGGTAGACAACTTTACGGTAAGAGTAAGGGTAAGAATAAGGTTTAGGATCAGGATTGGGTAAATTTAAGGGTCCCTAACTCCTAACTGAGTATACCCTAACGTATACCCTTGGTTGTCGGGCTTCTTCAATACTGCCAAATATAGGATCATCAACTGTCATTTTATTATTACTGCTGGGTTTAGACGATGAGACAAGTTTTAAAAAGCTAGATATTTTAATAAGCCATCCAACTATTTATACATAATACATAGTTACATAATACCACATAAATTCTTGTCATTCTGTCCTGCATATTTAGATATTTTGATGCTCGATCTTATGGCGACAGTAGGAATGCTAGAACACTAAAAAGGAAATCAAATTAGATTTAAAATAATGCTAATCCCTTCCGATCACATTTCAGATTTACAGTAACAAGAATAGTAATTAAATAACACTTATTTTAACAACAGACACGTAAATAATTTACTGACCCTGTCTGAACTAGCTATTAGTTTCTGTAAGTCTTGGCGGGTGTGCAGCAATTCTGTCTGCATTTTACCAATACACGCCACTAACACTGAACCGTTCTGAGCCTGAAACAGATTAGCATCTTTTAGTTTAATTAATTTGTTAATTTTTTGACTATCTGATAACAGTTTAATTCAAATCAGAGAGTCAGTGTTTAAAGAAAGGTCTCGTGTTGACTGTTGTTGCCGGTTTCCCTCAGTAGCAATATTTTATTTCTTTCAACTCTGAGCTATTTTAAAACATTCATTCTTGCTAACGATCTCTCTGTACTGTTATATTAAATGAATCAAGTTGGAGCCTTTAGCCTTTCTGAAGAAAGTGCAATTTCCCAACCTGCTCAAATAAGTTCTGCGCACGTGCAATATACTTCTCAGGATCAGTGTAGGCCTCAGTTTCTATGATGTCCAGATTTTCTTCAAGTGCTGATTGAATGTCTTGCAGGTGTGACAACTGAAACGTTTTATTCCTCAGAATAGTATTGTTAAGTGTTAGCTGTTTCATATAAATATAGACCAGGTTTGGTATATTATATGAGACAAGAGAAATACCATCCTAGAAGGCGAGGAGCTGATACTAGACTCCACATACCGGGAGTGCCAATAAGTGCACATAACTATGTTACATGTAACAACGGCTAAATCATCCGCACCAACGATCTCCAGAATAGACGAATTAAACGGACCATACTGACCATCTACCGACTAATTATTCAGTTATGTTGGCTAATTATTCAGGATGTTGGCTAATTATTCAGTTAAGTTGGCTGATTATTCAGGAAGTTGGCGCTGAACGTTAGTACGGTATCTGGTAAACGTTGACTAGATACCGGACTAATATGTGTAATGTGTATGGAGTAACCATTAACACACTAACCTGCTCGGAAAGCATCAGGTCACACCGCTGATTGATACTCTCGCCCACCGTTATCTTCGTCTTTCCCGGCTGAAACAAGTATTTTGCTTGATCTACAGATCTTCGGTTGATTTTGTGTGTTTGATGGCAAATGTTTTGATAAGCTCTTAAGTATTTTAACGGCAGATTTTCACTTTCTCGACCTCTTAGAGGCCTGTAACATGGTTTAACAAGTCAAATCTGCGGTGAAACGAGTGGTCGCTTCTTTCACCCACCCTTTTCATCTTAACTAGAAATCAAAAAAGTAACGGACAAAAAGACAATGTTAAACTAAATGAAACAACCTGCATAGATCTTAGTGTCACATGATAAATCATGAGGAGATCATTGTTGAGCTTGATCTCAATGTTAAATCTGTGGCAACTATGTGGCTGCACAAGGTGCTCAAGGACTATACGATTGGCTGTGTTACTCGCTACTTTAGTCTCATTTACCACTTAACCGTTCAATAACATGCAGATTCATATCTTTATTTTGATTAGATATCACACGCTTATCGTTATCAATCTCACGCTAACCAGTGACTTAGTGATTACTAAGCACTTAGCACACGCTACTTAACATAAGGTAGGAAATGAAAAATGTGTAACCTCGATACTAAACCAATTATTGAGCGATGGTAGCCCCCCCCCCAGTGTAGCTTACTTTGCAATTATCGGGCTCTCTTATCTTTTGTAACTTAGCAATAAGTTTAGTTTGCTGCTACCGCGTAGTTAGCCTTTGCGTGTGTACTTGTAAATTACTATACAAGTACACCATGGAGGATGAATGATGATCTGAATTTGACCCGATCTCAGAAGAAAATCAAGGATTTCAATTATGAAGAAAAGGAGGATGTAGAGTGCTGTGTTGATAGATGGTTCGCTACGATGGCAAAAAATACTGAAATAGACGATGTCGACATTCGTGGAGACATTGACAACGAAATATTAATGTCTATTTATATATCTATTTATATAGGACTATGTCAGACTGGGTTAGGCAAGCAGTAGACCTCGTACGACGGCAGAGTAGGCAGATGAGCACTATGATTTAAAAAGAAAACATTTTTTTAGAGAGGTTGGGCCAAGATAGCCCACGAGCGGATAACATTGAGATGCTCTGCCTACCTCTGGGGTGTGGCAACCCTGGGGAAGGTTGCCGGTGAAATCAGAGTGAATGGTGGAGGATGGTGTAAAAAGTGACATGAGTCAAGATGATACGCTTAAGTGCCAGCTGGGTTTGGAAAATTAAAATGAGACGAGACAGCATATGAGTTAATACTCTAAGTCACCCCGTCTGATCTAGCTCTTCCGGCACAATTAAGCGTTTGGTGCGGTTTGCGAAATTGACAATCGTGGTGATGTGTTGGTTGTCGAATATGTCATTGACAGAGAGGTAGTAGTCCCGGAAATATTGACCTCTTATTTAGGCAATATCCGGACACTGTCCAAGAAAGTGTGAGACAGTTTCCTCTCCGTCGCCGCACATAGGACAAGCACTGGTGTTTGATTTGAAAATTGTGTGAAGGTGTTTGTTTAAGCCGCAGTGACCCGTGATGAGGTGAACTGCAGTTCTGTAATCTTGTCTGTTGTTGCTGAGTGCAGTAGTGTTGAGGTTTTTGATGATGTTGGCGTGCTTGTGGCCGAGTGTCAGTTTGGTGTGTCTGGGCCCATCAGTTAACCAAGTTTCATGATTCAGTCTGTTGACTTTGTTGTAGATTTGACGTTTGATGTAGGATTGTGGAATTGGACACTTTAAAGTGGATTCAATGATTGTACCAAGCTTGGCCAGCTAATCTGCTTTTTCATTCCCCCACAATCCGATGTGTGCTGCAATCCATCGGCATATGATGGAAATCATTGAGTGCCTCAAGACGGAAGCGCTAGAAAACAAGGATAAGGTGATGAGGCTGCAGGACCACTGCAACTGCTGGTGCAGAAGGACGAACAACTACAGTTGTTGATACGTCGGTTGAAGAGACAGTACAAACAACGGTGGAGTCAGGGATTAAGAGCTACATTGCAGCTGTACAAAAGAAAAGCACAAGTGGTACGGTCTGCAACAGTTAAATTCTGAAGAATGTGATGAAGAGTGTGGCTGCAGAGGAGGACAGGAGCAAGAATCTGATAGTGTTTGGACTGAAAGAAGAGGATGGAGAACAGCTTCCAGCGCTAGTTACCGCAGTATTGGAGGAGATCGGGGAGAAACCTCATTTCGAAGCGACAAGAGTCGGCTGGAAGAGGCCAGGTACGGCTATCCGACCAGTCAAGATCACCGTCTCAAGCTCAACAGCAGTTCATCAGATTTTGATGAAAACAGGGAGACTGAGGCTGGCTGAGGCACATAAAGATGTATGGATTTATCCTGATAGATCCAGTGAAGAGCGTGCAGCAATGAAGAACCTGGTAACTGACCTGAAGAAGAAGAGGGCTGAACAGACTCATCTCGACCACTACATCCGTAACGGGAAGGTCTGTAGCCGTGTTAAGAAGCCACCATGAAGTAATTGATGTCTCTCGGACACCGATCAGTATATGTAGGAGTATCGTAAGAGTTTTCGGACGTTATCTGTATTTGAGAGACAATTATATCATATACATGTACATATATTATTATTTGATTGTTTCACACTTTTCCCGACTTTTCACATTTCATCATTTTATTACCAGGTGGAGGTGATGTTATTGAGACTTTAAGCGGCCAAAAAAACTCCTGTTTTGAAAGTTGTCCTCTGTACTTGTTTCACTGACCCACGCTTTTTAGCATTTATGCATTTCGTCATTTCGGCCCATTTTATATGTTTGTTCGATTTACTGTACATTTGTATACTTGCTATTTTGTAAGGTTTCAATCCAAAAATCATTTATTTTTTGTGGGTTCCAGTATCTGAGTGAGCAGATTTAGGGGGACAAGAAGTAAAATAAGTGTATCGTGAGATTTAGAAAGTCATATAACTGATAAAAACATTGAGGCAATGGTTATCAAATCGAGTTACAATATGTCCATTGTTACTTCTTTCTAAGGAAAATCTCACTCTTTTTTATAAATGATAATGATTTAAACGTTTTTAGCTTAAAAAAGCTCATTAATTTTAATAACTGGAAATTCAAAGGTAGCACTTCGCAGTGCGAAGAAAAATGGACAGCAATTGGATTAAAGTTAAACTTTTAAAAACTGGGACAGTTAATCAGCGAACAAAATGTATACTTAACAAAGCAACGAAACCAAGGCCAAGTCGTATTCTCAAGTTAGCAAAAGTTTTGGAGGAAGTTTGGAATCAACGATGAAGTATTTAGAAGATATTGATCTTGATCGGAGGAGATTTAAAACTTTCTGAACCCGGTTTTGTCCGGTATTGTCAGGTTTTGTCAGGTATTCTCAGGTTTTGTCCGGTATTCTCAAGTTTTGTCCGATATTCTCAGGTTTTGTCCGGTATTCTCAGGCTTTGTCCGGTATTCTCAGGTTTTGTCCGGTATTCTCAGGTTTTGTCCGGTATTCTCAGGTTTTGTCCGGTATTCTCAGGTTTTGTCCGGTATTCTCAGGTTTTGTCCGGTATTCTCAGGTTTTGTCCGGTATTCTCAGGTTTTGTCCGGTATTCTCAGGTTTTGTACGGTATTCTCAGGTATTCTCAGGTTTTGTCCGGTATTCTCAGGTTTTGTACGGTATTCTCAGGTTTTGTCCGGTATTCTCAGGTATTCTCAGGTTTTGTCCGGTATTCTCAGGTTTTGTCAGGTTTTGGCAGGTATTGTCAGGTTTTGTAAGGCATTCTCAGCCTCATTCGGTAGTTCCATGGGTGATAAGCAGTCTACAAACTGTCTCCACTTCTTCCAGACTGCTAGCGATGCTGTCTTGTAGAGCTCGCTGTGGAACACAGGATTCAGGAAGCTGTTAATCGGTATCACCACGAGTGCAAAGATCTCAAATACTGTTGTAGAAGCTGGATATTTTGAGATGTATTGGTAATACAGGACGGTGAGAATGAAGGGAGTCCAGCAGATAAGCTGTGATCCCACCATCAGAGCCACCTTTAAAGTTAGCTGGACTCGGACGGAGTCCTGACCTTCCCCTCCTCTTGGAACTACCGCCAAATTTAATTTCCTCTGTTTTAGAATGATCTTAATGTATGCGGTGATGACAATACTAAGTAGGACCACGATACTTGTGCAGTAGAGGATTATGTAGATCTCGTAGGAGTCTTGGGATTTGAATATGTTGTGGACACAGAAACCTGTATTACCGTAGTAGCTAATCTCTGTGACATCAAAAATCTCCCTATTTGACGTGACACTGCTCAGGTCGCTGATCATTCTGTAGATATCATCATCATCTTTGTGGAGCATTCCCTTGTGAACCATAGCAAGACGAGACCGGTTAATGGGATTTGTGCCGAAGAAAGGATTTTGATCCAAGTGACTAAAGAATATTTTCGTTCTGAAAATATCTCCAATCGACGAGACTGGCATCAATGGAAGAACCGAGTGTAGTAAATTGAGAATATTCAGAAAAGTGACCCACATAACGATAACTCTCGCTCTAATATGAACCACTATGCTTTGGCATGACAAGAACCTGGTGATGCTTATAGAAGCTATCAACATAAGCGAGCCGTGAGACGAGAAGGAAAATAGGACTCCAAGAAAAGAACAAAATGGGCTGGCTCTCCACATTTCTTCCAGCTGACAGTACTCGCCTTTTTTACCGAGGACTAAAGCGGCTATTACTATAGAACACAAATATACTCCCATGAGGGTATCATGGAAGAAAATTTGCATCAAAAACACGTTGTCAACCTGTTTTACTTTAGTGTTGCACTTCATATTCCAACACTTGTAACCTTCTTTCATGTTCATTATAACTATCAAGATGCCCATGATGATCGTTACAGTGAAGACAAAGTTCGATTTGATGAGGAAATCAGAGGAAGACAGCTCCTCAAACTGGCATGTTCCACATTCATCAGCTCCATTAACACAGTCCTTCACGTTATCACAAACCTTGTCGTTACCAACCCACTCAGCTGTCTCATTAGGACTGCAATAAAACCGTCCTGGACACCCGATCTCGTCCGCTTGGTTGTCGCAATTTACCTCCCCATCACACATATAGTGCAGGGAATATGTTTCTGTGAAATCCTTCGGGATGCAGCGAAACACACGTATAGTGCAGGGAATATGTTTCTGTGAAATCCTTCGGGATGCAGCGAAACACACGAAGTACAGGATATCCCGATATGGACACAGAAGTTCTCCCAGCCGTTCTGAAATCCGTCGACGTGTTTGCAGTTGACACGGCAAAACTCTGCAATCGTTATATTATATTGGTCTTCTGGTTGATACTTTAATAAACATGTATGAAGTGGGGTTAAATGCGTAGCAAAATCTTGCTTTTCATTACATAAATTGGGATTCCCTACCTCAATGGAGTACTCGGATGAACAGTAAGAATTGTCCTGGTAATAACGATCTTCTGTAACACAGATCTTGCCAGCGGTTCCTGAAACCGAGGAAAGTACAAAGTAACCGGTACAGAAGCACTCATCAGAACCATCAGTACAATCCTGAATTTTGTCACAGAGATTATCCATTGCGACACAACCCGAACCATCTGCACAGTAGAAAACAGGCGATTGGTTATCAAGAAAATTGCATTCGTCGGTTAGGCATTGGGAATATCCGTCACAGATTTGGGAGGTGTTGTTTAGCTTGCAAATGTGTCTTCGTCTCGAAAATCAGGCGGCAGTCCAAAATCTGTAAATGCTGCCAATTCTCTTGTTTTCAAAAATGTAAAATCAAAATTGAAATCACAAATTAGATTGTCACCCTCGGCACGATCGTATGTGATTTCTAGGATTTTAGGGTTCAGTTGCAAATTAATAAAGGTCTGTCCAAAGCAACGATCAGCTAGATTTTCATCTATATCATAATAAAAAACTGAACTTGACTCTGAAAGCTCCTGCTTGAAATCTGATGAGTCCCTTAGATGGGTCGTTATCGCGCTTAGTCGGGTGGTGGTGAAAAATGCGAGCAAAAGAACAACTTTAGTTGTGAGTTCTCCGTCCATCATAGCTCAGATCAGACCGACATCCTTGAGTCGACAGTAACCTGCTGTGCATTCGCAGAAATAGAAGGAATACTTATATATAAGTATTTGGACGAGGGCAGCATAATTTATTCATATATAAATATGAATAAATTGTGCTGCCCTCACCCAAATTGATATTTCTCATACGCTCAAAGTGCACCGTATATATTTTTTTAAATATTTTAGATCGCACTGCTTCAAATGCACCAATAAGCTGGCTTTATTTTTCTTTGTATAAATAAACAAATTTGAATAATAATAATGATAAAAACAAAGATTCGTACGTAAGCGTGAGTGAGATCTTTTTAAAATTATTATGTGCGATCGATCTCACTGCTTCAAATGCACCAACAAGCTGCCTTTTTTTTCCCTTGTATAAATAACATATTTCTCATACGCTCAAAGTGCACCGTATATATATATGTATTTTTTTAAAGATCGCACTGCTTCAAATGCACCAATAAGCTGGCTTTATTTTTCTTTGTATAAATAAACAAATTTGAATAATAATAATGATAAAAACAAAGAATCGTACGTAAGCGTGAGTGAGATCTTTTTAAAATTATTATGTGCGATCGATCGCACTGCTTCAAATGCACCAATAAGCTGCCTTTTTTTTCCCGTGTATAAATAAACAATTTTGAATAACAATTATGATATGTAAACAAACCACGTCATTAGTTATCAGTATTATGCCGTTTCACAGTCAAAAAATACAGCGTAACAGTTGGTGTAACATCACTTCACACTTCACGCACTCGTAGGTCTTAATTCCACACAAACCACGGTGGCTGACAATAAGCGCTCCTGAGATCCAGGGTCAAGACCCCAAAACTGAAGGGCAGTCATCACTCATCAAACCGTGGTGTGAATGGTAGTGGTTCTCGTGATAGTTGTGTCCTGACTATGGTACGTGGAAATCTGAGCGAAAGGACCGTGGCCGTGTCGCAAAAGAAAAGGAGATCGGCCCTCGTTCCTAACTTGCTAGGTTAGCCATGCTGTTGTTGTTGGATATTAGATTCAGTTACCTTTTTTCGTAAATTTGGTAAACGACCTGCTACAACCCACCGCTTGAGACCCAGGGTCCCACGGTGATCAGATCATGTCACTCAAGAAAAATCCCCTGAACGAAGTATACGAGATATGCTGTAATCTTCGGTAAATACTGAAAGACGAGTGGTCAAATTGCATATTCTAATCCAACATGCCAATCTGTTCGAGATTCCTAGAAAGTTCGAGAATAACTAAACAACTGCTGCATTCTGATGGCTACATCTACTCTGTGAAGAAGGACAAGGAAACAGCCCCCCCCCCCCCCCCCCCCCCCCCCCCCCATTTGGCTGGCGGTGCTGCAACCTGCAATCCCTCAAACAACTCCCTCGTTGTGGTTAACAAACTCCGCAACAACTAGGCAGCTTTCAAAACAAAAATGAGTGTTAAGTAACCGGCCGAGATGGAGGGGGGTTTCCAAATGATTACGATAGTGTAATTTTAAAATAATACATAGCTATGTGGTGGGGGAGGGGGGGGTCAAAAATGTCCAATAAGTGATTACGTTATATGTGAACGACCCCTAAGAAGGAAAGAAAGGAAGCTGCGAAGGATACAGCCATCTGAAATCTGAATCCAGCAGTTGTATAATTCTTCTTAGACTTTTTATGAATCGGGAAAAGATAGACATGTTGTTTGTTGTCCCACAACATTACGGTCATGTACTAACAGCTAATGAACTCACCTACCTATCAATCAAATTCTGCCCATAATTTGTCACTGATTGGGTGACGTGATCTGCAGATCACCGTGAGACTCCAGATCTCAGGAGGGCTAGTGGTCATCCACCCGTGGTTTGCGTGGAATCAAGACCTACGTGTGCCTTTCTTGATTGTGGAACAGCATGATACTGATAATTAATGACGTGGTTCAACTTCCGAATGGGTCGTTATTGACCCAGTTGATCGATTTTAAAAGTTAAATTAACGTACAGGAGTAATGACCAAGATATAACATGTTTTTATACTAATATTTGTAAAAGTTTGACAACATTGTATTTATAATTAATCAATTTTGTGGTCCTAGTGGGTCGCTAATGACCCATTTAACCGGTTTTTCGCAGTCTATGATGATGATCACTTGCTGAGAGGCGATTTTGCACTTATGATGTCATTTTGTAGGCTGAATTCAAGAAGCTACATGCACATATAATGTAGTAATAAGCAAGTGAGCCGAGTGGGTCGTTAATGACCCAAATTCTTTATTTTTTAAAGTTAGAGTCACACAGTATTGACCATATGTTTTTAACTTATGCTACAGTTTTTATTTTATCCTAAAGTCTTTGTTTCAGAAGTTAAATCGTGATGGGTCGTTTGCGACCCGGACGAGTGGGTCTTTTGCGACCGCACTTGGCAAACAGTGTCTAGCTCTGTTTGTGAACATCTGATTATCACGGGCTTTTCACTCGTCTCTAAAAAATGGTTGCCCGCAACTATTTTGTTCTCAGCAAAATAAGCTTAAATAAAGTTCTAATGCCCCAATCAAGGCAAGAAGTTAAGTGAAATATTTTCCAATTATGACGACTAATTAACCTAATTATTTAAGTGTTAGTGATTAATTGGGTCTCGACTGGAAAGTCAATAATGTACCCCAATAAATTTTGAGCATATGTGCGAAAGATTCTTGGCGTTTAGTATTTTGGTTGGTCATAAACGACCCCATCGTCCCTAATGGGTTAAACACGGGTTTTCATAATTACACATGTCCTGGATTATTATACATTATGCCTTTACATAATGTGACCTGTGTCACGTTATCATTGTACATTATATCGCAATTCTCTGTTAATTATTACACAACTGAAAACTACTCTAATTTTTACACATTGTGTTGACATAGTGCATAATGATGTACTATTTGTTTTATGTTGCTTTTAGGTCAGCTGTTACCTATAATAGTGCGGCACATTACTACAGGTTTTGTGCTTTGTAGGTACTACAGGTACATGTATTACTATTACAGCGTGACTATTGCAGCTAGATGACAGGTCTAAACAGGTTCACACTAAATTCTCCAGACACCGTACCAGGTTCACCAGGTTCCGTATTTAACAAGGCTTCACTTCCAGACAAAGAAAGGGTTCGGAGCCTGCAATAGCATGGCCTAGTCTTACAACTTTCCCTGTGTCGCTTGTGCTCTGCTACATTCTGCTATAATAAGTAGGTTTAGTACAGGAAGTGCTCTTGCATCTTATCACACATATTTGTAATATTTGTATAATTTCCCACGTCACGCTGTCAGAGAGAAGCAGTAGAGTGCTTGTAAGAAAAGGTAAGCTCAGTTGCTGCTATGTTTTCTGTGGCCAGGTTATTTATTCTACTACTACTACGAGGTCTCCAGCCTTGCTCAATTCCGTTACTTTATGCCAGGTGACGAGACATTTACTTTTTATTTAGAGCATCTAATTTTGAACCAGTATATTCCCGTCACAATTTTGTTTTGTTTTAGGTTAGACTGGTCGGGGTTTCTCCAGTCATATACTATACTATACTTTTAAATAAATATTACTTATATTTTGTATATTTAACTCTTAGCATCATATAAGTAGTGTGTTTAATTCTATCAGCACAGAACAGAGGTACCAGGAAAACTTACCCGCCTTTTCTAACTGGTTCAGTTCTGTGCTAACGAAGTTAAAGTATTGACAAATGCCACTATTTTAGTTTCATGAAATGCGTGCTGCCTTTCAACTTGAGTTACCGGTCTAGATTTTTCTAATGTTATTAAAATACGAACTTTTGCTAAAAGTAAACTGTTACTAAAACTGTTGACAGAAGATGAGCCTTGAAAACTCTGGTACAAAAGTAGGCCAAATGTCTTATTGCAGGCGTTGAAAAACTCGCTCTGTGAAGCCCTGCGCATGCTAAGAGTAAAGTCAGCTGAGGCAAGGATACTTGTTTATTTTATATCGCACTTTTACAATAAGCAGTTCTATTGTTGTTGTTTACTTTTCCGTTCTAGCATAGTTTTTTGTTCCTTAAAGTTTAGACGAAATGATTTTGCGACTTTTAAAATCATTTTAGATGGTTACAAGGGTATTGTAAAATTAAATTTGCCGCTCCGCAAGATGATACGTTTTTATGTTAGATAAGGTTTACTGTTCGTTGTTCATTTGAAAGTGCTCTCTAGATAATTGTTGAATTATTCAGTAAAAAACACGAAAAGGTTGTCCGGAAATGTTGATAAATGTTGAAAGTGGCGAAAAGATTGTTACTACAACCATTGGCACAATTACCACTGCTTCTTCACTAAACAAATCTTACATAAATACTCACAGTTTGAGGTTGGTCAGGAGAGAGACCCTTGAATACAGAAGTAAGAGCGCTCATATCAGAGCAACTCTCCCCAAGGGTCCCGGCATTAGATGATATATTGGGGCCCACTCCCCCTAACACACTGGTACTCTGCTGCTGTGATACTCCCAACATTGTGCTTCTTGCTCCCTATCTTGCTCCTTATCTTGCTCCTTATCTTGCTCCTTAACCTGCTCCTTTACTTGCTCCTTAACTTGCTCCTTAACTTGACTTTCGGAGTGACCTTTACATCCAGTTACTTTCCACTGTGTGTCTGTTAGTGGACTTCATGTCATTATTCTCATCCTACATCTGGGACAGATAGTTGTTAGAAGTGCACGTATTAGTGCACAGGTGCACGTACTGTTGTGCACGTACTACTGTGCAGTGTGCACTTACTGCAGCAGCTGCAGCTGGTAATTACAACCAATTGACAGGCACAATCTGACACTGCTTCTTATTAACGTAGTGCTCTGATTGTTCTCACCAATTCCCCTGCCATTTTATTGTCACTGTGTAACTTTACCATTATTATGTGCAGATAAATATTACAGTTTGATTACCAAATTGCAGCCCATTTCCGGGTAGGTTTGGGTGATAGTGGTTGGTACCGGCAATCAGCAGATTTCCGCATTACCGCGGTATACCGGTCGATTGTTTGCAGATTTGCTTATTACCGGTTAATAGTTTAAATTTCTACGTGACAGGTTCATCTTGGTACCTTGATCTTTACCGGGTCATTTGGTCAGCTAATTTTCGTAATGTTCATTATGTTCGACCCAGATCCCTGAAAGCTGCCAAATGTTTCACCTTCTATTAAAGAGTTATAATGGGGAATATAAATTGTGGATCATGGTTGAATTTTTGGTAAGTTCTCATCTTGTTTTTAACTGATGCTTACCAATGGCCGTCTGTAAAATCTCATCTTTCCATCGTGTATACTTATGGTTTTATGTTACACGAGATCCGACCATTCAACCATCGCATCTACTCAACAAGAATATTTGACCATCTTTCTGTTCGGTTAATGTATTATACAATCAAGCTTTGAGTTATTCTGCTGATATTTGTGTTTGCCCTACCTTATGCAGTACATTTTTGTTCCCTGAGATGTTTATTTCATGTTTGTAAGCTTGTTGTACTTTACAAATCGTCGGACTCTGAATTGTCAGCTTAAGTTTTTATTTCAGATATTTAAGGTTTAATCACCTTATAACTGGTTCTATCAGCACCTTTACTGGAGCTGAACCAATCTAAATTGTTCTAGATAAAGGAAGCAATCGTGGCAAAGTTATGAGCTGTTTGGATATTCACATTTCTAATTATTGATCTGCATATATTATTATAAATTAAACCATCTGCATCGTCTAAATAATTTATCGCTTACTCTATGTGAATTTTTATACAAATATCGTATTATGTACAATTTAGCAAAAATTACTAAAGATGAAAATCTTCGCATTAAAATGACTTCCACGTTATTAAACTCAAACTCAATAAATTACAAAAACTTTCATCTGCATTGTCTTCTTTGTGGTGTTCTGAAGAATGCTTTGCCTGCAACTGTCACTCAACCAACGTAATTCTGTCCATATCATTTAAGTACTTAAGTAGTTAAGCCTTAATTTTTATCAAATTAGCACATTTTGCAAAATAGTTTAGTTCTGTTTAGTGCGCCCGCCACTTTGAAGGAATGCTGGACGAGGTGGTTTAGGAGGGGGCGTAGGTCGGAGAAGTCTTTCTTTAGAACCAGATGGGGATCCACCTCTGAGCTCCAAATCGTTCATGAACGTTTCTTGATTTGTTGTTATGTTAACCTTCTTCAGCGTTCTTTGTCTCCAGGAAAGTTGTCTTGTGCCACTTGGCAAAGAAGGTAACTTTTTCAACTCATCTTCGGCGCCTCCTCTTCGAGGTATCTTTGGCAATGCTTTTAGTTGTGGAGATTGTGGTTTTTTCGCAGCCAGACTAGCAAATACTGGCTGCGATAAGTCAATCACTTTCTTCTCCAAATCATCAGCAAACAGCTTCAGATCGTTTAATGTTGGCTCCTGAGGATTTTGATCTATTCTTTCACTGTGAATATCTTGAATTGCACTGTGAAGAAACTCAATATCTTCTTTCAACACACTGTGCTCGTCACGAAATGCTGCCTGAATATCAGTCACGATCTTGTCGATTTCAAAAGCAGACATACTGTCTCTGTACAGAGAGAGGTCAGTAGAAGTTGATGACTTCTTCCCTGTTACAGACCTGCAGGGAGTTAACCGCCCATTACTGGAGTCTGAGGTGCTGGGTCTCTTGGCCTTCTGAGTTGCATACTCATAAACTTCCTTTCTCTCATTTAGGAAACTCTGCAAAAGATGATTTTTCGTAGCATCTAGATTACCAACAAATTGCTGTATTCGAGATACAAATTGCTCTCTCAAGAAGGGAGATTCAGGTAAACTGTCTTTTTTCTTAATTGGAGCAGGTTCTTGTGCCTCTGACTGCCAAATGTCTAGCAACAAATAAATTTCTTCGAACAGCTCATTAGATTGCTCAATCAGGTCATCTCCAATAATGTGCTTGATTTCTGACAATTCAACTGTGGGGGCATACAATTCTATCACAGCCCAAAGGCTCTGAGGTACTTCGTACGGTGACCATTGACTCAGCGCCATCAAAACATCCTGAAAATATGGTTAAATTAACAAGATATAGATTTTTACAATAATCAGTTTTTAAAAATTATTGCATAAAGCATAAATTCAAGATTTCATAAATTATAACCATAATTTTGTAATAATTAGAATTTTATATTTCCAGGTTGGCACATGATGGCAAAGTTATGAGACCTGCACGAACGTTATTCAGTTATGTGCGGTATGCTTTTCAAAGTGGAGCCATTCAGCAAGTCAATCAAGTAGCCAGAAGGCAGCCACTACTAAAAACTGTGATATTTAGTGGTACAGTGGGCACAACATGTATTTATCTGGCTAAACACTACAAAGCAAGCTGCAAAAGTCCACAAATAGAAATGGAGCAAGAAAACAGTGAAGTTATAAAATACAAGTCTTCAAAACTGAAAGAAAACTTTTCTGCAAAAGCATCTCTTGAGTATAATGGGGAATATTTCATGACAGGGAGAGATTTCATAGAAGCTTGGATTACTGATGATTATTATGAAAAGGAAAAGATTGAACTTTATGATTCTGAGTATGAAGTATTGATAAACTCAGTTAAGGTTAAAGAGGAGCCTTCCTTTAACATGCTCTTTACATCAACAGCACTGATATCTTATCCTGACTACGTTTTCCTGCGCTCAATCTTACAGAGACCAGATGATTTGTCTGTGAAAAGTTTCCAAATGCTGGATCTAGATCTAAATGGGTCCATATGTATCAATGAATATTACAGTCTCAGCAAGCTGTTTACCAAGAATGATGAGGGTGATCCAAAGAAACATTTGAAAACAACATTACGTGTGCTTCTATTTGATCACACAGATGATGGAAAAATAACACAACCAAAGTTTGAAATACTTTTGAAAGATGTTCAAACAAACTGTTTAAAAGCAGAGTTCAACAAATATCGACAGAGAGAAAATAAACCAGGCATGATATCAGTTCAAGGGTTTATGAGGGCAATGTTGAGAAGAACCAAAGTTTCAGCAATCCAGAGGGCAAGATTTATTGATAAATCTGAGGTTTACACGGAACTTGATGCTATTACCTTCACCCAATTCCAGTCAATGATCACACTATTGAATAATTTCAGTGACTTTGAAGTTGCAGTGCGAATGTATCAAATAGCAAAGAAGCCACTTGCAAAAGGTGTTTTCAAACGGGCTGCATTCATATGTACTGGAGAAAAGCTTGATGATGAAATTGTTGACGTACTATTTTATATATTTGATGAGGCAGGAGATGGACATCTATCACATTCAGAGTTTGTTAACGTTATGAAAGAAATGGAAACAAATGTTTCTTCACAAAGAGAGAAGCAACACACAATTGGACAGTACTTTCGAAAGTGTGTTCGCAACGAAATGTTGAGATCTTATGCTTGAGTACCATCGGGATTTAAAATTATAGGTTTCGATCAAGCCCAGTAAATAACTATATAATATTTTCAATCTTTAATGTTTTGATCAGTATTTCTCAATCTGTACAATGAAACTAGTAAATTTTTGATTTCTGACTAATATACAGTGTTTCCAAAAAGCTCCCAAGCTTTCATTCTTATTAACGTTTCAGACTTGCTAACTAGCATGTTGTAAGCACTTTACATAATCAACTATGTCAGTCATAAGAGGGACACCAGTAATATAAGAAACAAAGCAAAAATTTTAACAAATTCCTGGAAAAAATCAATGTTTTTGTTCAAAGCCTAAAAAAGTACTACAAAGGCAACATGTTTATTCACCATTCAAACATCGAGAGCTAAATTAAAAACAACTGTACCGAATCAATTATTAATGGCTGTGTTTGGTCCTGTAGAAATATATTGTTTTTAATTCTAGCCGGTTAAAGATCTATAGCGAGTTAAAAAATTTATTTTATCTAAAATTTTTGAGCATTAGCAATTATGTTGTAGCGCGATGCACTACTGGGTCGCGCGCGCATCAAATAATGCTTCTCGCAACCACAAATCGGCGAGATGCGAAGGATTGACATCGTGAATCAAGCAATTAGCAATCCCTACACTTCCAATTTCAAAATATTGACCTGAAAATCTTTTTGACACGAGTGCGCGGCTCCCCCTGTATCATAGAAACTCTACTATAGTGAAACGACATTGGGGGTCACGTCGTCACGACGTGATACAACAAATTTCGGGGTGATTGCTCGAAAATGTGAAAAAATACGTCCGCGTCCTTTAAATTTGAATTAATTTATCCTTCACTGGCGCGGCTCAAGAATGATATAACACATTTTATTTAATCAAAAAATAGTGTTTTCTGGGTTTAAATTCATTAATAATGGACAAATTTAATTTTTGTGCCATGGCGCGCATTTTTTATATATTTTTACAAAAACAGTACGCGTTCAATTCAGTTTACGCAGCGCATACAATAAATGTATTTAATTGGTTTCAGCAATTAAGTTATATTGTATATTGTATTCACTTGTATCACGTGGTGACCCCCACGGTTGCTTCACTATAGTGTAGAGTTTCGACGATACAGGGGGAGCCGCGCACTCGTGCGCGGCGGGTCATACAACGTATAGTAGAGGCTCTTACGGGCAAAAAGACGTGTTTTCTGCTACGAGTTTAGAGACCTAACCGCTAATTGGACACAATAGTATGATGTCTAAGGATCGATAATATGTTAAGAAGTATAAATTTGGCCTTATTAGTCACGTGCTATACCAATGCGCGTTTTAAACTTTGACAGTCTATTACTCTAAGGCAAATAGAGCAATTATATTCATATTTTGTCAGCAATAAGATTACATTATTTTCTATTTAGTGTGAAAATATGAGTTAGAACGGACATAATCTCGCTGTGTTATAGCTGTTTGAAATTTATGATGAACGCGCAGGTGCCAATTGATAACAACTAAATGCTTTTGCGCGTAGTGCGCGTCGAAAATTTGGCAAAAACGCTTGCGGAGTGACAATATTCAAACTTCGATAAAGTATATAAAGTGGGTACTTCTCGGAAAGGAAAAATTTAGGCAAACACGATGTGACTATTTTTGGGTTGATTTAATACAACTGCAAAAAATTATTCAAACTTCAAGCAAAAAAGTCAAAATTTTTACCACTTTTTTGGATTTTTACCTCAGAACAAATAGAGGGATTTGTTTTATTTTTATACAATCTTGTGCGGCTGTCTTTCAGCTATCTTTATGCAAGTTTTGCCGACATGCCAACAAAATTAACTTGCTCAAAATATCAAAAAACATGGTTTTTTGGCCTATTTTTGGCCCAAAAATCGGTTTTTTGCGATTTTACCCCAGAACAATCAGTCCAATCATCTTGAAACCACTTTCAATCGATTCTACGGTCAAAAATACGTCTAGTAAGGTGTATCTGGGGTCCCTAACGTATCGAGCAGACAATGCCCGTAAGAGCCTCTACTAGTATGACAAGTACTCACCTATACTAGCTAGAAAATTGTTTAGCTGTATATTTTATATAATATAGCGCAAGCACCGATCAGCGATTATAATTAGTTAGTTTTATAAATTATTTTATGTGCAGCGTGGCCCAGTAGTTGGTAGTGCATTTTGCTTATAGCTGCAGCCGCTACAAAATCAAAAATTAACTTGATCATTGATTGATTGCACTGTTGAATGTTGTAGGTTTATATTTATAACCTACCAGGACGCGCGCCGAGTATGGAACAAATATTTTACGAGTATCACCCGTTAATGTTGAATGTCAACCCATCAAGTTACTGGGCCGCGCTCAGCCTGTCATTCCGCCAAATCTATATTCGCCAAATCTATATTATGTTAATGAACATAATAGCCTGGGGTCCTCAGGTAACCCATCAAGATCAGTTTTTTTAAAGCAAGAATGCAAAGCAAAATTACAAATTAATTATTTATTTTAGGTCGCGTACCGTACGCGTAGCACGTTTAGTTGAAGCGGCAAAGTTCTCCTTACTGGGCCGCGCTCAGCCTGTCATTCCGGCTAATCTCTATTATGTTAATGAACATAATAGCCTGGGGTCCCCAGGTAAAGTCCTCCAAAACATTAACATGATCAATATGCACACGATTTAAAATTAATAATTTATACTATACAAAACTCGCTAGTACATAGTACAGTTTATTGTTTACTGGGCCGCGCTCAGCCTGTCATTCCGCCAAATCTATATTCGGGCTGAGTGATTTACGACCTCCATCGCCTCAGAAAAAATGGCAGTACGCTCATTGGAAGTTGATGTGCGCGTGACCAGCATTCACGTGATCATTTAGAACCAATTGGGGCCTCAGAAAAGACACGTGCACGCAAACTGCCAATTGGAGAAAAGTAACGTATTAGCTAGAGGAGCCGCGCGATGAGTTAGATTGTAAAATTTGATTATTGGATTGTAAAATCGAGCGATATGAGTGTCATCAGTGATGTGCTGCTCACTGCACCTCGTGTTATCACACTGCACAGTTACATCGGTACCTCCTTCATGTTTATGTTGTTCCTGTAGTTAAAATATATTTTGATGACCTTTTCTTGCTCGTACGACATTTTAAAAAAATCGTCCAGTTGTCTACACTTGTTTATATTTGCTGCCCGACATTTACTTCGTTTAAAGACCCTAGCGAAAGATGTTAGCTTTACTTAATATCAAAGTAACATGGTCCTGTCATGACTACCACTCTGATGAGGGATGGTTTAGTTTGTCAATTTACTGGGCCGCGCTCAGCCTGTCATTCCGCCAAATCTATATTATGTTAATGAACATAATAGCCTGGGGTCCTCAGGTAATTTATTGTTTGCTTTTCTGTTGTTATAGAACAAGAAGCTTGGAAAAAATATTTTTCGTGTACTTTGTAATTCAACGTTTGACTATTATATAATTGACATGGTAAATTAGTAAACAGCAGCTCAAAAGAAATCGAAAACAATTTTTTCATGTTGTAAACTACATCATAATCTTAAGTACTAGGGATAGATTTATATGCGATTTCGAACATCAAAGAGGAATTATAATGAATGATATTACTTCATGATCACTTCAAAATACTAATGACAAGTTTTTTAAACATCCTATCCTGTCTACCAACATTTTAATGAATATGTGTTCCTTCCTTTATTCTTTTGAATGGAACTGTTTGTATACTACAAATAGTGATTGTAACTTAGAGATAAACTGCTATATTATTATATTTTTATATTTTTGTACCAATGTTCACCTAACTTAACGTCTCTCACTACACTGACACCATTGCCCGGCAATCAATTTTAAATTAAATTTTATTAACGATCTGACTACAGACTAGCGATCAACGTTCCCTGTAGCTCAACGGAGGGGGTAATCAGGGCACATGTTAATGAAAAATGTATGTGTCCTTCCACAATCCCTTCTGTTGGGTCACACGTTTATTGGGGACTGAGATCGCTAGCGTGTAACTAGAAGCAGTATATGTAAAGTAACATAGGTGATAGGTGATAGGCAATATGAAATTACAAATCTTATTTTATCCCATGGACTTATTAATTAATAGTTAGGGAATAATGCAAAATATCTGGGAAAAAATTTGCGACAAGCTGATTTTTACAGGAATGTGTTGTCCATAGTGTCGGAAACCACCCCAAAGAGTTTTGAATCTGGATCTGTTGAGCAAAAAAAGTTACAGCCAATTTTCTTCAGACGCGTATGTCAGCCTGAGGACCACACTTGAAAAACTCGTAACTATCGTAATAAAGACCCCCAGGAGCATTATAGGGGGTGCAAAATGACCGCAATAGTGACATTATGTGGGGCGAATCAGTGTTTTAGGGTCGTCAGATCTTTACTTATTGAGATAATTTCATTTTTATAGGCTAACCTCTCAAAAATTTACTAAAATTTTGAAATTTTACTTAAATTTGGAAATTTAGCAAAATTGTTGTAAAATTAAAACATTGTCTAGTTATCAGTATTCAAATTCTAAAATTTACTTTCAATCGTCAATTGATCCTTATATTAGTATAGTAAATAATATACATATCACATCAAATTCTGTAAAAAAAGGTCCTGAATTATTAGCATGGTGTCTTTGATTGGCAACTATTAGGTCACTTCTGGCTATCCCATTTCCTCGGAGTTGTTTGATTCTCCTGAATCGTCCTGTCTTTCGGGTGCATTAGTGCAACTTAATCCATGACATTGGCCACATGCAGGTAGACATTTAAAGCCATACTTCCGGCAGGAACACCTTAAGTACTTACAAGGGTTCTCAACCTCCGACGAGCAATTGCAGCAAATGAGGTTGAGCATCCCTGCCGGGGCAATCGCAGCTTTAGTCGGGATTGGCCGGTAGTATCCTTCAGAACTCATCTCCCATCCATAATGTAGTGGATTTAGACTTGCAGTGTCGAGTGTCACCCAGTTATGGTACTGAAGATATGATCTTAATATATGCTCAGCTGCAGAGGATGTAGACGGCGGTAGCCTTGATGGGTTGAGTTTTTTCTTTGCTATCATTCTACTGTAGCTGAAAATCTGAGAGTTTCAAGTGCCTTGGTTTTATCTCCATAGATATGTTGAAACAAGGAGAGGCCAGCTTCAATGACTTCATTTGTTGAAACTCTCACAGAGAGTAATGATGCTAAATGACCCTCCTCATGAAAAGAAACTGAAGTTCGAGATGTTATCGTCGAACAGCCGCACAGCTGCTCTTTGGACAACTTATCATGGTTTCATTTGCTTAATAAAAGATTTTATAAGAGCAGAACGGTTACATGACTTCGATCTACATCTTGCAATTGTGGCTAAGATGTTGCCTATCTTTGCAGCAGCAGGTCGAGGTCAGTACTCCAAAGCTCTACGGCTGTATCTTGAGCAGATTACCGTACTTGAGGTTCAGTATGGGGCACTAGTCAAAACGTTCAAGGTCGTAGGTCTGCACACAGTTCGATATAATGAACACGAGTGGTCTGGTGTGTGGACAGACCTGTCGATCGAACAGCGACTAATGAAGGCTGCAAAGTCATCAGGGGGTTTGTCTGAAGGGAGAATGCGAACTCATGAATCTGCCCATAAGTTATGGACTGCAACCCTCAATCAAATGGCGTTGATAAACGAGAGTGTCGATGAAGCTATTGCAGACTTATCCAATAAAAGAACAACAACAAAAGCCTCTAGTGCTAATCACTCAGATCTTAGCAAATCTTCTGTACAGAAAAATATTGCAGTGTTTACCAAGCTGTTGTGTTGGTTTAAAGATACAGCTGATTTCGACGAATCTGAAGACAAGACTAAAATGCTATCGTACTCAACGGGTCTCATATCACAGAAAGATAAGGATAATTTCAACCCAGAAGATTGCATTTCAGTTGGTACTGCCCTCCAGAAAGAGCTGGATGGCAAAAGCTTTATCGATAAGTTTCGAGTTAAAGGCAAAGTCGGAAACTTGACCCTTCTAAAGAGGACAGTGAGGGTGAACGAAAAAGACATTGTTATAGACTCATTGACAATTTTTAATCGGCTTGTCTTCGCATCTGAACGAGAGTCTACACTGGAGGAAAGCTTGCAATATGAGCTCACAGCAATGCCGATGAGTCTTTTTAACAATGAGCAGAATCTGCTCATCTGATGATGAGAAAGGCAAACAAGGCAGCCCTTGGGCAATACCTCAAGAATGTTGTTGATTGTACTGTGACATTTAGCAACCCATCCTCCCCATTAATAATTGATAGTGGATGGCTACTCTATCAAGTTACCTCGTTCACAGGCTTTGAAACATACGGCGACATAGCTAATGAATACCTTAAGCTAGTTCCGAAATCCGAACAGCGAAAAGTGATTGTTGTGTTTGATGGCTATGCCCGATCAACAAAAGATCATGAGCATCAGCGAAGAATCAAGGCATACTGCTCTGATATAGCTATTAAAAGTACTACTGTGTGCACAGTTCCGACGAAAAAACTGTTCAGCAACTCAAAGAACAAGCATGAGCTTATAAAGCTTCTTTTGAACGTTTTTACAGAACATGGAATTGAAGTACATGTAGCTGCTGATGATGCTGATACCATGGTAGCTAGTAAAGCTTTAAACTTGTCCTTCTACGAAGATGTTGAGGTAAAAGCAGAGGATACTGATATACTTTGCCTCCTTATTCATCATTTTACTGAGGATCACAATAAAATTGTGATGACGACCAGAAACGGCTCACACTCGATCAGTAAAATAGTAAATGCTCTTGATGCCAACATAAAACGCATATAACTGTTTGTTCACAGTTTCTCAGGATGTGACACGGTCAGCAGTATACATGGCTTTGGTAAGGTGAAGATATTGAAAAAGGCAGTTTCTTTTCATGAGGAGGGTCATTTAGCATCATTACTCTCTGTGAGAGTTTCAACAAATGAAGTCATTAAAGCTGGCCTCTCCTTGTTTCAACATATCTATGGAGATAAAACCAAGGCACTTGAAACTCTCAGATTTTCAGCTACAGTAGAATGATAGCAAAGAAAAAACTCAACCCATCAAGGCTACCACCGTCTACATCCTCTGCAGCTGAGCATATATTAAGATCATATCTTCAGTACCATAACTGGGTGACACTCGACACTGCAAGTCTAAATCCACTACATTATGGATGGGAGATGAGTTCTGAAGGATACTACCGGCCAATCCCGACTAAAGCTGCGATTGCCCCGGCAGGGATGCTCAACCTCATTTGCTGCAATTGCTCGTCGGAGGTTGAGAACCCTTGTAAGTACTTAAGGTGTTCCTGCCGGAAGTATGGCTTTAAATGTCTACCTGCATGTGGCCAATGTCATGGATTAAGTTGCACTAATGCACCCGAAAGACAGGACGATTCAGGAGAATCAAACAACTCCGAGGAAATGGGATAGCCAGAAGTGACCTAATAGTTGCCAATCAAAGACACCATGCTAATAATTCAGGACCTTTTTTTACAGAATTTGATGTGATATGTATATTATTTACTATACTAATATAAGGATCAATTGACGATTGAAAGTAAATTTTAGAATTTGAATACTGATAACTAGACAATGTTTTAATTTTACAACAATTTTGCTAAATTTCCAAATTTAAGTAAAATTTCAAAATTTTAGTAAATTTTTGAGAGGTTAGCCTATAAAAATGAAATTATCTCAATAAGTAAAGATCTGACGACCCTAAAACACTGATTCGTCCCACATAATGTCACTATTGCGGTCATTTTGCACCCCCTATGGTGCTCCTGGGGGTCTTTATTACGATAGTTACGAGTTTTTCAAGTGTGGTCCTCAGGCTGACATACGCGCCTGAAGAAAATTGGCTGTAACTTTTTTTGCTCAACAGATCCAGATTCAAAACTCTTTGGGGTGGTTCCTGACACTATGGGCAACACATTCCTGTAAAAATCAGCTTGTCGCAAATTTTTTCCCAGATGGTCCTGTATTAATGTTAATTGTCCCTAACTATAAGGGCTGGTGGTGGTGTCATCGTTTGTCGTACTCAAACGGCGGCTTTGATGTTAGCTATTACAAGTTAGGCAGCTGCCGATAAGATGCCGCGCGCGTTCAGCGTACGGCTTTTCGTTTTTGATTTTACAAAGCAACTTTTAATGATTATTAATGAAATTATCCGATATTTATAATTCAATATGTATTAATTCTTCTGTGGAAAATAGCAATTTTATTTTACTAAATTGTATTTTACTAACATTATACGGTAAATGATAAGTAAGATTGAATTTAATTGATGAACTTTGGTCGTATAATAGCTGTGCCAAACTTTCGACCAATTATAATGAGTAAGGGTATGTTATCTACACTATATTGGGAAATGGTCATTATGAATATTTTTAGTGAATACTATTGTTAGTTCAAACTTATCATTCCGTTTTACAGTTGATACCTAGTTATCCTATTGCGATTTGGTGGTCAAATATGTTTTAAATCTAAAAGTGTGACAAGATTCTTTTGACACTATTTCTGTTTTATGAGATATTGTGGATACTCAACATCCTCAGATATCCGAATTGATGCTTTTATATACTTTTAAGTTGAATGATTGGTGACTATTTATTAGCCGAATATTGTATGTTGCCAGTTGGATATGTTTTCTAGCAGCTGGTCTGCTGATCAAATTATACGCCAAAATATTGGAAGAATAAAATTAGTTGATCATTTCTCTGTCACAAAAACTTCATCAGAACTCAAATCATTTGTTGTATAGTAGTGTTGAAAGTATACTTTTACTGGTATTGCTATAGTTTAAATCTAATGTATAATATTGCAACTAATCTCACACACACACACACACACACACACACATACAAAGACACAAAGACACAACTTCTATTAGCTGTCAGTTATTTTATTAAAGTCGAAGTTTGGGTATGTCATCAATTGAACAGATTTTTTCTTTTACATCTTGTTTTAAACATGTGCTCTGTTTTCCCCTTACAGAAGCAGCAAAAAGAGAAGTGTGACAAAAAAGAAAACTTTAATTAGGCCCCCAAATTCTATTGGTTGAGTTTGTTTGTAATTTACATTTATTTTACACATATTTTGTTAGCTTAATTCAGAACGATTTGGTATAACAGTTGTCTTAATCAGTTATAGTTAGTATGATGTAGTGGACGATACTTATTAGCCTTTAAAGTGCATTGGTTCATTTTCCAATGGACCACAGCCACTGCAACAAATGCTTCTACACTTACTGCACGAAAAGCGAGGTAAGTTTGCTAAGTACCTTACTCGGGATTATTATAACCGGGATAAAGTGGTGGGTTTTGGAAGATTCCGCCATATTTTTCCCGGTCAAAAATTTTACCAGTCATAAAAAAACCCGCCGACTCAGATTATGGGGTTCCAAGGGGGTGGTGATCATCATATTTTACCTGAAGTCTCATATGTGCTAGAGAAGACTTCTGAGGCAGTGGATGGAGGGCTGTAACTTTATTGGCGGTTGCTACCATAATTTCGTTATAAAAATCACAATTTGGTTATAGAAATCAGATTTCAGGGTAGACCGTGATTCCCACTTTTCTTGCCCATGAAGTGAGTAAACTGTGCCACTATTTCATGGTCCACGGTGGATTGATTACTGGAGCAGTTGAAGATGCAAAGCCAAGACGTTCCCCAATACCATGCGGTGGGCAGGAAATTAAGCTCCGGCTGACCTTCAGAGCAGTAGCCCCATTAGCGGACAAAATGAAAGTCTTGTTAAGACAACAATACAACTTCGAATTTGACGGTCAGCAGCAGGGGGATATCAATAATGATAATGGAGGGGACATTAGCGATAATGAGAATGAGAATACGCTTTAATGAAGATTTGACTTATTATTGCTATAGATTTATTTTCTTTTAAATACTAGACGTGTCTTTTTTTCTATTTCTGAGTAATATCAGTAACTGTAAATTGAAATAACTTCTTTAACAAGTAACAAAAACAGAAATTTCGGTTGAAAATTTGTTGACCTCTGAAAAAAAACTTGAAAGGTCGGCCACCGGTAAATACATGACCGGGATAATTTGGCGGGTTTTGGGAAATTCCGCCATATTTTTCCCGGTTATTAATTTTCCCAGTCATAAATTAACCCGCTATAATATTCCCGAGTAAGGTAATTATGGAATCAATAGAAGAAAACAGTTTTGAGAACTGTTCTGGTATTCTTTAGTAACACTTTTGTTTTGAAGTACGATTTGTAATTATTGTATTAAATGTTATGTTTTTTTCAAACCAGCTGAATTGGACAAAGTTTCATTTCTCATATTCTTTGACATTTAAAAACCTCAGTGTCCAGTGGTGTATTGTAAGACAGGATGTCATGCACGACTCCATGAGTGTAAAACTAAAGATCACACTCTGGTGTGCCCTCTGGAGGTTGTTAGCTGTATCAATGCAGAGAGTGGATGTACTATGAAGGTGGTTCGGTACCAGATGTCCGCACATCTCAGTGTGTGTCCAGCTTATGTTGTTATTTGCTGTTTCCAGGTGAGCGCATATAAACAACTTTCCTTGATATTTGAACTTCATAAAATTAAATTCATCAGAAAAGAAAAGTTGGTTGTTTTATCATTTGTACCATTTAGTCAGATTTATAAAATGTTCACTTTCATCAGTGGGTAAGGAAGATGTTGCAGGACAGTGCCCCAAACCATTCTCAATTCCTAAGAAGACCAAAAGACTGTTCAAGACAGCTTGATCTAGCTCTCACTTTCTTTGATCAAAAACGAGGTAATGTTAGCTTTTATCACGTACCTATCACTTCTCAATACCTTCTGTGGAAAGCTGAGTTATCAAAGTCCCAGAAAATTGAAATTGTCGCTTGCTCCAAAAATTGGTGTTTTTTTATTGACGACAGGCGTGAACAAATCTGACACTGAAAAGTTCTCTTTACCACGTCAAGTTTCGGTGAAACTAGGAAACAAAAATTAAGCACTGTCCAACAAGACAGCTGTTAATTGAATATAATAAATTTATAAGTGTGTATTTTCAGGTAATAAGAAACTGCTCCGGTACACTGGAAAGAAAGGAATTAAGGCTTGTCAGGATGTAGAAATTGGAAGAGACAATTTCAGTGAGTATTTTCAAGTTTATCGTTTTGAAATTAATGTTAATAAATTAACATATACCTAGCATGGTCTCAGCATCTATTATCGTGTGACAACACTTTACACGTTCTATATACACAGTGCTGTTGTGTTATTGTCTTATCTATATTCTCTTCTCAAGGACTAAAGAGCTTCAAAGAAATTTATCTTTATTCACCCCTCACACAACACTACATATCTGATATCATCACTCATATTGTTTTAATAATAACTATAAAACCTCATGTAGTCTTGTGAGAAGTGTTATCTTATGTTATAGTCCGGGAGGGACTAGAAGAAGTAGACAGCGCCACTTCCTTGAGCTATTAATAGTAACAAGCTACATAACTATCTGCTGCTCACATGTTATTATGCTCATTATCATGTTTTGGCACGTAACAATATGCATTATGTACAAGGAAACATTGCATAACCCGTCCGGCGTCCAACAGCTCATCGTCCATATATTAACCAAATGTCACAATGTACCTATAGATAATACACATTGTAACAGCTAATTTTCATTTTGCATACACTTGCTCAAACACATAGACCTTTGTCTAAAGCCTCTAGCAATGCCTCTAAAGCCTCTAACAGCTACAGCAAATCCAGGGCACGAGGGATTATGCAAATGTAGAGTTAAAGTATAGGAGGGTTAAATGGTCATTACACTTACTACACACAGGCACAATCAGGTCTGTGTGTGAACTCCCCTCTAGTGTGCGTGTTCTTTAGTCCGGGTAAATCTGATGTGAGGCGAGCTAAAAAGAGTGGGTAGCAGGGTGGTAGAAGTGTAGGCCCTCCCTCCAAGAGGTTTATTTAATGACATGACCTGGATCTGGAGATTAGTTTTGTACACTATTCCTGAGCTGATTTTAATGGTATGTACAAAGATTAAAGGTCCAGAGTGTTTTCTAATCTTCTAAAGTTCTAAACACTGGTCATCGTCCACTGGTAGCGGGTTTTCCATTTTAGCACATTTCTATAAACCTATTATCAGATATCTGATATCTTGAACAAGTTGGTACTTGGTTGCTGCCAATTATCCTTACAAAGAAGTTAGGTTAAAATATGTAGGTACCCACGTTTTCAGCATATTTTCAGCCAAGAGTTAAGACATAAGAGTAAACATTATTTGATCAGAAACACACCCTGGCCTCCTGCAGGGGTAACAGTTTAATCAAATCGAGCTCCACTCTAGAGTCCAGGGACCTTATATTTAACACACGCACTCTCACACTAATAAGTCCAGGGAGAGAGAGGGAGAGAGAGAGAGAGAGTGTTCCCTGAATCTCACTAAGAGTCCAGGGAGAGTTAGACTCAAGAGTTCCTCCCTGAATCTCTGCCTACGAGAGGAGGTGCAGCCTATAACAGTGGTAAGAGTCCTCACTGTTCCCTGAATCTCTGCCTACGAGAGGAGGTGCAGCCTATAACAGTGGTAAGGTTCCTCACTGTTCCCTGAATCTCTGCCTACGAGAGGAGGTGCAGCCTATAACAGTGGTAAGGTTCCTCACTGTTCCCTGAATCTCTGCCTACGAGAGGAGGTGCAGCCTATAACAGTGGTAAGGTTCCTCACTGTTCCCTGAATCTCTGCCTACGAGAGGAGGTGCAGCCTATAACAGTGGTAAGGTGCGCACATTAGGCAGTCCTCACTGTTCCCTGAATCTCTGCCTACGAGAGGAGGTGCAGCCTATAACAGTGGTAAGGTGCGCACATTAGGCAGTACACCCCCTCTTATACATGTGTGTAGAGTGTAGACAGGCCATTACGAGGAAGTGAGCCATCTTACTGTCACGTGATATGTAGAGTTGTGCACGTGCGCACTGTACACAAGGTTTATACTGTTAACCAAATGATGAGCAATGTGAAACCATGATCATTGAGATCTCTTAAACTACTTACAACACTACGAATCCATTATGTTTATTGAGTATTATGAGATGTAAGCGTCTTAACCAGGTGTAGCCACAGCCTGGCTCCATAATATAAAGGATTTGTTTTACCTATAGATGAAAAGCTGGAATAAACTAACTGGCCTTCAAGCTAACTTAGCAGCTTATTTCATCGAGTCCACTGTTTTCTCCTGACCAGTGATAAAGAGTAACGTCTCGTTATTTGTCTAGTATTAGCCAATACAGTGGACATTGGACACTGTGTGGCCACTAGGGAGAAGTGTGGCATCTTACTGTAGACTTGCTAATACAGTCACTCGTTATCCTTTAGATCGCGACAATGCCTACGTCAATGAATCTGTAAAACAGCCAGTTGTGAACAAATAAGGATTTAGATTTTTCTGGAGATTGTAAGAGACTGTCAGACTTTAAATGCCAGGTATCCTCTTAAGCGTCTTAAGACAAATGAGCCCGTCATATTTCCACGAATCCGGCTTTGATAAAATACAAGAATGCTTTTTCGCAGACTATTGTAACTTTATTCATAAAGCTTATAAGCTATTGTAGACTGTAGCTTTGTTTAGAATATAGACCACCCATATCTTATTTTGAGGTTATAATTCTAAATATTCTTTACATCCTAGAGTAGCTGGCTAACAGTCCATACTCCATACCTAATTAACCTAATTTACAGCAAAAAGAAGGGTAACCAATTAACTTGATAAGTCAAACTCGGAGATAGTACAGGTCATTTATGATGATATCCGATACCACCCCTGTGTATGTATCTAGTTGTTCAATAACACGACAACTTAACCAAATTACCGGGACAAATAACCCAGTGCTCCTCCTCACAGTTACCAATAACTCACTATTTCTCAGACTACAGCTACTCCTACAACCCCGCACACCCGGCCCCCGGTTCACTACAGTGGTACCGGACCAGTACCGCACTTGGCAAGCCGCCAGGCTGCAGGCGGCCTCCCTACATGACGCCAGTACCCACATTCCTGCAGAACTGCGCGGCGTACACTCCTCCTGCTCCTCTACACTGGACTAAACCCATGTTCCTTATCGCTAATAAGCTACCCAACAAAGTAAAGGTAAGGTACAGTTTCTCAGCTTCTTTAGATAATAGAGCTTTTACATGCAGATAAACAAACATTTTTTGATAAAAATAAACTTGTTCAGGTAAAGTTGTGCAAAATAGTTTTGTGGTGTTTAGTAGGAAGCATCACAGCTCTCCACAGACAAAGTAAAACAGGGCAAATGACTGGTGAAAACTAATGAAATAAACGACGTTTCGACACTCATTGGCCTTTTACTAAGTATTTAAAAGGCCAATGAGTGTCGAAACGTCGATTGTTTCATTAGTTTCACCAATATTTTGCCTTGTTTCACTTTGCCTGTCGATAATATGCTCCTTAATAAAAACTACAATGTTTAAACTCACGCGATCTATGAAAATAGTTTTGAACAAATTTAAAAACTCAAGCTCTGAATACAGAAATATAGCCAAGTTTTTAGCAAGGTTCTTAGCAAGGTTCTTAGCAAGGTTCTTAGCCAAGTTCTTAGCCAGGTTCTTAGCCAGATTCTTAGCCAGATTCTTAGCCAGGTTCTTAGCCTAGTTATGCTTGCTATAAAAATATTTAAAGAATGCCGATGAATACTTACAAGACGTAGATAACTCTTAAGTGCCAATATCAAACGTCCAACACATGTTTTAACAAACTGTTTGCTCTCAAATACATGCTTTAGCGTAAATAAAGTGATTCTTTGAAGTTTGAGCAATATGCAAAAGGCATCAAACGATAGTTTCTGTCGGAATGCTTCAACTATTGATGCTTACATTCTTTGATTCGCTTCGATATTCCAAGAATCTATCAACTTTACTTAATATTAAAGCTATTCAAATACCACCTGACTCCTAATATTAAATGTACTATAAATGAACTCTCCGCTAAGCCATAGTGCCCACAGGTTCATATCAGAGAACAGAAGGTTCCCAACCCAACTGAAGTTGATAAATGTCTATTTGGCAGCTCTCACGAAGACAAAGAAGTCGTAAGTCACATTCATAAAATCTTTTAAAGATTCTAAAAGCTGGACACATCGGTGCGTTGATTCCGCAGAAAACAACCCATATGTTTAAGAGAACATTCAATATTATAGTAATATAGATTATAGGGGTATATAAGCTACATTGAACCCGCCATTTACTTTACCAAAACTAGACATTGAGTTTATAAACACTAACAATCACAAAACTGGACATTGAGTTTATAAACACTAACAATCACTTAATACAATAGATCCCACAACCCTCTGTTTCAGTGCGCGCGGATTGAACCCTCCTTCTCCTGTTATAACATCATAGCAATCAACAACCTCCCTCTTCTCCACAGATCAGAGGCTAGTCTACATCTCTCCTGTGGGCAGATGTTACGTAGAGATCAGGTGTCTGCCCATGCGGACACTGTTCATAACCGGATCATGGCAGGTACAGGGCTGTAATAGTATTTGTAGTAGTAGTTGTAGGGCTGTAATAGTAGTTGTAGTAGTAGTAGTTGTAGTAAGAAGTGTTTCATATTCAGGGCTGTGGAGTTAAACCGTAACATCCTAGAGGGGACCCTTCATAACAATATCATATGTTTCTAACTTCCTCCTGCTCTTTTTAGAAATGGAACTTTTGAACTGGAGAATAGGCTCATCCAGCGTAATTATATATCATCTTAGTGACTAGTGTAAGTTCCAACCAGTGCAGTCAGCAGTGATTAACTTTCCCTGAGCAGTAACTTTTCATTAATCACGTGCCTCATACTCATTAGCAACTGCACGAGACTGGGCAACCTAACAGCAATAAAGCAATACCTCGTCAAAAGGCCTCTATGAACTTAGAATTCTAGACTGGGTGCAATATTCCCCTTCGAATCACAAAAGCTTTTGTCCAGGTATAATGGACGGGTGGATGATAGAAAGATGTCCCTTATCAGCTTACGGATGTGAACATTACCAGATAAGAATACAACCTAAGGGAGGAAAACAGGAGGTGAGAAACTGCAATTTAGGTGTAATTTAGGTGGATCTCGAGATATTGCATCCTATTTATAAGAAGTTGTCTCCAAAAGTAAACTATGCCAGTAAATTATACCGGCCCCCTAAATACGTTGCTATCAGGTGAAATTTGATGACGATTTGGGAGTGTTTTATCTGCGAACTAAGGAGGAACTCCCCGCCCCTACTTCATGTTATATTCCTCAGCTACCAGCTGAGATCTGGTGTCTTATCGGTCAGTGATCAAATTATTTGTTAAAATTTAAATTAAATAAAATCAAAATTCACGTGGCAGCATATTAGTTTGGGCGTTTTTATCTTTAAATGAATTAATTGTTCCGTACTATGCATATAGTAGTTTATATTTTTGTATTTTGTAAATTTGTAATTTCACTAGTCACGGAGTCACCCTCATCTCAAATTTTCCTGTTTAAATTCCACATTTTCAACACCTAAATTCACAGACTAGACGCCGCCACTAACTCGTTATATACCTGTCATTAACTACCTTAGACGCAATTAAAGTTCACCAATAGTTTCACTTATAAACCTAGTCGACCGATAGTATCATTTACAAACAAGTCACGTGTCTTGTTTCACTCCTGATGATATCATTTGTCATCCTCCTTATAAATACACCTATCACGTGACTTTAGCGTGAAAGTTTTAATCTATTTATCCAAGATTGTGAGCTATCAAACTAATTTCGTATTTGTACTGGAAAATGTAAATCAAAACATGTAGATGTCACTGCTTACCTGGATTACCTATCCTAGACCAAGCCATTGACCAGCAAAATGTTGGCGAGTAAACTGATAAAAACTTGTAAATTCCTTAAAAAGTGAGATTCCTCAAATATTCCTTTAACACCACATTCCTACAGGTCAATACTGCGACAGCTACACTCTAGCCCAACTCTGTTCCGTCTCCTTCCTTCACCACACTATCTCTGCGCAGCTCCTCCAATCCCGGGGTCTCGCGCACAAGCGATGGACGCGCGGACTGGGACCGCGTCTCTGGGACAAACAGCGCAAGGTAATAAGCGATGACATGCGCACGCTTGTTAGTATTAGCTGCTCCTTTGCTGCATGCAAGCGCTGGGAGCCTAGACCGGAGGTTTGTTGCATGTTTTTATTTTGATTTTTGTTTGTTTGGATATTTTATTGGATACAATTAAACTAAAACAAATGAATTTGTATCCTCTCAAAGTATACAGTTGATGTTGACTGTTAACGACATTGTATTGATGCTTGATTTTCCTAAGCTCAGACTATGCTCTAATGCATGTAATTTCTGGACCACATCTTACATACTGAGTGTGCTTGTTGTAGACTACTAATCCTAGTTTATCACGTTTACAATCAATCAGTCTGATTACTGGGCGTGTATTAGCGAGTAACAAGGTGTATTTGTGAGAAAACAAAACCAGTACAATATACACGACAAATGCACGACAAATGCACGACAAATGCACGACAAATGCACTATAAAATATAAATGCACGACAAATATAGAGATGAGCTGTGTTTCATTAAATTAACCTTTATAACTTATTATGTTTAGAAAGTGAACATAATGGACAAATTATATTGTTTATCTGGATGTTTAAATGCTTTTCAGATCCTTTTAGTCAAATCGGTAAGAATAGATGTCGTGAAGTCGCTGTCTCTTTCTGTCCAATATTGTCTCTCTGTTAATCACTCTTTCGTCTTTTCTCAGAGCTGCTGTCTCTTGTACTTTCCCAGTAATCTGCATGTTTACTTTATTTGTTACTGCTGAATTAATTGTATGCATGTGCATGTGTATGCTAATAAATGTTCGTTTCCATTTGCATGTACGCAGCTGCTTTGGAATTTATTAATCATTAATCAAGTATTACTTACAAATTGTATATAAATATCCTACAGTAGTAGTACTAACCACTAATAGTAGTAATCCAACCAACATCCTTCAAGAAAAGAGATAATGTGCCGCATATCAGAAGAGTTTGATAAATTAACCCCATATTTCCAGGCGAACTGGGGTATCACCGCCTCCCTAACGAATACGCTGGAGTGGGAACTAGCAGACAACCCCCATATTTCAATTCACATGAACAAGTGTCCGTGGAATGTGCGCACGGAACACCGCGCGGACCTCGCCCAGGTCTACGGACACCCCATCATAGACCCCTCCGTTATTATACGTAATTTTTAGTCGGTACAGGTGTTACGTGTGTGTGTGTTTGCCCACATCCAGAAAGTTTTAAATTGTCCTAAAACAAATAAAAATAAAAAGGGAAATAAAGGTCAGGTCTTCGAAAAATTTCCTTTTTGGCACCAAATTTCCGCGCAGATAATCTGCTCATCTGCCGTCTTTCTGGATGTGGGTGTGTTTGTGTGTGTGACGGGTTTTATTGCTTTTCTGGGAATTGTTTGAGAAATATTACTTTATATAATCTGAGAAATTTAGCTGAGTTATATTTGTGTGATCATGCGAACCGTTTTTCTCTGTTTTTAACACGTGATTCTTTTATTGCTGTTTTACTTTTATTTGTATATTTCAACTACAAGTTTATTTATAGATGAAAGAGCTCTGAAAAATATTTAATATTGATTTATTCAACAATTTCTCCGATGAATTTTGACGTTGTATATAATAGTATCATGATACTTACTAATATGTATAATTATTTATTGGCTTTAATTTCATTGCTGAACTACAATCAATTGTTTTCATTTCTTACCACAATGGTTTTTGGAAACTCACCAACCACGAATTCGTACAACTGCTTAATACAGACAACAATTACTAAAATGTAGCACAGTACACAGAATATGGTGTTGTCACCACCACGTGACGTCATCATAATACCACGTGACGTCATCACAATACCACGTGCTGTTAAACCCTGCTACACCACACTCAACACAGTCTAATAAAACCTATATCCTATAAAACCTAGACTGTAATGTTTGGTAACTGCTAATACCTGGCTTCTAACGAGGAGCAATTAGACAATGTGGGGGTGGTTTTAACAACTACTGCAGACTCTCTCCTGTTGACAACTTGTGGTGCTACGTCACACGTGGTTTCTGTTAAGCACGTGCTTTCTTGAAAACATGTGGTTCTTTGTGAAATGTGTGGTTTCTGTAAAACAGATTTTTGTGGTGGATCCAAGTAGTGATGTTGGGAAATGTATATTGTATAAAACAAAAGTTATTAATTCTACAGTGTGCAGCAGTGCTAGATGGTTAGTGTCGAGTTGTTTATTGTACGTAATCTCTTATAAGTGGTTTGTAATTTATTCCCATAATTTATGTATTATCATAGAGATCTCAACTCTAAGAAAAACGTCCTGAATCTAAACTGCAATATTAAAACTACCTGTAAAACAACTAGCATCTGCCAACATGTGCAGATTAGATTTACATCTATTTCCAGCTGCACACGCACACATGCAAACCAGATTAACATGTAGCGCTTGTGTCAATAAGTTAATGATTTGACTAATCGAACTGGAAATGGAGCCAAGACAGCACGCTTGGTAACCAATCAGCAGTGTGGAGTTTGCTGGGAATTGTTAGGATAATCAATGGATCATAATCAGCATGTGTTTGATTGATGTATCTGGGATAGTGGGTCAATTTGTACCTGGGGAAAATTCTACTAAAATTATAGATTATAGATAGTGATAGCCTTACTAAAAGTTGTATAGTATAGTTAATTATTATGAAACTAATTTATGCACTTGAAATATTAAGGTCTAAGGACCTACATGATGACAGATGAAATTTAGACTTTTAATCCTGTTGTAGAGTTGTAGCTTATACTCTTACACACAGTACATTGTTGGATCAGATAATAAAGACACATCGTTTAGTGTGCCCACGATTAGAGCACAGTTCAGTCACAACAATGCACACCCCTGTAACCACAACGTTTAGGCTATCTCTAGACAATCAAATATATTAACCTATATTGTAGGTGTATTTTAGAAGCACACTACTGAGTAGGTAAAGTACAGCACTACTGGATTCAGCAGTGGTATTGTATACTGGTCGGGAACTACTTGCTTTATGCTATTTTCCAGTATTCAAACCAGATTGTGCTGCACATAATTAGTCCTTATACGGGGTTTCAGTTTATACCAAATAAGGCATAATGATTTTTGGTGGATGTAAGCAGGTTGTCTCAGCACTACAATTATAGTAGCTTGTGTGATATGTAGCTAGATATATGGCCATGTAGCGTATTCTGAAAGACAGCATACCACAATCCAGCTCCGACAGGGTGTTGATATCCGAACATTCTTTTACTTAACTTAATGTCAACACCTTACCTATAACTATCTGGTAAAACTGAATGGCACGATTTATATTTCAGTATCAAAATATTTGTCCTGTACGTAGGTTGTGCGTCATTCAGCTCGTATGATAATGGCAGGGTCATGTGCTTGTGCGTTGTAACATTGCACCAAATCAGACGGTTCCAGGGCACGTGTTGTAAGATTAGTGTATGCACTAATCTCGCTAGGTCTGCAAATTTAATGTTTACTGTTCCAAATAGTATGTAGAGTAATGTACAGTTGTCTTATTGGATGAGATTAAGCCAATAACTCGTTACAAATAAGATTATTTAATCAATTTATTTTGATTCCGTTTTTACGTATAATTGTGGCAAAATGTCTGAAAAATAACATAAAAACGTAGCGCGCAATGATAATTTAACATATAAAGAAATCACTGCTTTTATCGACAATAACGTCAATGAGCGCGCGAGCGCGCGGCGGTCGGTCCGGTATGGTGTGATGGCGGTCGCGCGCAAGAGCCACCTGAGTCAGTGAGTTGGGCACGCTTCTGCAGCCTTTCATTGTTCAGAGGGTTTAAAGCAGCTCATCAGGCTTCAATAAAATTAGTTTTAGTGTCTAGACAACGTCACATGATAGGTACAACAAAGCATTGTAATATTTTCTTCCGGCAATAATTTTCATTCACGCTCTCATTATGCATTAGAGCGCTAATTGTGGTTTCTTGCTACTAGTACTATACTACTACTACTACAAGCAGCTGTCATGTTTCTAGAACGTAGCAGGGTGAGTGACTCTTTACTATGACTAGACAAGAAACATTGTGGTTACAATAAAATTATTCCCCGTCGGCCAGCTTCCCTGTACTTAAGTGGCCATTTCCGGGATTTAGTTTGTCTGTTACATCAGGTATTTTCGGCAATTTCAGATTGAATTCAATAATATAGCTAGTAAAAGTTAAAGAGCTATTAAGGACTTACTATATTCAAATAAATCATTCCATGACAGCAAGAACAAGTAAATTCGTCACACGATACCATCAATTCTATATAAAATGTTGAAAAACCCTTCAAGCTATCATAATGAGCTGACACAATAATTTTGTACCAACATTTTTGTCTGTGTCATCGTACATTTTGCTTTGCTGCAATGTCGGACGCTGAGGAGAATCCGGAGGGCGAAGGTGGTCAAAAAAAGGGCAAGGAAAAGAAGAAGAAAGAAGAAAAACCTGCCAAAGAAGAAAAGAAGGAGGAGTCTGACACTGATAGTTTCAGTAGGTAGGTAAGATTGAATATTAATTATCAAGACAGTTAGCAATAAATCAGTCTCTGCAGTATTTCTGTCCTACCCCTCTAGACTCAAGAGTCTACATATGCAGTGTAATCGTAAAGTGTACCACTGTAGAGTGTAGAGTGTAGACGATATAATGTGTCCCAGGTCCTTGATAGACTACATTATGCCGGTCAAGGAGATGCTCCGGAAGATGACAGACAGACGGAAATATGTTATAATCAGTGACAGTGCAGACCCTGACTACTTGGACGACGTTGAGGAGACTTTTGTCAGGGTAAACAGCACCATCTTCATTACTTTTCATAAAACGGACAAAATTTGAACTCCTGGCTTATTTTTACATTTGGCAAGTTAATAATCTGAACCGTATTCTTCTCCAGAAGGCCGATATCTTATGGGAGGAAATGTATCACTTCAACTTGGAGGGCAACCTTCAGAGGGGCAGAATAACCAGATACTTACAAAACTCAACAAAACACTTGGAGTTCCCTTACATATTTGTGGTAAGTTGGGAGACATTCTATTGTCATTGGGAGCCGATTCATTTGCAGTTTGTTTAAGTGCACGATTACATTTAACATATTAATCTATATCAGATTAAGTTTTAAAATGCACTATATATCACACTATCAACACCATGTATTGTTGCAGAGTGGAGAATATTTCGGTTCGTTGGAGAAGTTTAGTCAGCTTGCAGAAAAGAACGCGTTGCACAGCAAGGTTCACGGTTTTGGGCGAGGTTTGGATGTGCAACATGGACAGGTGAGTCCTTAATAATTGGGAGTTTTCTTCTCTTAGCGAAACGGAATGTAGGACGTTTTTGGCTGACTTTAGACAAAACTCTCACTTTGTCCCAACTCAGCTGTCGTTTGCCGTGGCTTCAGCCTCTAAGTATTGGAAAGAAGGAATATCTGGCTTGAAGAGAAGTGCTGAAAAACGTGGTATTATTGAAATAGATACCAGGTCGGAGAAGGAAAAACAGGTACAGATCTTTTATTAGCATCTTGTTTTTTGAGTAACCAAGTATTGGTGTAGTCCTAACTCCTAAGAATGAACGCATTATTTGAAACCTCTAAAAGTTATTATTTTCAGAAAGAAAGGAGAAAGAAAAGAGCGGAGAAGCTACAAATTCAGAAGCAGAAGGATAGAGAGGCTAAAAAGAGGAGTATAAAGAGAAAATTAGAGTTTAAAGCAAAGAAAAAGGCAGCGATAGTGTTCCTTGCTAGCAAAGGTATGTGCAAGATAATTTGGGACAGTATTTTGATGTCCGTCATTACTGATAACCTATCCGCGAAGCTTGATATCCAAAAAGCTAGACTTTGGCTTTTCAGCGCATTCAGATACTTCTCCCACTATTATACTTCTCCCAGGCCACTATTATCTAAAGTTTATATTGAACAGGTTGATTACTTGTTTCCAAATGGTTATAGACTAAAATAGTATCTTCTTACAGGTATCAACATCCCGCAAGAAGACAAGAAAACAAAATTAAGGAAGAGGAAGAAGAAGAAAGCTGCAAAAACTGCAAAAGCAAATGAGGCGAAAGAGAGCGAGAAAGCTAAGCAGGATGGAGGAGGAGAAACAGCCAACAAGGATGGAGTAGGAGATGAAGAAGGAGAAAAGGGAGGAGAAAATGGAGGAGAAAAAGAAGAAAAAGCGGCACAGGACGGATGATGAAACTGTATTTTAACAATTTTATTGCAATATAAGCTGATTTTACTAATGAATCTGATTCATACCTCAATATTAACTTAAAGATTAAAATAGTCCCGACAATTTCTGTCCAACTTCACAAGATAGCACCGGATAGTGTATAATAGCTGATATGACTAGAGAGGGTCATTACTGGGCGGCGCTCAGCCTGTCACTCCGCCATATCTTCATTCGGTTTATGAACACTAAGCCTGAGGTCCCCAGAGGTAATAGTTGAGTAGAGAGGGTCGCCGGAGCCGGTATTATCCTGTCACCGTTTAAAAGTCTGTTCGAGTGTGTATTTTTCCCAGTTGACTTCAGGGTCAAACGATTTCCATCTGTTAGCCGGGAACATGTGTTTGTTTCTTTCGTACCACGATCTCAAGGTAACCTAAATAAATTGTGGTAAGATAAATCTCACGCGAGCTCTTAGCTTGCATCAATGTACCACTTCATCTCAATTATTTGAGTTTAAAACTAAATTTGTATGGGTTTTACAAGCTTAACAATTTCCCTGTTTCATCTGGAGACTGGACGTATCAGTATGTAAAGTATTGCATACCTTGCCGTATTGAAGATCGTCTTTAAGTAGACCTGGGGCTTTGTTCTCTTCTTCTTTGTGCGGCACAAACCTAACCAGAAATCAGTAATTAGATAAATTGATAACTTTGAAGACTACAGGGTATCAAACAAGTTGACTGCAGAGTGATTGAATTGTTGAGAATGAAGCGAAGAAAAATGGGCACGCCAAATCAAGATATGCTCAACTAAACTGTCAAAAAGTATATTCGAAGAAGCATATCTTTAGAAGCATTCTTTAAAACATACCTGAAAAGCGGTCCTTTTTCACCTCTAGCATTCATCTGTTCCATCTGATAGAAAGTAAGGTAGTGTGGTATTATCAGATCTGCTTTAACAAACATCAACATGTCCACACTCGCACACCTCACCTGAAATAGCAGATAAATACGGGGTCTCATTAACAAAATTTGCGGTCTGAAATGTGAAGCAGATCTCGATCTTATAATATAGGTTTTTTTAATGTTAATTAAAATCTATGCGATGCAAAATCTTGAAACACAAATGTGTTCGTTATCTAAATTAGCTCTTGAGAAGATAAATGATCAATAATTATATTGATGAATATGAAATCTGAAGATATCTAACATCAGGGTATATCGGGATGAGTGATTCCAACGCGAAGTTTAGAAACTGTTCTATCGTATATCCCTTCTTCATGAGAACTTTATGTCTATGTCCTGAAATTGTAGATTAGAGTTATGCAAAATATTGAGTTTAAAATATATTTAAATCATTCAGTTTCCAATTGCCAAAAGACTAATTATCAAATAACATTGTTATGTTAGTATAAAGAGATATAATATCTAAAAACGACAGTTAATTTTGGCACATTCTATCAAAAGGAATGAGATACAAAACAAAAGTAAGGAAACAAAAACTATCGGAAATGTAAAGAAATTAGATTATAGCAATGTACCTGATCCGTCCCAGTAGTTGAATGTGAGTTCAACGTCCTGGTCTTTTATCTGTTTCTGTTTGTCAGCCCACTCTTGCTTCAAATCAGCTGTGGAAGAAGAGTTAGTCAGGGGGGCGGGGGAACAAGAGTTAGTCAGGGGGGCGGGGGAACAAGATTTAGTCAGGGGGCGGGGGAAGAAGAGTTAGTCAGGGGGGCGGGGGAACAAGATTTAGTCAGGGGGCGGGGGAAGAAGAGTTAGTCAGTGGGAATCATCTGTTGAACAAGAGTTAGTTGCAGGGGGGGGGGGGGGATGGCGGGCCGTGGGAGGGGTGGTCTATTTTTTATTAAATACTTTTCAAATTTTACAGAGTACAGCAATAGATGAATATAAAATAGAATCGTTCAAAATATCGCCCCCATCTGTAAAATATGATGGGCACCCAAACACGGTAAACACATAGTGAACTATGTCCGCAGTAACTTGGACCCATTACATCGAATTAATCTAAATCCAAAAATTTATGAAAAACTATTTAATAACAAACAAATCCATGGTGAATAACTGTGGATATAGAGTCAAAATTTGTATTTCAATACGTCAAATTCCAGATACATTAGATACAGGTCTGAAATGGTCATTAATGTGTGAGAAGGTGTGCGGGTGAAGTGTGATATGATGTTGAAAGTATAGGAAGGTAGATAAAAAAATTAATAAAACAAAAATAATAATAATATGGGGAGCAAAGAGACTAGGCTAGACTGTTGTTTCACTATCCAATAAACATTTCCATAGATGCTTAGTGACCTCAGCTTTGAAAAGACTAGTAGACACAATCTGTCTTACCTGTAAAGGGAGTCCATTCCACAGTATATGGGTTCTGTAGAAAAATGATTTTGCCAGTGGGCTATTTGAGGTACATGTGGTGTGTGAATTCTGACTTAACTTAGGTAAAATTGATGACACAATAGACAGACTGTCGAGGTGGCAACGTCTTAGTCGAGAAGTGCCCTGATATAAAGAGAGATAGTGAGGCAGTGATACAGGAATTAAATTGTTAAGAACTTTGTGGAAAAAAATAAGATCATTCAAGTCAAACTTTTGAGACAAAGGGAGAATGTCGACAAGCTTGCACTTTTTGACATATTGCTCAGGTGGATAACTGCGGCCCTCTTCAGACAGAATCCATTTAATAGCTCTCTTTTGGAGACTTTCTAATTTATCACTAAGTGATTTATTACAAGGGCGCCAGATTATGGAACAATTTTCGAATTGGCTACGAACCAGGGAGAGGTAAAGCGCCCGGCGACGTTTCTGATCAATGACAATATGGCCATCTCTTCTGACCATACCAAGTTGTTGGCAGGCCTTAGTATAAATTCTGTCGCACTGACTATTCCAACTTAGCTTAGGAGTAACATCGACTCCAAGATCTTTTTCTAACTCTACATACACAAGAGGAGAGCCATCAAGATTGTATGCGAATGGAGGAGATAAAGATGGTTTTCCTGAAACAATAAGCACTTTACATTTTGCTGGATGGAATCGCATTTTGTTTCTTAGTGCCCAGTCAGAGAGATAGTCTATATCCATTTGTAAATTAGTATTATCAGAAGATGAATGTATTTTACGCCAGATTTTTGTATCATCGGCATACAAAACAATATCAGTATTATCCGAAAGGCCAAGAGGAATATCATTGATAAACAATACAAAAAGTAAGGGACCAAGAATAGAGCCCTGGGGGACACCAGAATTAACTGAGAGGGTAGATGACATCTCATTACCAATAACCACTCTTTGGTAACGGCCTTGAAGGTAATTGGTAAGAAATTTGAGAAGTGTACCATCAATGTTATATAAGGTCTTTAGCTTATGAAGAAGGATATCATGATTTACAGAATCAAATGCCTTAGCAAAATCAAAATACACAACATGATTGATAATGTTTTCGTTAAGAGACAATGCCAGGCTATCACAAAAGTCAACCATATTGGTTGTGCATGACTTGTGCTCTAGAAAACCATGCTGCCTGGGATCAAGAAGGGTACTTGTCAAAGAAAGCAGTTTACGTTTAACAATGCGCTCAAAAACTTTCATGACTAAACAAGTAAGGGATATTGGTCTATAGTTTTCAACCTCACTTTTCTTACCTTTCTTAAATATTGGGACAACATTTGCAAGTTTCCATTCTTGTGGAATGTAGCCGCTGTTGTAAGATCCACGAAAAATGCATGTTAGAGGGTAAGCTAAACCTACGGAACAATTTTTGAGAATTTTACCGTGTATGCCATCTGGTCCCTGGGCTTTATTTGAATTAATATTTGAAATATTATTCCTTTTTAAAATTAATATTTGAAATATTATTCCTTTTTAAAATTATAGATTTAATTTATCTGTTTCTAGATAGTATTACCGGTCGAGTCTGCTTAATATAAAATTAATACCAGATATTGATAAAACGCCACTCTATCACCACTATAATATCCAAGTTTCGATCTATACATTTCACATATTTTCTTCGTGAAAAACCCTAAACTAAACTTGTGTAGCGTTAAGTGTTGAGCTGATTGTGGCAGTCATATTAAATTCAACATTGTCTACGGTTTTGAGCCGAACAAGTTTCAATCTAAATGTAACGCTAATCGACAGTGAAAGTGTTCACTTCAAACGCTGTAGAATAGAGTTAAAATTCCATCTTTATTTTGTTCCAACTACAGTTTCGTGCAGTTGACAGAAAAGTAATATCAAGTTTCAGAATCTTCAAAGGCAGTCCTATGTTGGCCAGAGAGGTAACAGAACACCCTTTTATCTCGGATAAAATGCTTGTCCGCTACACAATCTTTGTGAAGTTGCTTTGCTTCTCGATAATATTTACTGATGAATTGTTTGTGAAAAAGAGTAATTTTGATTTTTAATTTTAATTTACCGATAACTGTAGCGTCAGCTATTATTTCCAATCAGAGATCTAGTCCGCGAATAACAAATCTTCATAAAAATTTACACCGGCAACTGTTAATTTCCAATTAATGATAGGACTTTAAGTAAGGGTCAAAGTATGTGACCTGTCATAAAACAATTAAAAGAGTTTCTTTCATTCAAATTTCTGATTGCTTCTGGATAGACTCAGTGAAGACAGATTCTAGTGGAAATAAATTCTAATTGTTTCTGAATAGTTTCTGAATAAACCCCTCTGTTTGAAAGTCAGAGGGGTGAAATTTAAAGGATAATATTACTATTTACACGTCACTCAATTAAAAACTGTGTTAGATTGTTCAACCCTGTTTTGTCGTTGAGTGTTGGTTTCTTTTCAACTAAAAATCGGGCTTCTTTAATTTTTCTCTTGATGAGTGATGTTCCTCTATCCACGATTTGAAGTTTTAGCTTTGGAGGACCTATGTGCTGAGGATGACTGTTGGGTTTGCCGCACTACGGTAGTGTTCTTCAAAGTCAAACCTGCACTTGAGTGGTCTGTACTCTGTAGGTCTCGCCACCATAGTTCTCGGTGCAATTGTCTACTTCACAGGTGATGTGGTGGACGGTGTTAGTTGTGGTGCATTCTCCATCGGTTAAAGCTGCGCATGTTCTGCAGTTTGATGTTGTACTTGTACAGGATTTCTTGTCAAGAGGTCTGGAGTCTGTTAGATGCTGTCAGACATATCTTCCTCGTAGGGGGCTGTGGTCATTATCACTATTGGATAGATCATGACCACTGTAAGATAGAGCATTGGAGCCCTGTGATTACCCCGGTAACTGTCAGACATGGTGGGCTCTCCATCAAAATTGTCGAGAAACCTGGACTCTATTTAATTAACACTATTTCAGAATATGAGTACAACGTAGAAATTTCGATACGTTATTCAGCAATGTATTTCAATTATAATCTGTCTTCACTGAGTCTATTCAGAAACAATCAGAAATTTGAATGAAAGAAACATCAAATCATGAGACTCAATAACACTACACGAATCCACCAAATTAAAAGAGTAGTGAAAAGTATTTTTAGTACCTTAATCCATGATAAGTTAGAAGTTAGTTAGATCTTTTTTCGTCAGTCTATTCAATTCTTGATTCTTATCCTATGAGTCGCATGATTCACGCTATTTTTCAGTATTTTGGCTCCGATGAAGCTATGGTAAGTCTTCAGTTCCAGGACGATCCTCTGGAAAATGAATCACAAATACAATCATCGGACGAAACAGCAGGGTTCAGTAACCCCATGTTTGCAAATCTATCTACAAGCTCAGACGAGGAGTTCAGAGCGATTCCAAACGGGAAAAGATCAGCCTCTAGCTCTAATTGGAAGTCTGAACTAGACTTAACGATTGCAGCAATGTACGTTGAAGACGCGCTTCACTTCAGAAACGTCCCCTTTCGACCTGACAAACTTTCTTTATATCAAACTTACCAGAACAAAGCAATCAGATACTTGTTCGTCATATTCCCCTGCTCTACTCCTGGGCCTAGCCCTAGTTGAGACACCAGCAGTTGAGGTCCTCCAGGTTCATTGGCAGGCAGTGTTAGCACTGGAGCTCATCTGTCTGATCGCATGTTCTTGTAGGGTCCTTCACCTACGTTTGTGCTTGCATCCTGGGGACTTCTGGTCTGACATAAAGAACTGTGTGATTATTGTAAGCATTGCTGTGATGCTCGTTGACACGGTGGTATGGTTTGTTTATAAAGTGGGGGAAGGAAGGGAAGTGATCAGAGTTAGCAGAGTTTTGAGGCCTCTCCTCATTATCAACTTCTCAGATAACCGAAACCTGAGAAAACTTCTGAGAAACATCAAGAAGACTGTTGTTGACGTTATCAGTGTTCTTGTGTTAATCTTCCTTTTCATAGCTATCTTTGCTATGATGGCCACCAAGTTCTTTGAAAGACGGACCCTGCTAGACCCCCACGGAGACCCTTACCTCGACAACTTCCTGGACTCCTACTGGAATCTTTACGTTCTCATGACGACAGCAAACAGTCCGGATGTATCTCTACCAGCATTCCGGAACGAACAGCGTTCTTCTTTTTCTTCATGCCATTCTCAGTCATCACCACCTTCATCCTCATGAACATCCTGCTAGCAGTGGTGTACAAACATTACAAATTACACTTACTCGAAGAGGTAAAAGTTGATGTAGGCATAATCCAAGGCAACCTACTTAAGGCGTTTACTCTGCTTAAAGACCCGGACACTAACCATATCCACAAAGATGTTTGGCTTAAGGCCTACAGAGAATTCGGATGTCCAGATGCTCTTCATTCGCTCTACTGGGACTACATGGCCCCAAATAAAGAACTCCCAGGAATTTCCCTGCAAGCGTTCTTCAAGATCACTGACCTCCTTTCTTCTGAAATAATAATAGTGATAACGAAGAAGACATGGTTGGAATTACAATTTCCCTTCATTTACAACTGCAGCCCCTCGTGCTACTTAAGATGTGCTGTGGAACATTTTGCTTTCACGTTATCATACGATGCTCTTATCTTCGTTAATGCAGTAGTTCTCTCAATAAGATCAGCCCCCACTTATCTTGAAGACATATTCCTGGTCCTGTTCAACATTGAGATTGCGCTGAAGGTGTATACGTACGGCCCAAGAAAGTTTGCTAGCACAGCCTGGAACTGCTATGATTGCCTAGTGATTTGGAGTGCTACAATATTCTCGCTGGTGGTAGACGTGGAGGGTCTGCACGACTCCAAGGACGAAGAGTTGAGCGCTGTCTTCCTCGACATGGTCTTGACACTCCGAGTGTTGAGGCTGTTGAAGCTTCTTCTCAGCATCCCGCAACTAAGATTGATTGTAAGCACGCTGATGCAGATCGTGCCCAGCATGGGATCCTACGCTCTCCTCCTCTTTCTTTTCTACTACAGTTATGCAATAGTAGGAATGGAGCTGTTTGCCGGGAAGATCCTCAACGACACAGTCAACTGTGGGAACGAGGCCTTGAACCACACAGATTTCGTCAGGGAGGGTTACTGTGTCCTGTCATTTAACAACGTGCTCTACAGTTTCGTGGTCCTGTGGACGCTGACCCTAGTAAATCAATGGCACATTCTTGTTGGTGGTTTCGTGGCTGTCACCTCCAAGGCGAGCAGGCTCTACTTCCTTTCTTTCCATGTGCTTATTGTACTCATAATACTCAACATCTTCCTTGCATTTGTGATTGAGGCGTTCATGTTGCAAATAGAGCTGGATAAGAAAAAACAAGAAGGTATAGACGAACATTTGGATGAGCGAGGGATGAACGCAAGAAGAGAGTCACATCCTCAGGACCAACCAGTCTGGTACAGATCTTCCTCTTTAACTAACAGCAACGATGTGGACGCAGAAGGTTTAAAGAAGATCTACATCGGCACAACACCCCTCGACGAAAAGATTAAGTACAAAAGACAGAAGAGCACCAAGTCGTACAATCAGCTTCTACTGGAGATGTTCCAGGAGGATATCCAAGCAGAAGATACACCCCCTGGGGAGACATCCCCCGGACATTCCGGAGTAACGGAACGCCAGGTATCAGACCAGGCAGGTAAACGGAGACTCAGCTCCGTGAGAGAAGATGATCCTGAGCTGGTTGAGACTGATCGAGTACCCACTCCTGAGTGTGGGTCGTTAGAGGAAATCGATATCATATGAACGGTAATGACTACGTGTCTTGTGGGTCGTTACACTTACAGGACATGGATATCATATGAACGGCAATGACTACGTCATGGACATTTTACTGCAGTGCAGTATTATTATTGAGAGAGAAGATTATAGTATGATTAATATTTTACTTATTAAAAATGTTGCAATTTTGATAACGATAGAAAAACGGGTATTAATTATTTACTAAACTTGACTAAATGAGAAATGGAAAAGTACAACAATATCGGAAAGTGGTCATTATTATAAATTCAAGTTTATTTTGCTAGTCAGTAGCAACGCTTGATTCTTATTTATATTCAATTGATTATTATGTATATATAATAATTAATTGAATTTTCAAATAGAAAAATGGTAGGTCACCTTCAACGACGATATTATGTCTTATAGCTATAGTAATATTTCTTTCATCGCAAATGATGGCGTTCAGGAAATCTGACAGAGAGCAGATGTTGTATTTTATGGCATTTTATCTCCTTGGTAAATATTATGTCTTATAGCTTATAGTAATATTTCTTTCATCGCAAATGATGGCGTTCAGGAAATCTGACAGAGAGCAGATGTTGTACTTTATGACATTTTATCTCCTTGGTAAATATTATGAACTGATAATCAGCAACAGCTTCCCATAATTATACAATCAAATTCGTACGACACGTCGACACAATCGAGCCATCGCCCATATTCAGGACCTTAAATATCGAATGACCTGGGGTTCTTCGTAAACGCTGGATTTATTTTTGTGACACGTACACGTATTAATCTTTAATTTTCTTGAAGAATTCTTGACAAAATGTTTTTTCTAGGTTTTCATCGTTTTCCTTTACTGGAAAATTCAGAATGTGTGACTACATACAACTTTCTGGTTTCTAGTCTGGTATACAATATTAATTCAGTTATTAATTAAGTGCTCGCTCCTACTGGGTAGAATAAAATCCTCAAATTATCTTTTTTAAACTACAGAAATACCTATTTCTTGTAGTTCCTGAGCTTCGCGATCTTTGTCGGGTAGAAAAGAAGTATTTACCGCCGGATTTTTACCAATCTTTTTCTTCTTCTTTAATATCACAGGCTCCTCCTCTCCGTTTCCTAGGATATGCTGATTGAATTCTATAAGCTGCAATGTACAATGCAATGTATAATGTACTTATATACGCTGCAATGTACAATGTATAATGTGTAATGTACTTCTATAAGCTGCAATGTACATGTACAATGTATAATGTACAATGTATAAGTTGCAATGTAAATGGAGAGTCTTTAATGCTGCAATAAATGAAATCGACAGATAAAAATTCAAAGTTTCAATTGGAAACAGTCGCTAATTAGACCCTCAAACCTTCGCCATCCATGTCGAAGGACAGGGTACTGATTTCTTTTCTTTTCTTCTTTTTCTTGACATTTTTCTCTAGTTCGGCTCTCTCTTGATCAAGTTTGTGTTGTGCCTCTCTTTCTCGTAGTTCCCCGAGCGTTACCAAACCTAAAATTAAGTTTACTAGTTTATATAATGTTTCAATACACATGATGATGACGACATGATAATAGATTCATTTAGATTTGACTTTCCTACATTTTAATTCACTGTTGACGAATAATTATTATTCCCGAAGGTTACATGAACAATTGTTTCATAAGATTGTATTCACAGTGTTGCCCTTTAGCAAGGCCAGACTACAGGGTTAGCTAATAATAAATCTATGAAATTTAGCAGTAATACAATTTATTTTTGCTTCAAACTTAAGTATGAAATATTGATTTGTTATTAAGATAATTATTGGGGATTTTTAAAACAGAAATGTATTCTTACTGGCTCATCCAAGAAGTTTCATTAAATTAAATCAACAATCCCAATACTGGTTCTGCCAAATCAATCCAGTTGATAATGGTGTTTAGTGTTTTTGAAATGATATGCTCCTGTGGCTCTTACCTTCTTATGTTTTTGATTAATGAAAAAATATTATTAGCATATTTATTCTAATTGAACAAAATCTCCGAATGCAGGAAACTAAATTAGTAGAAAACGTCACCAAGTACAATTTCGGCAATTAATTCGCAATTGTTTTTTTGATGTATATTTATATAAAGACGAACAATTTAAAGCTAGCATATGACTTCATTGGTTACATCTAGACATTGGACTGAAAGTTTGTTCAAAATGGTGGTTTTATTTGGACAATTGTTGAAGTTTGCTAATATTGGTCAAGGTTAATCTACAGTTCCACCTCAACTTCTGGCCCTTTTTCCAGCGTTTGAGGATTTTTTTCTCCTGTAAAGAACAACAAAAAAAGACAAAATCATGTTTCTTCACTTGTTTAAAAGAACGAACTGAAGCTTTCATATGTACCGATGCTTAGGGAACTGAGGTTATATAACTTGTTTCCAAATTATGAAAAGTTGTCAAAACAAAATAAGACCTCAACAATAGATCGTTGCCTAAAAATTACAGCTTAAAAAATAAACTACATTTTGATTCATGAATTTAAGCAAATAACCTATTCCATTCGCTTGATAGGAGTCAAATCGTGTTTTGCCATTTTAGAAATATCATGATGGTTTGAATGTGGCTGCACATAAGTGAAATTGCAGTCCAAAAAAGTTTTCGTGTGATTCTCGAGTCGCTGCCGAGGTAAGCCATATTTAAATTATTCAATTATGGTTTTGTCAGCATCAATAGCCGATGTTTTTAAGGAAGACAATTTGTTGAATTGCACTTTTAAAGCAATTTTTCCTCATGTTACAAGCATGGTGCCCACTGTTTTCATGAAAGACTTACAACAGCACAGTTGAGAATTCAACAGTGATTGAAAATCCATGGAAGATTACATTCACCAATTTCTCTTGAGTAAGTTGAATACTCTATTTTCGACTTAAAAGTATTTATATCCGAGGTGTTGTGTTTAAAACCGAGTAAGAATCTTTTTGAAGATGAAAATTCAAAAAAAATTAATTAATTCTACATCACCTTAAGCTTAATCTGTGACAACCAGACCCGTTGTATCCTTGAAAGCGTCTCTTTCGTGTTTTGACGAAGGTTATATGCTCCTTCGTGTGTGTGCTCATTGTACCTAATGTATTGCCTTCTCAACTATTCAAGCAGGTTTCTATTTTATTATTTATTACGATAACACTTCTACAGGTGTGGGGGCAGCCTTTATCTTACTTTTGTATCACCATGAGAAGTAGCGCAATTTTGTGGCCAATTTTAACGTTGGTTTGAATAGACTACGAGGTTGTGAAGTCAATTATATATAAGAGATCGTTAACAATTTACAAAGGCTAGATATTGATTGAAGTTGGTTACATCTTAGACATTGGTTGAAGTTTGCTACATATTGGTTGAAGTTGGTTACATCTTAGACATTGGTTGAAGTTTGCTACATATTGGTTGAAGTTGGTTACATCTTGGTTACAGTTTCTCACCTCAGCTCTGCCCTTTTCCCGCTGTTTTTGGAGCTTTGCCACTCTGTTTTTCTCGGCTGTTCCGCCCGTGTAGGATGCCATGTCGCTAAAAACAAAAATACATTATTAATAAAAGACAAATTGATCATGTTTCTTAGTTAGTGTCAACTGAAAGAGAACGAACAAGCAAGCTTGTTCTATAAGTAGGCCGATAGTCTTAGGAACTGAGGTTATTTAATGATATTCAAAATTATGGAAATGTTGATGAAATGAAACAAAAATAAAGAACCCTCAAACAATAAGATTATAATACCATTAAAAAAATACCATTAAAAAAATTAAACTACACATTCTGATTCTTAAACCTCTTTACCAAATGACCATATTCCATGGTCGCTGTAGTAATAAAATGCATGTTTTTCTTATGAATTCTGACTTGTGTTGAAGTGGCTGCAGCATAATCGCACATGTCACATTTAAAAGGTTTTTCCTTTGTGTGAGTTCTTCGATGATATGACAATGCCGAGTGATAGTAAGTAGCATATTTACAATCTTTACATTTCCTGGTCTTGTCCCCAGCATGCATTAGCTGATGTTCTTTAAAGGAGAGGATGTATTTAGTGGTGAATTTGCACTTTGTACAAGCGAGATGTTTCACCTCAGTGTGTATCAAAACATGGCTTGCCAGCTGCTTCTTCACTTTGAAAGACTCCTCACATTGGTCACATTGGTAGGACTTCTCACAGTGACATTGAAAATAATGGTTCTTCAACAATTTCTCTGAGTAAGTTGAGTATTCACATTTTTCGCACTTAAAAGAGTATTTATTCCGAAGTTCGTGTGTTGCTAGATGCGCGGTCAGAGATCTTTTGTATTTAGTAGAAAATTCGCACTGATCACATGTGAACAACTTGACCTCTTGATGTGCTATCATGTGACCTTTAAGCTTAGCTGCTGTGGGGAAACTGGCAGGACAGTGCTCACACTTGAAGGAGCGTTCTCCGTGTTTGTGTCGAACATGGTGAGTATAGTTCCTTCTTGTAGTAGTGGTGTAGCTGCATTGGCTACAGCTAAATGTGACCTCTTCAACTATTTCAGCAGTAACTTTGGAGGAACCTTCATTCAGGGATGTGGCACCTTTCATCTTACTTTTGGTATCATCATTTGAGAAGTTAGAGGAATTGTTTGTTGGCTTCGAGGATGGTTTAAGTTGGTTTATAATGACAGTCCGCAGGTTTTGACAGTCAGCAGATTGTGATTTGCCAGACACGATCTTTATCTTATCTCCAGATGACATGAGACAGGAATCACCATTGTGCTTTTTCTCACAATGGTTCCTCAAGTCACGCACTTTATTAGCAGCGTAATCACAGAGCGAACATTTATGTGGTTTGTTAATATTGTCTGTGTGGGTAAGGCGATGTTTTCTTAGATTTGAGGAATCTGCAGTTGAGTAGTCGCATTTGTCGCATTTCAGCGGTTTATCACCAGTGTGAGTCAGAATATGAGCTTTCAACAGATGCGGATATTTACACGAATAGTCGCACTGTGCACAAGAAAGTTTTCTGACCTCTGTGTGAACTTTCATGTGTTCATCTAGAAAACCTTGGCGCTTAGTTGCAAAACCACATTGATCACAAATGAAAGGCTTAACCTCTTGATGTGTGAGAAGATGCTGTTTAAGATGTGAAGAAGTCCTGAAAGATGCATCACAACTCGTACATGTGTGTAGTTTATCACCATGAACCCTCAAGATGTGCTGGGACAGATTATTTTGTTTGTTGGTAAAGTAATTACATTTGCTACAGGTAAAAAGCTTGGTTTTACGCACAAGTTTTGGGGTAGACTTCTGACGATTAACGGCACAGTGAAGTCGCTTACACTCTTTAAGATGAGTAATTCTGTTGAAGAATATCTTGTGACACTGAAAATGAAATCTGTTACTTGTGGAGAGGGGATGTTGTTTTCCAAAAGCGGAAATCTTATTTAATTGTCTGTGTAATCTGTGTCTCTTGCAAAGTGATTTCTGCATGTCCAGCCGCTTTCGTTTCGTCACGTGAGTTAGATTCATTTCTTTGCTGAAAATATGTGGGAAATTCAATCAGCAGATTTTTCAAGATCATTGAGTAAATTTCAGACCTACTTCTACACCACGGGAGGGGACCCTCGCAAATGCGAGAATAAATATTCAGAAACGCAAACGAGTCATAATTTTGAAATATTTAGGCTTTCAGTATTTTTATAAGCACCCTCATATAAATTTAAAACGAACCCAAACGTATTGTCAAATGTGAGCATTAGACAGTGATTTAAAGTCATCAATTAATACAGAAACAAATCTAAGCATGTTTTAAAATGATTGATTCAAAATGATATTTCAAACGGTCATATAAAATTGAATAAAACGAACCCAAACGTATTGTCAAATGTGAGCATTAGACAGTGATTTAAAGTCATCAATTAATACAGAAACAAATCTAAGCATGTTTTAAAATGATTGATTCAAAATGATATTTCAAACGGCCATATAAAATTGAATGAGCGTCTACCATGTAAAAATAAACACCGACAACTAATAAAATAATACTTAAAAATTATTTCATTACCCTTTAAAATCACGTCATTGCCCTACAAGACACGGTACTAAAACCCATTAAAAACAACTATATAATATTGCTCACAATTAAAAAGCATCAAGACACCTCAAAAGTGCTCAATATATTCTGTATCCGTCCCAGCACTATATCATTAGTGGAATAACAAGAGTTCCTATCATAGGGTGGTCTGCAGCTCACCACACCCGCTACCACCACCTCTGATTCACCCCTCAGCTCTATGGGAACTCTGTGTTTCTCCAGATGTTCGATCAGTCTCACCTTCATCTTCTCACAGTTTTCTTTGCTGATGGTACTGATGGTTGAGGGGAAGTGTTTCTCGTCTAATTGTTTAAGCTCTGATAGTTGGACTGTGTTCATGTGTCCTGATAACAAGGTGTATTTGTTGATGTTGCTGAAAGGGATGAATGTTGTTGAAGTTTCGTCCATGAGAATGAAGTTGCGCGTTTCAGGGTCGACTGTGTAGACTCGGCCAGTAACAGTGGTTTGGTTTACAAGACTTACTTCAACCTCCTTCCCAAGCAGGTTAAGCAACTCCTGGCTATCATTGACTGACATGGTCTTCCTGAACGAGACAGAATTTTAAAACAGACATGTAAAAGACAAATTCTCATATTATAAAAGACAAATTCCCAATTTCTCAAAATCATTATGCTCATTATCATTGTGCACATTATCAATGACACTGTGCACTATGCACATTATCATTATAATGTCTGACAAGTTTGCAAATTTGCCGATCACAAAATGGCTATCAATTAGTGATTGTCATTTAAACTCGACATGTTCCGTGGAAGCTGATAATCTGTCGGTAAGATCAAAGTAGTTACGGACTATAATCCTTACTGCGTGTGGTATGTCGGCAAAAAGATCATGTTTTATTATTTGAATAGTCAAATATTACACGTAGTTTTCTCAGAAGTCGGACCATCCTGAATTTCAGAATTTGTCTCATTTCCTCTTAAGAAAAAGGTTTCTCCTGAATTTTCAAAATCTGCAAACCCCCTTGGCCCTTAAATTTATGCTAGCTTAAGAATACAATCATCTAGCAAGGTCACTGAGAATGGCACAAGACACAATTGAGGCACTGAAAATTCTATTCCCAAAGAAAGCTTCGATAAACTGACAATCATCAGAATAGAAAAAGAGATTTTCCGAAGATTTTTGAAGAGAAGCTTTTCTGCCGTTTCCTTGACCGAAATTTCACAGTTTTGGTTGAATTTTTGACCAGTGCCCAATCAGTGAGTACTGGGGTTCTTGAAACAAAGTAAAGTGATATAATGAGCTCAAGACGATTAACAATATAGCACACTGCACATGTCTCCTTCAAGCTTCTGATAATGATTTCAAGAAGCTTATTGAGTATGGAGGATATTATACTTATGATAGAGGATTTTATCATCAAAGCCATAAAGATCAGACAGACAATTAGCAGCTAACCTGAAAGGTCCACATTTTCCCAGTGTACTAGCAAAACCAGACCAACCACTTAACAATGTAGACTACAGCTATCCAAGTAATTAAACTAGGAACACTCAAAACTTCTACTGAGTAGTCTCGAGGACCCTTAGGACCCTCTCCGAGCTCATAAATTAGTTGACCTTCATATTTTGTATGTTCTGTTATCCACAATGTACGGTGCTACTGTCTTGTTGTTAGTTATCTGCCACATATTTACTGTAAGTACAGGTGATGTGAAGTACAGTGAATATGAGGAGTACAGAGGTTGTGTTAATGTGGGCCACAATGGGGAGGAGTGTGCTAATTGGTTGCTGGCTAACAACTGGGGTGATGATCAGTTCATTGCTAAGATAAGGCTCTACAAAACGGTTGGTTATATTGTTTTTAGTTGTGTGCTCATTTTCATAAGCTGAGGTTTTATTTTTGATTTTAAGATAATTATAATTACGAAATCTTCAAATTATTAAGATAAAATTGAAGGAGATAATAATATGATTGTAAATGTAATTGTGTTCACTTTACAGGAATAGGTGACCACAACTATTGCAGAAACCCAGAAGGACAGCGCTCTGGTCTGTGGTGCTACAATAAGAATAGGATTAAGGAAAAGGTATATTGTCCTATGAATAAGTGCGTCATCGACCCTAAAGATGATCCAAAATGCCCAGAGAACCTGAAACAAGCATCACGCTCAGCGTCAACACCAAAAGAATTTGCATTGAAGCCACAACCAAGACCATCTCCTGAAGTCACTATCACGTATGCTATGATAGGCGATACATTAACTCTTCAATGCAGGAGCAAGTTCAGCGACGGTCTATGGCAGACTGGGCCTGGACTGAAGAAACCCACCACGAACAACTTGGTAATCAGTCCGGTGAAGGCGGAGTCTGGAGGTGATTGGAAGTGTAGCAGCCGGGGAAGATCGTACATCACCAGAGTTATTGTTTGTCGCATGATCTGGTCAGAGTGTAAGTTGGTCGGAAGGAGGGGGATAAGGAGTGGAAATAACAGTTGTTCAGGTGAGCTGATCAAGAAGGATATGGTTTGTGACCCGGGAAAAGTGGGCGATTATCTTACCAAACAAGATGATCCTCGTAATGGAACCAGGAGTAAAAATCTAAGGAGAGGGAATCCAGCAATGGTCAAACTCGAAGAGGATGAAGCAAGACAGCAACTAGGAACTGAGTCAACTTTCTCTTCAGTCGGGTTCTGTGAAAAGCACGCCGTTGTTTGTGGTGTTGCACAAGGATATTTTATTGGCTTTCTTTTCATGTCTATCATTTTAATAGCGGTGTTTTATGTAAAGAGATCTCGACAGAGACGGTCTCGGACCATTTTATCAGAAGTCAATGGCATGGCTATTGGCTAATCATGCAATGGTTACCCTCCAGTCTCCAAGCCCAAGTTGATTAAAATATCAACTGAATTACCTGTAGAAATTATGCTTCCTGACTATTTCAAGCTCAGACTATTAATTATAGCTTGAACTACCATCACTGATATAGACGGAGGATAATATAAACTAAAATAATCCAATATCTCATGTAGTTGTAAATATGCTCTGAATATAGTAGTCGTAGATTGGCACAATTAATGTGTTGAACCACCAAAATTCTAGTATTACCATTCGTATGATATTCTGTTTCTCAGTTGAATGAGTATATATAAATATAATATTGATTTTATCGTATGATTACAATCTCATTAGATTTTTCTGTTCGAGATAACCCAGGCAAATTCCACCAAGTATAATGAATAGAAATTAAAAAGTTATCATCTGTAAAAATGATATATATATATAAAGTGTTATTTTGAGCTTTTAAAATCAGTGTATTTACTACTTATCAATCTATTAGTATCTTGAATTATACTGTAGAACTTGAGGATTTTGCAATTAAAGTAAAGAGGAATTTTGAAGGTTAAATCTGTCATTGAGTACTCAGCATTTAGGAACTTAAATCTAAAGATCATAATAATTGTGTGTAGTCTAAAGAAATTTGATATCCAACTGGCAATGCCTTTCATCACCGCCATGTGATCGACCAGGAATTCCAGGACACTGACCTTACAATGGTTTTACAAACCCAAAAAAATGTCCTATGAGTAGCAACTAGTAATGCATAGTACAACTACATGGTGATCATGTCAGAACAGTAAACCTTTCCATCCACATTTCTCAAATTTTCCCTCATTTTGATCTTCGTAATGATCCACTACATTATATTTGCACTATTCTTCGTCCACCCTATTCGGATGGTAAATGCAGAATGCAGCTACGCGACGGACAACATGACAGCCTATAGAGGGTGTGTTAATACCGGTCATAATGGTGAGGAATGTGCTAACTGGATGACCACCTGCTACTGGGGTGATAGCCAGTTCATTACTGAGGATACAGCTACAGGAAATGGTAAGATAGTGAGGGGGCGGGGGGGGGGGGGGGGTTCAAAACTAGTTTTTTTATTTCAGATTATGGGGTTAGACATTTAACATAAGTAGAAGCACAAATTAAATGCTGAAACCAATCTCACGCATTAGTTTCCCAATATTCAACCTCTGGAAATTATTTCAGGGATTGGAAACCACAACTACTGCCGTAACCCGGGAGGACTCCGGTTTGGACCGTGGTGCTACCGCAAAGGCTACGACAAACTCAAGATTTACTGCACAGTTATAGACAGTAACTGTGCGGTTGATTGTCAGGGATCTGAAGCCCCGGTGAAATCAACATGTCCGACAGCAGAAGAAAACAAAGAAGAGGATGAGGGACAGGGGGCTCCTCCGTTTTGCCAGAACAACCAAGTTCCCTGCGGCATGATTGGATTTGCAGTTACAGCCGTTTTGATATTAGCAGCTGTTTTCGTAAGAAATTCACTTAGGTGGAAAAAAGAAGCCAAAGCACGCAAAGCCAAAGCACTGAAAGCTAATCTTCCAGCCAATGATACGATGACATCCCACATCTCCCACGTCTCTCAAGCTCATCTCACCGGAACACAGAGGGTTAGATTGGGAGTGGAACGGTTAAGAAAGCTCTCAATAGAAGACCTTCTAACAAGAATGGGCACAAAAACAACACAACCCCCGAGTCAACCCCCGAGTCAACCCCTGAGTGGGGTCCCCAGTGTCAGTGATAATGACACTGTACATTTTAGGAACAGGACCGAGCAGGGCCTCACAGTGGCGGTTCCAACACTGGAATTCACGAGGGTCAACAAAAATGTCCCCAGCAGCATGTTCAACAACTCAGAGGAGTTCATCAGCCATTTCGGTAGTGCCTCACATTTTGGTAGTGCCTCCCATTTCGGTAGTGCTTCTCATTTTGATAGTGTCTCTCTCGATGATGATCCACATGCTGCATATCCCAAATATGGTTCCCATGAGTTTGACGTTGATCCGGTAGAGGTGTTTGGGGATGCTGTGAGGACTGGAGGAGGGGCAATGTTTGATGGGTACTACGATCAGGATGTTGATAAATGGGGCTCTGAGGAGGAGTACCAGATTTGAAGAGAAGATCTACGAGGATTCAACATGACTTTTTTAAATATTGCTTTATGGATTGAAGTTAGAATTTTAACTGCCTTTTTAGCATTTCCAACGCATGTCATATCTTCTGAATACTCAATACAGTCTATGTTAGTCCAACATTATTCCAACTGTCTGGGTTCAAGAGCATCAAATTTTGAACTACGGTCAGCTTCCGCTTATATTTCATATTCATAATGCCCATTACCAGGTTGTTAAAAAAGCATTTCGAGCTTAAAGTCTCTTATCTCATTTTCCATTTTGGGAAGATCTTATAATAAGGGTCACAAGTTGTCATTAATAACAGCTATTGGATGCGATCTCCTTCATTGTTCCTACCGGACATTATATTCATATCCCCGAAAAGTAGCGAAGACTGAGTGTTGTGTCTTGGGAACATGTTGCCAAACGCTTATTGAATATTGAGTCGCCTTGTTGTGTCTTGGGAACATGTTACCAAACGCTTATTGAATATTGAGTCGCCTTGTTGTGTCTTGGGAACATTTTAACAAACGCTGATTGAGTCGCCTTGACTTCGCCTTGTTGAGCAGCGCGTATCACATCACTACATTGTTTCATAAAGAAACTTTCGTACATTGTAAGACATAATATCTTGGCTTATATTTGTGCTTTGTAAGACATAATAATATCTTGGCTTATACTTGCACAGCACTCAATAGCCACGTTTCATATTCTGGTTATAACTTATAGTTCAGTGATGTTTTAGAGTATTTTGATTTTTGAATTCGTAATTTCATTTGTTCAGGACGTTACAGAAGAAATTGATTTAATGTAGTCCGAGGAGTCCTAATCCTTCTTGCGCACTAAGATGGCGTTTCTCTTGTCTCATATATAACTAACTGTAAGAAGTCGGAAAAAGAAGCAGAACTTACGAAAATAATTCAGTCTGAAAAAAAAAACCTCAACGAATATGATTTCACAGGTTATCCCTGATAGAGAAACAGTACTTCACGATATTAATATTGTGATTTTAGGTTTGTACTCTTGTACTTACAGAAATACTAATATATAATCAATACTAATAATCCCAGAATGTCTGTCTGTCTGTCTGTGGGTAATTTCCGAGCGGTTTAATCAAGAAAACGGTAAGAGTTATGGGGCTGATTTTTTCGGTATAGTGCCGACAAAACTCTGACGAAGCCAAATGATTAAGGTTTTTCAAATCGGTCGGTGGTAAGTCGTTTAATTGATGGTTTTGTACTGCAAATGTGATATTAAAGTGACTCACTTTTTGTCCCTCTCTCCCACCTTCTCTCTCACTCTCTCTCCCCATTTACAGCTCCCCTAATTACTGCTTTGTACATAATTAGGTAATTTGGCAGTGGAGCCTATTAAGTATTATTATTGGATACGTATAACGTGATGGGCGCTCAGAATTAAATTTACTCTAATGCGGTCGGTTTCAACTGAGCGAGCTTAGACTTTTGCACAATTTTAACTTTTGCGCTCGTTATATTTTTGCAATTCAACTGCGATAGTAAAGTCCCGGCCGTAGGGACGGGTTACACTAGTTTACTATATTGTCGAGGGGAAATGGTGCAGGAGACCACTTACTCCACGATGGCATCTGATACAATACCATACTATATTGCAGATGTACTGCGGTAAAATTAAACCATAATTATACTGCCAGGATTGGTTTCAATATTTTCCAATGCCGAGCTCTTTTATTTATAAATATAAATATCAAATGACCCATTTTCAAGAAAATAGCTGAATATCTCATGGCTGGGCTCCTAAGGAAGTTCTTATTGTTGTTTTGTTGAATTTTAAACTTCCAGCATTCCTAGATCCAACCAAAAATAGTTCAACCAAAGAAACTGTTGACATATAATATCACCGATGGTACATTTTAAATGACGAAGAAATATCGGGTTTTCAATAGTATCAACCTAAAATGGCATCCTTAACCTTGATTTTCCATTACGCTAAAGTCTATTTTAGAATTGGAATCCTCGTGATTATCTGATGAATCTGTTGCACAGTGACAGAACTGGTATCATCATACCCACAAAGACAAGACTGCGTGACTCTAACACTTCATACTCAACAGACATATTCGCCCACAATTTGAGCCTCCAACATTAAGTCAGCACTACGATGCCAAATCACGGGATTACCCACCCACAGTTGACAATTTTTGAGTATTTTCTCAAGCGATTGTCTAGGTATGAAGGTTTAAAGTGTACTAAAATGTACTCTCCAAATAATCTCAAATCGTACGGTGAGCAGCTTGACTAGACTCGTGATGTGGGTAATCTTAAAATTTTTGTACCACACTTTCTCTACTTGGATTTGTCGCGATGGTAATAGCTGTGTTTGTTATTTGCCTTTTTGCCACTGTGACCGCAGACTGCACGTATGATAGTGTTATAAGTTACAGAGGATGCGCTAACAGTGGTCACAACGGTGAAAGATGCTGGAACTGGCTACAGGCCAACAAATGGGGTGATGACGAGTTTATAACAAGAAATGAGGCTGCAGAAAATGGTTAGTTCTCTGTCGTAGGACAGTTCTCGTTAAACTGTTTGGTTTTACCACTAATCTGATACTGACCACCACAATTTACTGCCCAATACTTAATTATAGTCGCCTCATTAAATCTAGCAACTTCCCTATTGTGAGTTTTGTTTTCATTGAAACCTCATTGTACCTACGTATTTGACAGATTTTTAGTCAATGTTTCTTTTCAGGAATCGGTGACCACAACTACTGCCGCAACCCGGGAGGACTCCGTTTTGGAGCGTGGTGTTACAGGGCTTACACTAATATAAAGGTCTATTGTGCCGGTGTGGATTATGAGAACTGCATCACCCGGCCAGAGGACGACTCAAAGTGCCCACAAAAAACTCAGCCAAGGGAAGGAACGATAGAAGAACCAGCCAGAACCACAGCCAGAACCACAGCCAGAACCACAGCCAGAAATACAGCAGATGAACGCAATGATAGGTGACACACTAGATCTGGAGTGTGTAGGAGGATGCAGCGAAATCGTGCAGTGGGAATCTAGACCAGGACTGAATGAAGGCAGAAAGAACTCCAACAGGTTCACTGTAAACCCAGTAACAGCGGAGACAGCAGGGAACTGGAACTGCAGGTGTGGGAAGAGACGGTTTGTGAAAGTTGTGAAGACCTGCACCATGACATGGTCAGATTGCCGACAAGATGGAGGGAAGTGGATCACAGAGGGGACAAACAGCTGCACTGGAACATCATTCCACAGCTGCACCCCTAGACGTGAAGAAGAGAATTCTTCTGAACAAGATGAGGCAGATACTCATGGTTCCCCGGTGGAATCCAATGATTATGAAGGAAGGCCCACTGAAGATGCTGTTGATCCACAGGCACGAAAAGATGGAAGAGGTGAGGAGGAGGAAGGTTCCTGTACAGGTGCCAAGTGTGGTTTCTGTAACAGAAACTCTCTAATCTGCGGCGCTATAGGATGCTTTGGGGGAGCAATCACAGTGATAGCAGCTGTTTTTGTGAGGAAATCTCTCAGTGGAGAAGAGAAGCAAAAGAATTCCGCTCCAGCAGTGGAGGCACAATGGAAACACACCTGACTGCAACACAATCCTTCTCCAGACAAACAGCTGACAGGAACCACCTGGACTACGAGCGGGCCCTGCAGATAGAAGACCTGGTCTCACGGATTGGCACACAACACAAGGATTCCAACCTTAGCTGTTCCACCAGCGCAACCAACACCCTCAATCTCCGTCACCTCAGGGAACATGATCAGTTGGGTAGGATTCAGTCAAAGGAGCTACAGAGCACCGACAACATCGCTTGTCAAAGATTTGAGGACAGCGAGGTGTTGATAAACCATTTTGCTGGAGCCCACCCCGGGGAGGAAGGGATGGTGTACCAGGAGGAACCGGTTCAGTGGAAGAGGAGCACACTTACGAGCACGATGGAGAGACCAAGGCTAGAGGACGCAGCTAGACACCGGGATGGGACACTTACGAGCACGATGGAGAGACCAAGGCTTGAGGACGCAAACAGGCACAGGGATGGGACACTTACGAGCACGATGGAGAGACCAAGGCTTGAGGACGCAAACAGACACAGGGATGGGACTCTGTTTGACAAGTATTATGATCAGGACGTGGACAAGTGGAGCATCCAGGAGGAAGTAGAGATATAGAAAACTAGTTTTAGTTTTTATGGGATAGTGGTTTTATCCTTTTGTCGATTTTGATATCGCGCCATCAATCACGATCATGATTTTTTCATACATGCATTTTCTATCTAGAAAATATCTAAAGTTTCAAGGTCAATACAGGACTCAGGGCTTTGTTTTTGTTTTTTTCTGAAATGGATAATTTTATATAAGTACATTAGCCAGTAGCCACTGATCATACCAAAGTCAGGCTTTTGTTTAGAAAGTTGATGAATATTTTTTTCTGATACCAACAGAATTGTTTTGTATAATACTTTATTTTTACGTTATGTATCTGAAAGTCATAGGCTTCAATGCATTTATTTTTAACGCTGTTCGATTTTTTTAAATACAGATATTTTACTTCTTTATATCGCAATCCAGAACGAATACAATCTTCAAAAAAGGGGTTCAGGGGTTGTTCACGTATTACGTAATCAGCCGAGGGGGGAGGGCCAGGGTGTTCCCAAATTATTACGCTAGTGTAATTTTGACACAATAGCTATGTGTAAAACTGATTACGAAGGGGGGAGGGGGTTAAAAACTGTCCTAAAACTGAACACACACAATGTTCATTATGGTTTGTGGACTCATCAAAATGTAAATAAGATCATCGCTAAAAATAACGTTCCAAGTTAGAAGCTGGAATTAAACGTCAATATGTTTTATTTTAACTTTACTGGCTTAAAAGTAAAGTCGGTTCAAATATATTTAGCAAATATATTGAGCCGTTCGATGCTTCGAAGCATCGAACGGCTCAATATATTTGCTCAGTATAATAATTTTTTACATATTATCGAGATCTCGATAATATGTAAAAAATTATTATACGAGCTATAGTCCAATGAATCGTGGAATGGATTGCTAAAATATTCAACGAACAAACTATAACTATTCGATTCACAACACAATAGAGCAGATCACATGGCTGATAGATTATGCTTGTGGCTTCTTTAATCTTACCAGAGACCTTCTCAGCATAGCACTTGACCGTCAAGTGAGTTATCACGAGGAGCAGGTCCTGCTTGACTTGTCATGTTACCTCAGCTAGCTGAGGTAACATGTCAAGCAGGACCGTCCTGTTGGTGGGGAGTATAAACCAATAACTATTAAATTATGCAAAATATAGTAGGATATATTACTGAAATATGAAGATTTGCATGCTAAAGATTTTATCAACATGCAATTGTTTCAGTAAAAGGCCTTAGCTGGACCAGGAATATAATTAATACAATATTAAATCCATGCATTATATTCGATGCACCGTTTAATACTTGCATATATATTAATCGTGCAACTGGTTTGCAAAGTTTGCACTTCCCTTCAAGACTGAATCGTTTCGTTGATCAAAGTTGCTACTCACGAAATAATATGTACTAAATAAATTGCTGTTCATAAGGAAGCAGTTGTTTATATTAATTGAAGCGTTCTGATTTGTTTTCTTTAAATAGGGCCTGGTTGTAACACGAAGTAAAGTAAAACCCCGATTTACCGTTCCTAGATTGACCACGGCCATTTCCATCGCCCAAATACGTGATTTTCAAATGTCAGGGTTGTGAAGAATTATTACCCCGATTCACAGCGAAACCTAATTATTGTGACTGTTTCATTTTCCTCAAACTTCGCGACAAATGGGGTTTTACTGAACTACTAGTACAGTACTACTACTAGTAGTACTATAGCAATAGCTAGTAGTACTAGCTTTAGTTAATCAATATTTACAAGTGTTATGTATCAGTTTTAATTCATGCTTTAATTCGTGAATACTCTTATCTGCTTTAGTGGATACAATGTCTGCTTTAATACACTGCCTTTTACACTTCCCAACAATGGGACTTGTATAACTGCCAACTGGGTATATATATCACGTTGAACAATGCTATAATATTAGTAATATTAGTAATATCAGTTATAAAGCATACAAATATTTACAGATAATGGGCTCAGCTCCAAGTAGAGCAGTATTCGCGGTCAGTAGTGATGTCTATCATGTGTACCTCCACACTGGTTGCAAGCTGCCACAAGCCAACACGATAAAAAAGATCGACGGTACTATAAAGATCACCATTAACCCCGGTGCTAACGAAGACGACGATCCTGAAGCAACGGTTTGTCAGTCGAAAATACTGAAAATAAAGGAAAAATTCTCTTCTCACAGCGAGGGAACAGTGGACGTTGAGTTTTGGGTACCGAAAGAGGAACGAGTTGGTGAGCCAAAACTTCTAAAAATTGAGTTGGATGGAGGTTCATGCAGCTGCATTTGCACGAAAGACCCTCTTTACATTCGAGAGGTAACAGTGATGTGGGATAATAAAACCTACAGGTTCCCCATACACAACTACCTTAGTCCATACACCCCCTCTAGATCCTGCTGTGGGTCTAAAGAAGATGGCACTCCCCAGCAAGGATGTGTTCCATATCTTTATGCAACGCCAGGACACGGTACTCTGAAACACAATGAAACGGAAGATTTCATATTGAGAGCCAGGGAGAAAGATCACAACATCACCCATTCAATGATGCCCTGGGAAAACGCGGATAAAGTAGGACCAATACCTAGCTGGATTGATGTGAAGGGTGGTGAGTACGAGAACCTGCCTAGGTTCCTCCAATTCCGAGATGCTTGGCTGGATGCCTTCGAAGGAGCGAGAGACGCAGGTGAGGATAAGATGAAATGTCCTGTTATCCTCAACAAAGTTTGTAGTTGCTGTTGCGGCGGGCCTCCTCAACGCAACTTCAAATCATTCACCGACTATGCAGACTCCTTCACTAAGATGGGTGAATCTGTAGGATGGAATAAAAAAGACATTCAGGACGGTCTGAAGGTGGGCCAAATTTTCCATCACGACGCAGAGTTTGCCCGTCAAATCATTCAGGGTCCGAACTCGACGAGGTTAAGGAGAGTGGAAAATCTTTCCGACACATGGCAGGAGGCAATTGACAAAGACATGCTCCCAACATATGCAATTGATGGAGAAGATCTTAATGCTGTCATCAAAGATGGACGACTTTTTGAAATATTGTATTCAGAAATACTGAATGATATCGGCCATGGCGGTGAGAAGAGCAAATTTATAACTGGAACAACACAAACATGGTACGTAGTTCAAGCCGACTGTCTACTTTTCCAGAGTAACACGCGTCCTAAGGACGAATCTTTTGTCCCCGTCTTGATACGTTTAGAAAATAAGAATGATGGGGAGAAACAAACCTGGTGGCATCCAGCCGAGAACGATACCAGTATGACTGATCCGAAGTACTTGTCTTGGCTTCTAGCCAAAATGTATTTTAGATGTGCTGATTGGGGAATCTACAGCATTGGAACTCACTACGCAAGAGCACATGCCATGAATGAGGTGTTTGCCTCGTCCATGTATCGCAATCTACCAAGTGCTCATCCCTTGCTTAGACTTCTACAGCCCCATTTCCAAGGAATCATCGGAATCAATATGCAAGCAAGGAAAGTTCTAATCAGTCCAACAGAAAATGCCTTTGCTAATTTTATGTCTTCCGGTGATGATCTGCCTCAACTACTGGTAAACTGCTGTAAAGAGCTGGACTACGAACACTTAGTCATTCCTAAAGACTTTGAAAGCAGAGGACTTAAAGATCTGCCAAACTTCTTTTTCAGGGATGATTCAGAGGATTTGTGGATGATCCTACTAGACTACGTTAAAAACATGGTGGATTTGTCCTATCTGAGCGAAGATGACGTCTCTAAAGATACCGAATTGCAGAAGTTTGTGGAAGAAATCAGAGGTCCTGGCTTTGAAGGGTTTGGTGGAGCAGGTTTCCCAGAATCTATCGAAACTAAAGAAAAGTTGGTTGAATATCTCACTGCGCTCATTTTCAATGTGTCTTGTTTCCACACAGGTGTAAACTTCCAGACCAACAAATACCTGGGCCACCTTGTTAACGCACCACCAAGTCTCAGACTGCCACCACCAGAACAGGACGATGTGATCACCATGGAGCGTATCATGAACAGTCTCCCACAATACGAAGTCGCTCTGGCAACCATGGTCATCATAGGGGTACTAAGTAACTTCTCTCCAATCGAGCGATTTTATGTGGAGACAAAAGCAGAAAATAGGCAAGGATATCTGGGAGAAAACTTGGCCGTTTCGCTGGAGCAGGAGGGCCATATTAAGGATATGGTGAAGGAAATGGAGAAGCTCAGGGACAAAATAGCAGACAGAAATAAAGGGAAGTATTTAGCGTATGATGTGTTGAGCCCTAACAACATTCCCATCACCACCCAGACATGATCAACTGAGAATGTAAAATCCGGATCGGAACATTATTTAGGACTAGGAGTAGCACAGTTGAAATGTTTCTTAGGTAAAAATGTGTATTGTTTTTGTTTTTGTTTGTTTCTATGTGTTGTCACTGCATTTCAATATTGAGTTCTGATTATTTGTACATGATTTTCCCCATTCGAATTTTGATTCCTTGTTTGGCGAGTTTTGAGACATTGGTCTGTTTTAGTTCATAAAAGTTTTTCCACGAAGATCTCAATTACCGGAAAATTAGATTGAATTTAAAAACTTTTATAAAAAAGTATAGTGAACGATATAAATCCGCTCGAGTTAAAGTTAAATTTTGTAACGTATATGCCGAGAACTTTAAAATATGTAAAAATGAATTAAAACTCACAAGAGAAGCACACCCCAATTAACAGTGAATTCAGGCTACCACAGTGAGTGAACATCGATCATTTTGGAACATTCTATCCTGTAAAGTAGAGGGTATTTAGTAAGAGTGCTCAAATCATAGTTCCACAAGGCAAAAGCTTGATGCCACCTGTTAAAATCAATAGTTTCACGTCGTCTATCCATCAGGGTACACACTTCTACAACAAGTTCACTACGTACGCGCGTGCATAAGTGCTGGCGGTACGCGCGCGAGGACGACTGAGAGCTTGGTGAATGTCTTTCGCGCGCGACATGAATCAGAAGACGTTTCCCTGAATTTTGTAGTGGATTTTGTAGTGGATTTTGCGCGCCGCACGTACGTTACAATATTTATTATTGTAGAATCTACGACGGTAGCCGTCAGAGTTCTCAATAAACTGCTCGTACTTATACTTTTATATACACTTATAAGATATGAAAATCTAAGTAACACATCCAACCCCACTCAGGCCGCCCATCCCAAATAGCTTGAAATCTGTGACAAATCCCTAAAAATCCAGAATGAGAATCTTTACCCCTGGGCCTTGAAGGGGATTTGTGTTGCTGAGTATTTGAAACATGTTTTGGTGGTTAAATATGTAGTACATATCCCAAACCATCACTAAGACCAAGTTTTAAGCTCTTGAACCACTCAAGCCACTCCCAGAGGCAATGCCAATCCCAAAATTACTCTGAAATCCAGCTAAAATCCAGATCAAGAATCTTTACTCCTGTAGTGCTTTTCTGCTCCGGGGTAGGTGGGATATGTTTTAGTGTAAAAATGGGTAGTAGTTAGTACCTGTCCCAAACCATCAGAAAAACCAAGTTTATAAACTTTACTTCGAAAGACATAATAATTACTGTAAGACGTATGTTCAATTGTATTGGTATTATAGATAATCATAATAATTCATCTGTTCATTTTGCTATCTAGACGCCAGTTAGGACGTCATCATGGCAATAGAAACTGCACATGGCCATGTCGCACTGCCTTTAGAACACGTATGTATTTCTCGTGGGCCATGAACATTGAACACGGAACAAATTCTATTGAGCGAAAATGAAGCTTAAAGGAATTTCATCGTATTTTTGTATAAACCGATGATTCTGATTTTAATAACTGATCTTCTATCCATATTTCAAGAGAAACCGTCCCACCTAATAGCCAGTTACTAATCAACCAACAACAACAAAATCCACTCACAAATCAGGCGTCACGAAACAAAACCAACGAGCCAACTAAACGATACATCACGAAAAACTCATTAACAGCAACTTTTCTACAATCTACCTGTTTTTTCACTGTCATCCCACTATCTACAAAATTCCATATCAAATTTGCACCTTATAAAGTTATAACTACAGTCAAATATGAGATAAGGATTAAGATAAAAACGGGACTTACTCTTTATAGATAGAGTCTAACCAATCCCCCAATTTGGCAATTCAACTAGAAGACGATACATCATGCAAAACTCATAAACAGCAACTTTTATACAATCTACCGATTTTTCACTGTCATCCCACTATCTTCAAAATTCCATATCAACTTTTCTACAATCTACCGATTTTTTCACTGTCATCCCACTATCTATAAAATTCCATATCAGATTTGCACCTTATAAAGTTATAACTACAGTCAAATATAAGATAAAGATTAAGATAAAAACGGGACTTACTCTTTATAGTCTAACCAATCCCCCAATTTGGGACTTCGAACGTTTTAATTTAAACTCTTACAGGTGGGGGGGGGGGGCAAAAGTCAAGGCACATAAGTTGGCCCTAATAGCTCAATCACTGACTGCCTGATTGGGCAATCAGTGACTAATTTTGCTATCGACATAAACAACTTGCTTGATAAGCAATTCAATGTTGATCCCCCCAAAAATCGAATTTTTCAAGTTTGGTTGGCGAATCATCTAACGATCAGTCAGAACTGTTCCAAGTCTCAAATATGAAACACGGCAGTAGAAATACGGTGATAGCTAGTGTAATGTAGGATTAGAAGTACACATAACCCATTTAATTGTACAAGTGAGTATTTCTAATTTATTGGATCTCTTGATTATTTATGGAACAAATAATTACAGCTACCAGTTAACCTAGACTTATTACTAATACTTAAATAAAGTAGTGGGTAAGTATCGCATAGTTCGTATCCAGTATCCACAGTTGAAATGATAATTCAGTCAAAAATCCCCATCAACATAACGTTCAAATGATCAATTTCTATGAAATTCCACCAGATGTATATAATCATGTTAAATCGTGCTAAAAACGGTTGAACTTACTTACATATCAGTCGACACTCATCACGTTTATCTTATCTCTCTTATCTTATTTCATCAGGAATAACGGTTTTTTTTTCTCTTGCATTCAATATAATGCTCATAGCTGTACCGTTTAATTGTGCTCGCTTAACCAATTTTCATTAAACACTCTCTTAACAGTTTACATGCTACAATACAGTACTTTTACGTTGTACCATACTACTTCACGTACAGGGTGAGCCAAAATACAATGTGCAAACGTTTCGTTTTACACCTCCGCCGTGTTTTATATTCGAGAGCTATTGCTTTGCAGACTGTAACTTCTTGTTTGAGGATTCTGTCGCCAAAATTTGAAAATACGAATATTCTATGAAAAAGGGTTCCAAACCATCATAAAAATCAAGTTTCGACCTCTCAACCCACTCAGGCCACTCCCAGGGGCCACGCCCATCCCAAAATGACCGAAATCCAGCTAAAATCCAGACTTTAAAATCTTTACCCCTGTAGTGCTTTTATGTTCCGGGGTAGGTGGGACATGTTTTAGTTTAAAAATGGGTTTTACCTGTCCCAAACCATCATAAAAATCAAGTTTCGACCTCTCAACCCACTCAGGCCACTCCCAGGGGCCACGCCCATCCCAAAATGACCGAAATCCAGCTAAAATCCAGACTTTAAAATCTTTACCCCTGTAGTGCTTTTATGTTCCGGGGTAGGTGGGACATGTTTTAGTTTAAAAATGGGTTCTACCTGTCCCAAACCATCATAAAAATCAAGTTTCGACCTCTCAACCCACTCAGGTCACTCCCAGGGGCCACGCCCATCCCAAAATGACTGAAATCCAGCTAAAATTCGGACTTTAAAATCTTTACCCCTGTAGTGCTTTTATGTTCCGGGGTAGGTTGGACATGTTTTAGTTTTAAAATGGGTTCTGCCTGTCCCAAACCATCATAAAAATCAAGTTTCGACCTCTCAACCCACTCAGGCCACTCCCAGGGGCCACGCCCATCCCAAAATAACTGAAATCCAGCTAAAATCCAGACTTTAAAATCTTTACCCCTGTAGTGCTTTTATGTTCCGGGGTAGGTGGGACATGTTTTAGTTTAAAAATGGGTTCTACCTGTCCCAAACCATCATAAAAATCAAGTTTCGACCTCTCAACCCACTCAGGCCACTCCCAGGGGCCACGCCCATCCCAAAATTACCGAAATCCAGCTAAAATCCAGACTTTAAAATCTTTACCCCTGTAGTGCTTTTATGTTCCGGGGTAGGTGGGACATGTTTTAGTTTAAAAATGGGTTTTACCTGTCCCAAACCATCATAAAAATCAAGTTTCGACCTCTCAACCCACTCAGGCCACTCCCAGGGGCCACGCCCATCCCAAAATGACCGAAATCCAGCTAAAATCCAGACTTTAAAATCTTTACCCCTGTAGTGCTTTTATGTTCCGGGGTAGGTGGGACATGTTTTAGTTTAAAAATGGGTTCTACCTGTCCCAAACCATCATAAAAATCAAGTTTCGACCTCTCAACCCACTCAGGTCACTCCCAGGGGCCACGCCCATCCCAAAATGACTGAAATCCAGCTAAAATTCGGACTTTAAAATCTTTACCCCTGTAGTGCTTTTATGTTCCGGGGTAGGTTGGACATGTTTTAGTTTTAAAATGGGTTCTGCCTGTCCCAAACCATCATAAAAATCAAGTTTCGACCTCTCAACCCACTCAGGCCACTCCCAGGGGCCGCGCCCATCCCAAAATAACTGAAATCCAGCTAAAATCCAGACTTTAAAATCTTTACCCCTGTAGTGCTTTTATGTTCCGGGGTAGGTGGGACATGTTTTAGTTTAAAAATGGGTTCTACCTGTCCCAAACCATCATAAAAATCAAGTTTCAACCTCTCAACCCACTCAGGCCACTCCCAGGGGCCACGCCCATCCCAAAATTACCGAAATCCAGCTAAAATCCAGACTTTAAAATCTTTACCCCTGTAGTGCTTTTATGTTCCGGGGTAGGTGGGACATGTTTTAGTTTAAAAATGGGTTTTACCTGTCCCAAACCATCATAAAAATCAAGTTTCGACCTCTCAACCCACTCAGGCCACTCCCAGGGGCCACGCCCATCCCAAAATGACCGAAATCCAGCTAAAATCCAGACTTTAAAATCTTTACCCCTGTAGTGCTTTTATGTTCCGGGGTAGGTGGGACATGTTTTAGTTTAAAAATGGGTTCTACCTGTCCCAAACCATCATAAAAATCAAGTTTCGACCTCTCAACCCACTCAGGTCACTCCCAGGGGCCACGCCCATCCCAAAATGACTGAAATCCAGCTAAAATTCGGACTTTAAAATCTTTACCCCTGTAGTGCTTTTATGTTCCGGGGTAGGTTGGACATGTTTTAGTTTTAAAATGGGTTCTGCCTGTCCCAAACCATCATAAAAATCAAGTTTCGACCTCTCAACCCACTCAGGCCACTCCCAGGGGCCACGCCCATCCCAAAATAACTGAAATCCAGCTAAAATCCAGACTTTAAAATCTTTACCCCTGTAGTGCTTTTATGTTCCGGGGTAGGTGGGACATGTTTTAGTTTAAAAATGGGTTCTACCTGTCCCAAACCATCATAAAAATCAAGTTTCGACCTCTCAACCCACTCAGGCCACTCCCAGGGGCCACGCCCATCCCAAAATTACCGAAATCCAGCTAAAATCCAGACTTTAAAATCTTTACCCCTGTAGTGCTTTTATGTTCCGGGGTAGGTGGGACATGTTTTAGTTTAAAAATGGGTTTTACCTGTCCCAAACCATCATAAAAATCAAGTTTCGACCTCTCAACCCACTCAGGTCACTCCCAGGGGCCACGCCCATCCCAAAATGACTGAAATCCAGCTAAAATTCGGACTTTAAAATCTTTACCCCTGTAGTGCTTTTATGTTCCGGGGTAGGTTGGACATGTTTTAGTTTTAAAATGGGTTCTGCCTGTCCCAAACCATCATAAAAATCAAGTTTCGACCTCTCAACCCACTCAGGCCACTCCCAGGGGCCACGCCCATCCCAAAATTACCGAAATCCAGCTAAAATCCGGACTTTAAAATCTTTACCCCTGTAGTGCTTTTATGTTCCGGGGTAGGTGGGACATGTTTTAGTTTAAAAATGGGTTCTACCTGTCCCAAACCATCATAAAAATCAAGTTTCGACCTCTCAACCCACTCAGGCTACTCCCAGGGGCCACGCCCATCCCAAAATGACTGAAATCCAGCTAAAATTCGGACTTTTTTTTCAGACACGGTATGAAAATATGAGGCAAAACAGACTAGAAATGACGAGGTTATCAAGCATTTTGTGTATCTCGTTAACACAATTGACTGGGTGATTATGTGACACCGTGATACGACACCTTAATTGGGCAACCTTGACGATTCCCATAGTCTCATAGTGTATCATGGGGTCACCTAATCACCTGATTAGGTAAACCTGATCACTCGTACTGAATAAACTCGTTATGCTTCATATCTCGGTCATCTGAGAAGTTACAACTTAAATTTTTTCAGGACAAACGTAATTCAATTGGCCAAGCACAATTCAATAAAATTTAGCTCGATCCTAATATCCAAACTATCAAATTAATGCAAAAATGAACCTTCATTTGAAAAAAATTATCACGAATATTTTTCGATTTGACAAATTCCTCGAACCGGTAGTGAATTATTTCAATTGGGCACTCAGTGATTGAACTATAATTGAGGCCAACGTTTGCACAGTGACTTTTGGCCCACCCTGTATTATTTCATTATTACGTACTAGCATACAATACATTTGGCTATGCAGATGCCGATCTGCTTAATCTTAGTTAATCTCTGATTTAGCAATGTACCCAGTATCGTTGTTTTCCGTTTTTAACGAGTTGAAAAGGAAATTATTTGACATTCTTTAGTACTAAAAGCACTACAGGGGTAAAGATTTTAAAGTCTGGATTTTAGCTGGATTTCGGTCATTTTGGGATGGGCGTGGCCCCTGGGAGTGGCCCGAGTGGGTTGAGAGGTCGAAACTTGATTTTTATGATGGTTTGGGACAGTGGGAACCCATTTTTAAACTAAAACATGTCCCACCTACCCCGGAACATAAAAGCACTACAGGGGTAAAGATTTTAAAGTCTGGATTTTAGCTGGATTTCGGTCATTTTGGGATGGGCGTGGCCCCTGGGAGTGGCCCGAGTGGGTTGAGAGGTCGAAACTTGATTTTTATGATGGTTTGGGACAGTGGGAACCCATTTTTAAACTAAAACATGTCCCACCTACCCCGGAACATAAAAGCACTACAGGGGTAAAGATTTTAAAGTCTGGATTTTAGCTGGATTTCGGTCATTTTGGGATGGGCGTGGCCCCTGGGAGTGGCCCGAGTGGGTTGAGAGGTCGAAACTTGATTTTTATGATGGTTTGGGACAGTGGGAACCCATTTTTAAACTAAAACATGTCCCACCTACCCCGGAACATAAAAGCACTACAGGGGTAAAGATTTTAAAGTCTGGATTTTAGCTGGATTTCGGTCATTTTGGGATGGGCGTGGCCCCTGGGAGTGGCCCGAGTGGGTTGAGAGGTCGAAACTTGATTTTTATGATGGTTTGGGACAGTGGGAACCCATTTTTAAACTAAAACATGTCCCACCTACCCCGGAACATAAAAGCACTACAGGGGTAAAGATTTGATGAGATCCTATCGAATAACCCCAACCTTAACAACACACAAATCAACACTACGACCGAAATTGATCACAAAATAGACATCATCAATACTGCACTTAAGGAAGCCTTCGAGGAGGCATGCCCCATTACTTACATCTCAAGTTCCGTCCGCAAACCCCCCTGGCTAACTCGAGAAGTAGAGGAAGCACAGAGGGGAATAAGACAAAAACTGATTACAGCCCGAAAAAAGAAAACTGATGCCCTGTGGCTCGCTCTTAGAGAGAGCAACAAACAATACAACAGACTTATATCCAACTCCCAGCGTAATGCCTGGAGAACTTTTTGTCAGGAAACAGAGTCTGTTAAGGAATCCGGAAGGATGAACAAGATTCTGAAATCCTGCAACGACAACAAACACACACTAGAAGCCGTTTACAAACCAAACGGAGACATCACCAAAAATGCAGAGGAGACACTGGAGGTCATGACACAAACCCACTTCAAGGATAGTGTCACTGACCCGCCAGTGCCTCCACCTGGACCTCTACCAATCACCACCACCTTACTCAATACCATCTACAGCCCAGACAGAATCGAGGAGGCTCTTAAATCCTTTGATCCGTTAAAAGCTGCTGGACCCGACACCCTCAAACCTATCATCATACAGAAAGCTTGGACACACATCAAAGACATCACCAGAACCATTATGACAAAAAATCATGAAACCCAACACATTCCAACTTTGTGGAAAGAATCCCTTGGAATCTTTCTCCCAAAGCCTGGAAAAACTGACTACAACCAACCAAAATCATTTCGCACTATCACCCTTTCTCCTGTGATGTTAAAACTACAGGAGAAGGTGATACTGTGGCATATGCAACACGACCTTAATATCGCTAAAGACATCAACAAACGACAATTTGGCTTTAAGAAGGGATGTTCAACCGAAGCAGCCCTTCATAAAGTTACTCACACCATCGAGCGCAGGATAGCTAAGAAGGGATATGTCTTAGGAGTCTTTCTAGATATAGAGGGAGCTTTTGATAATGTCTCTTTCAAGGCTATTTCTGACGCTATCAAGACCACGAAAGTGGACCCGGCCACAGCACAATGGATTATCAACATGGTAACTAACAGATTCATCACATTAAATCATAAGGATAAGTCGAAAAGGGTTCGGATCCGGAGAGGGTGCCCCCAAGGTGGCATCCTTTCCCCTTTCCTTTGGAACCTGGTAGTCGATGATCTCCTGGCCTACACCGCAAGAGACATACCAGGTTATCTGCAAGCTTTTGCAGATGATCTGCTTTCTCTAGCGGAGGGGAATGATTTAGACATCATCTGGAACAGAACACGCAAAACCATCAACACAATAGAAAAAAATGGTGCCAAACCAAAGATCTATCCATAAGCGCACTCAAAACACAAATAGTCATGTTTACCTGGAATAAGAAATGGACCCTTAGACCTGTGGTGGTGGGTAACACTACTATAGGACTATCCAAATCTGCCAAATTCCTAGGAGTGACCCTCGACAGCAAGCTCAATTTCAATGAACATATCACCAATACCACCAAAAAAGCTACGGCATCCCTTATGCAATGCAGAAGAGCTGTCGGCCCCACTTGGGGTATGAGCCCTAAAACATGCAAATGGATGTACACCGCTGTCATCAGACCTATTCTATCATACTGCTGTAGTATATGGATTAGGGCAACCCAAACAGACACCAACGCGAGGAAGTTCAAACGAGTTCAGGCATTGGCATTAAGAATGATGTCTGGTGCCATGCCTAGTACTCCCTTCATCGCACTGAACCACCTCACCAACACTCCAGATATCATACTTTTCCTGAGAGGTGAAGCAGCAAAGGGCACAGCCAGGCTTCAAGCATATGGAAGCCTAACCCTCGAAACTATCGCCCCCAGAAAAGGTACCATCACAACTCACACCACTATCAACAAACAATTCATGGTAGACCTCAACATACCACCCAAAGCAGAGAGAGACCTATCTATACCAACCATGATGCTTGAACGACGCTTCACGGTCACCACTCCTGGAGCTGACAACATTGAATATAGAGGCTCACTCCAAAACACCATCGACAACATCCCCAGTGAAACCATCACCTGCTACACAGACGGGTCACGCACAGACTCAGGTAGCGGGGCTGGTTATATTATCACCACAGACAACAACAAAACTACACTAGATGAAAGATCATTCAAGCTTCCTGATTATAGCACCGTTTATCAAACAGAACTCACTGCCATCATCGAAGCTTGTAAATATCTATCAACTTACACAAACACACATATCATCATATGGTCAGACAGTCTCTCCTCTATTCAAGCTATATCCTCACCTTCAACGAGGAGTAGAACCACTAGAGACTGCTACGACACCCTCAATACACTCGGATCCACTAACACCTTAGAGATCAGATGGATAGCAGCACACATCGGATTGTGGGGTAATGAAAAAGCAGACGAGCTGGCCAAAAATGGCACAACCAGTGAATCCACTTTGAATTGCCCAATTCCACAATCTTACATCAAACGCCTGATCAACGACAAAGTCACAAAACTTAATCAAGAATCATGGATTACTAATGGTCCCAGACACACTAAACTGACTCTTGGACATAAAAACATCAACATCATCAAAAATCTCAACACTACTCTCAGTAACAACAGACAAAATTACAGAACTGCAGTGCACCTCATCACGGGACATTGTGGCCTCAACAAACACCTACACACCATTCACAAATCAGACACAAGTGCTTGTCCTAAATGCGGCGACGGAGAGGAGACTGTCTCACACTTTCTCGGACAGTGCCCGGCTATTGCCCAAATAAGAGGTCAATATTTCCGGGACTACTACCTCTCTGTCAATGACATATTCGACAACCAACACATCTCCACCATTGTCAACTTTACAAACCACACTAAACGCTTAGTGGTGCCGGAGGAGTTGGACCAGACAGGTGTAACATAGCGACTACTTTAACGCCGTCTTGTTTCGCCCCTCTCTTCCACACTCAACCACCACTTAACCGTTTATCTACAACACACCCCACAACACTTACCATCATCCGTAATTACACATCTTGATTCCACCGGCATCCTCCCACAGGACTGCCATACCCCAGAGGTAGGCAAAGCATCCATATGCTATCCTCTCGTGGGCCAACCAGGCCCAGCCTCTCTTTAAAAAAAAAAAAAAAAAAAAAAAAAAAAGGGGTAAAGATTTTAAAGTCTGGATTTTAGCTGGATTTCGGTCATTTTGGGATGGGCGTGGCCCCTGGGAGTGGCCCGAGTGGGTTGAGAGGTCGAAACTTGATTTTTATGATGGTTTGGGACAGTGGGAACCCATTTTTAAACTAAAACATGTCCCACCTACCCCGGAACATAAAAGCACTACAGGGGTAAAGATTTTAAAGTCTGGATTTTAGCTGGATTTCGGTCATTTTGGGATGGGCGTGGCCCCTGGGAGTGGCCCGAGTGGGTTGAGAGGTCGAAACTTGATTTTTATGATGGTTTGGGACAGGCAGAACCCATTTTAAAACTAAAACATGTCCAACCTACCCCGGAACATAAAAGCACTACAGGGGTAAAGATTTTAAAGTCTGGATTTTAGCTGGATTTCGGTCATTTTGGGATGGGCGTGGCCCCTGGGAGTGGCCCGAGTGGGTTGAGAGGTCGAAACTTGATTTTTATGATGGTTTGGGACAGTGGGAACCCATTTTTAAACTAAAACATGTCCCACCTACCCCGGAATATAAAAGCACTACAGGGGTGAAAAGCACTACAAATCCACTACAAAAATCAAGGAAACGTGCTCTCACATGAATTGTTGTGGACTCTCGACAAAGCTGTCGCCGAAAATCAATCTTTTCAAACAATTACTTGATCCTACTATGCGATTTCCTTCAAACTTCCCAGATAGTAAGATAAGTATTTACCTGAAAATATGAGCAAGTTCGAACGATTTTTTTATGTGCAAAATTTGAGATATCAAATTTTCTTGTGTTTGAAGTTATATTTCAAATTTGGCAAATAGAAATTCGTCCAAACTCGCACGAATTGGCTATCGTATACCTTACTATCTAGAAAGTGTGAAGAAAATTGTGTCTATTAGGATCTTGAGATAATTGCCTACGTTCCGCAGAATTCGCTATTTTGAAGATTTTTTTGTGTTCAAAATGATATCTCAAATTTGGCACATAGAAAAGTCCAACTCAACGTGTTGGGACTTATAGCCCAGATATCAGTGGATCGAAATAAAAACAGGTTAAAGCGAATGAAACACTTAGCTATAGAATCAAAATAAATTACTTTAAGAAGGTAAGAGATATATTAATGTTAAATGTAGCTCACAGAAGAGATACCCCCTGTATATACCAATGATATCTTGAAAACTTGGTGTATACTTGTCAGTTAAGAAATTCCATGGTCGCTCATTCTACAAATTACCAAGTGGAAAAATTCACAATCATTCAAACCTTACAAAAACAACATTGTAAAAAATTCTTAATCATTTTTAATTTACGGTTACTCAAAGTTATTGAAACAAATTTAAATTACAAAATCGTTCGATCAAAATTACTAAAAATTACTAAAAGTAAAATTACAACCACAAATTACAACCCGACACAAATTATTCAAATACCTTGAGGTATTATAGTTTACAAGTTAATTCCCGGATCAATGATCATTGTCATGTGTAAACCTGTGCCAGTGAGAAAACTAAGATATTGAAAACAGACAGATCTAAAATCACCAGGCTCTCGTGAAAATCCCTACTGACTTAATGTTAATCCCTACAATAAAATCATACAAAATTATTAAAACATGTTACAAAAATGACAAGCTATTCACAATTACAGATTTGTTTGATCGAAATACTTGAACGGCAACACTAAAATCAGAAATGTTTACTGAGCTTGAGGAAGTCCACGCAACGGCTCTAATACCAATCCCACGTGTAAACCCATGCCAGTTGGAGGGTTAAACCATACATCATCCGCCCTCAGCTTCTTATCTAATTCACTTTGGTTATCGACAACACGATAAACAAATTCCTTCTTCTTGAAATATTCATACTCTTCATTCTTTACCATGAGACGTCCATCCCGTATTATAGATCCAATGTCCCTCATTATTCTATGATACTCTTTTTCCATCTCCTTGACTTTAAAATTGACCGCAATGTCTCCATTTTCTACCGACAAATCAGAAATGTCTGGAGCGATAAGACTCGCAACCTTTGAGCGGTGAGATCCTCCAACTTTTCCAATGACTGTAAGATAGACTCTAGCCCTCGTAAATGGGACGTAGAATAAAGCAGCATTAGAAAGTGAAGTGTATGACTCGATATCACATATGGGCCCTTCAAAATTAGGAGTTTCACCATTATATAGAGTTATTCCAGCTGATTCCTCTAAATCTAAGACATAAATCACTGCCTTCCACTCACAAGTTTGAGCATTATCTTTCTCGTATGCACTTAGAATTGTCACCTCATCAAAATTTCTTTCTTTCAATTGCAAGCCCATTCTCAATGGTAGCAACAATTCTCCCCCATCACAGTGTTTTTTAGGGATTGGTGGTCCGCCATGGCTAAACTCATTCATAACGATACAGGAGCTTAATATAATAGCAACATCTTTTGGCTCTAGAATATTATTGCCAAGGACAAGCAGTTTTTCTAGTTCATCCAAAATAGTTAAATAAACGAGTTCCTCCTGTCTTTCGCTGCTCTTTATCATTATAAATTCTGGTTTTGGTCCGTGAATATGATGTCCTGGAATTTCAAACCTTTTTGCATAATCCCCAAAATACCCCATTGGAAAGTTTTGATACAAGCACATGTAATCATGATGATATCTGCACACACTCTCGACAGCACTAATGACCTCGACAGAATTTCGCAGGTTTTTCGAAAGGCATTGAAATAATACGGTGTTGCTCTCAGCTTGTTGGTCAATTGCAGACTTTAGATCATTTACGTATTGGCACAAGAAATTTGTCTGCTGTATGTCACATACAGATGCATTGTGGGGGTCCCACTGTAGCTGACTATGATCATAAACCAACCACAGACAAGAGAGACGCTCTCTATTCTCAAGTCGTTCATTCATCTCATTTACAAGATCAACAACTAAACCTCTGGAAAAATTACTGTCGTACTTATACTCATGGACTTCCGGATTGTTAGTAAAAGGCCAACTGCCAAACTGCAATGCTAATTTTTCATCCCAAATGTTGTGTAGGTCATCCACGAATATGTGATAGTCCTTGCTATAACGTAACACATCCATAAGAATATCACTTGAAGAATTATCAAACGGAAAACCTTTTGGCCAATTACAAGTACCTATTTTAACAGATATTTGATGAAAAACAAAGATGTCTACATCGCCTCTTTTGCATTTGAAAGCCTCAAAAAATGTATCGTTCTTGCTCAATACCAACTTTTTCACCTCAGGGCAACGATAAGAGTCATGAGAAAATATGGCTTTCATCCCTATTTTTTTGAAATATTCTCTGAGGTAATTTAGATCCATAGTTGCTGTTATGAACAAAAATTTATCCGTGATCACCCTCTCACTTGTGACTGGAGCTGGAAACTTAAACAATTTAGTTATTTTTCCTAAACGTAACAAGGTCTTCCCTGACCCAGCAGGTCCCATTATAAACTGACATAATTCGTCATTCTGAAATATCTGTTTCTGTTCTTGCGTAAGACAATCAACTCCCAAATATGTCTTAAAGATAAGTGGACTCACTTTGACACTATTTGTGACTGGGTTGTCTTTATTTTGAGTGATATTCGCAGATTTTATGGCCTTGTCGACTTTGTTGATACAATATCCAAGACTGCAGATATCGATATCACATTTGTTATCTTGACTTATACACCAAAGTCCGATCAAGATAGCTTCAAGCTGCTGCATCTGCTTGGCTACACTTTGCCTGGATATGATCCTATGTTTAACTAAACATGACATAACGTTCTCTAACCACCAAACTCTAAAATTCTCAACATCCTCTTTGAACAATATGCCATCGACAGAGTTGTTCTTAGCGACGAAAAGTTTCTGATAATAAGGCAAATCGATGACATCACTTTTTGCGGTTTTAGGAAGCGCTGTGAACCGGAAAATTTGTAGGTCAGCCAGTTTAACATCCACAGTATCGCATATGTTCGATAAAAGTCTGTGTGCTCTTTCAAGCTGCTTTTTAGAATCACTTAAAGGGATCATGAAGTGTCCCCGACTTAATCGTCAAAAAATTTCACATATACTACCACATAGAAACACCAATATAAGAATAGGGCTCGGAATTCTCAGATTCGTAACTTAATTATGTCGCGTGAAATCGATACAGGAAGATCGCTCTAATTTGTTGGATAGTGGCTAACTGTCAGACACCGCAATAGAAACAGTGTTAAAATGCACATTTTTATTCATGTGCTGTGGCGCCAATTTAATTGATAAAATCTTCAAATTAACGACACTTGATAGATTTGACTTTTATCTTTCGAAAATTGTGGTTGTATAATGTGCATAATATACACAAGCATCAAATAATTGTCTTATAAGTTTACGTACTGCTGTGTAATGTTGTAGGAAGAAAAACATTCAATTACCAAACGCTAAATAACAATACACGTTAGAAAGAACCTATTACTTAAACTAACCTTAAATTATAAATAGTTTTTTCTTGATACAAACATTTACTTGTTAAGTTCATGGCAAAATATGTCCATCATCAGTTCCGATACTGATAAAACCCGTATATCTTGATCCATCTGTGTTTGGAAACTTTTCTCGGATCGCCGACACAACACATGATGGAAGTACGTATCGAACCTTTCTATCCAAATCTTGGGAGCTTATCAAATTCACAAATGATTTGTAGGCTAAATATCTCCACTTTTTTGGTGTCAAATGTGCTTTTAGATAGTTTCCCCGTTTTACAGCATCATTGATGGTGAAACTAAACAGGTATCTTGAATATCTAAGTCCTTGTTCAGATAAGACCATATGCTGAAACATCTCTCCTTCTGTGACACATTCCAGCGAACCCCTGTGACGATGTATAGTCAATGAATCACTGCAACAAACCGACTCTCTCTCAGTACTCATCATTTTGCACTTATTACAAGTACACCATTCGTTGACCGATTTCGACAATCTGTCTTGCGTAATGTTTGCAAAAAATGCGCTATCTATCGTTTCATCTTCTTCACCGTCACTATTGTAAATAGGAGGGGTAACCATGTCGTCGTCACTGGAGTGGTCAGATCCAGGGTATAAATCTGGCTCAAAATGACTGAAGTCGTCTAAGTCGCACGACTCGTTCAAATCTGCGTGATCACCATGAAATGACATGTTCTGAATTTGATGGCATTTTTGAGAACGATAGAAACTCAGTTATCAAACAAACGAATAGTTATAAGTTTAAACCCACTATGTTACAATAAATGGTTACAGAACGAAAGATGATTTAGTTAATAAACTATGAAAGTAAAAATATTAAGCCAAAAAGATCTTACGTCTATTTGACGATAAAATAGATAAGAATTAAATACAATCACAGTTTTCGAGTTCCGAATTTAGTCACTCAAGGGCCATTCTTGAGCGATGTTTCTCAAACATTTCATCCTTATCCGGTTTGGGGATTGGAGCCATGTTCTTAGGCAGATCCAGGGGTATGTATTCTGACATGTCTATAACTAGCGGCTTCTGAGCAGTCACACTGTCTTGAATAGCACTCATTATACTAGAACGGTAGCTAAAGTCTTTCTTTGAATGAACTTTCTTGAGGACCCAATTGGCCTGAGCTTTAGAGTAGGCAGCATACAAATTCCGTCTATTCTCATCTGAAGTCCCGATGTTTGCATTTACTTCAATGATTGCTATCATTGACTTGATTGCTGTAGTTGCTCTGGTGAACCCTATACGCTTGGGCAGGTACTTGAGCCTAACACAATGATAATTCTCGAGGCTTCCAGTGTGTAGAAATGATGAGCAGTGTTGTATGTCCTCAATCAATTGTTTCTTAGTCAGCTTTGCAAACAGGTCCTTGAATGTTCGAGATGAACGTTTGAGCCACTTACCTCTATTATAACTAGCTTTTCTGATTCGCCTGCCATGTGCACAAGTAAACACTTTGGTAAACGATGGGTGTGGTTGGTTTCCTCTTAACTTACTAAAGGTCCCTGTAGTCCATCGATGAGTGTTCGATATGTGGAGCAAAAAGGATAGCCAGGTTTCAATCAACTTTCTTTTATCCCCTCCACAATTGCGACAGGAGTACCAGAAATGATTGAGAAGTTTTTTCACCCAAGGTAGCAGTGCTGCATTCCGTTTTAGCTTAGTCATTTTACCAAGGGTTTTGCTAATATTTTTAGCAAGGTGCCAGATATCAAAATAGTGATTTATGTTTTTGAAATCCGTTACGTCTCTTATCATAGTTTTAATACCAGAATGTCTATCAGTCACTAAACTGAACCCATCAATCCCTTTTCCAATCAATTTTAGGAGCAGTTCTCTGCACGCTGCCCTTTCAAGTTCCTCCATGTTCAACCCTCTCTGTGCAATGAAGAAATCAATGACACGTCCGGAACCGTGCTCCATGACTGTATAGACGCAATACTTCGCTGTGTGACCGGGTGAATCGAACTGCCCGTCTCCTGTAAGGATCAAGTTTGACTTTCCTCGAATACTTTCAACAGCACGATCTCTCATGTCAATAAACATGGAATACACTGCAGGAAACAGCCAGACTTTCCCGTGCTCTTGGTAAGAATTAAAACTCATTGTAGGCATCTTCAATGTTTTAAACAAATTAGACAGTACAGTCTGCCCGATGCCACAAAGGCTAGATGCCGTATTCACAAGTATATTCATATGAAGAAGTCTGCCCGAATTAGAAGAGGAAGTCCAAACACCTTGATGACCTAGTTTTCCAAAACACTGGTAATTAACATATGCCACATATCCTATCACATAGCTGCTCGGAAGAGCCTCAGCAGACGAGCCACACAATGGGCACCATTTAAAAAGCGAAAAAAGGAGCTCTACTGAGACGATCACCCAGGAAAATTCAGCAATTCTCTTTCTATAATCTTTTCTCCGCTGAGGCCCATGAGTGGTCAAGTTGGTCTGAGCAATCCTTCGACTAGGTTCTGGGAAGTCAGGATCATTATCTTCGTCTGTTATAGATTCATCGTCGTCAGAATCAGAAATCAACAAAGCATTATCGCATTCATTCGGATCAGGCTGAATGACGACGTCTGCAAAATCTGAGTCGACTGTTTGTGTCTGAGCTACTCTTGAGACAGCAAGTTGCTCTAAATAGTCCCAGTAACAATCTAAATCGTCATCAGTAGATGAAACTTCATCGCTAGAATCTTGGCGTTCGTACGGCTCAGATTCTACTGCCACTGTCTTCAAGATCGACCGTCTGGGTCGTTTCTCGGCTGGCTGGCCCGGTATATATAGACGAATTTCGCCTGTGTTGGGGTCGGTATTGGGGATGCATGTGTCATTCAACCTCATGCGATTACGTGTGACACTCCCTGTCTTTACATAGTGCTCCCAGTCCTTCTCTTTGTAGTCACAGTCGCTGAAGTGGTCGCTGCAGATTTTATAGGTTTTTAACCTCCTAACGTCATGGTCAGCCCTGTTCACTCTTTTATTCCATGCTGTTCGACGTTTTGCATCGCTTGGGACGGAATGAAAAACCAGAAAGCTTCTCCTACTACTGGTGTCTCTTCCCTCACGGTTGTTACAACCTCCGACTGCACAATGTCTTACCATCAACCGTCTTTTGATAAATGTTAACTAGTAAAGAGATGTTGCAGTGATAATGGAATGAAGCTAAACTAATATATTGTTATAATTGCAAAGCTTGACCTACTATACTCTGAAAACACGTGCCGCAGTCGACAACAAACGCGGAAATTTGTAACAGCTCTGACTTAGTTATTAATTCTTTAATTGGAAGATAAGACTTTTATCTACGGGGTACAGACTACGAATACATATGTTAGGTTCGTGTCTACACATTACGCGTTATTCAAAAAAGCACACATTCGCAAACTTTAAAATACAAAGACCGTACAGAACGAAAGTAAACAAATTGAACACTGATCGTGCTACATTCAAATTCCATGAAGTGAGCTGTCTTTAATTGCTTGTAGGAACTAGATTAATCGCTGTACACCAAATTTAGGAAGATATGTGAAATATAATGGTTTAAACCTGATGGTAATCTTGTCCGTTCAACAAAAAAACCAACAGAAAACTTGTTATGGACAATTAAAATCAGGCGTTTTTACACATGTCGTATATGCTATCCCGTCACCTAGCCACTACTTGGAAAAATGTAATTGATATACCCCATATTATCTCAGCTTGTGAAGCAATTACGACGGAGCTATTTTGGGATTGTGGCAGAATTACCAAGCCTAGCTCACTACCCAAGTTTCGAGTATCTTTGAAGAATTCGCAAATTTACACTTCATGATATCTTTAAGTTGCGTTTAAAAGCTCTCTCCTCAATCTGTTTTGGCGATTTAACTTCAAACAATATAACTGCATAGTTTCTAACAATAACAACAAAATCGTGTTCACCTTGAGAAACATTTGTACCCCCATACAACCTAGCTTGTTCTTCTGAAAAACTAAAATTGTGCAAGACAATGATCTTTCTTTTGCTTTCTAATCTTTCAAGTGCCTTATAAAGATCAACTTCTGCTTCATATTGAAATTGCCGGTCTTTTTGAGCCAAGCACTTCTTAGTAGTATCTGCTGCAGTAAAGGCATCAACAAAGGTCTGCTGTGGAGCGCGAGGGAACATAACAGGTCTCTCATAATCTGTTTTGTATCTCATCTTGCGGTCGATGAAAATTCGTGTAATCATTTCACCTGCAGCAGCTATCTTCTCGACAGATAGATTATCTGAAAAGTGGAGTAACATTCTAATTCTATCTTTATATCAAAGTTATTAAAAAACGAAGTTGGCTGAGACAGACTCAGAGAGCTTTCCAATCCAGAAACGTATTTTTTTTTTGCATTGCAATGGAAGGGTATCTTGATCGATTGGTATCTGATACTTTACCTACTCAAGCTACACGTCTCAAAGCTTGAATAAAAATCATTACTATTCTGCTTGATGTAAAGTTAAAGCTAAGTGGTATAGGATAAGCATTAAAGAGACAAAACAGGCCCTACGATGAAGTTGTCAGGAAGGTTCGAGGTCTACAGTATGCTACGCTTATATTTATATTATTTCGTGTAATAAAGGTAATTTCATAGCTACCTGTTTGAAGGAGCAATTCTTTAGCTTCCGAATCAATCTATAGAGAAAAATAATTTAGAAAAACCAATTAGCTTTTTTCTTACTATGGTTCCATTTCTAGAAACAAACTTGAATAATGCAACTTAATTTATTTATAATCAAAGCTAATGATTTATCGGTTATAATTATCTAATCTGGCACCTTTTCAAGCTCTTTATGCAGCTTTTTGTCGTCATGCAGTATCAGTGCTTCTTTGTAATTCCTGGCAGCACTGTAAACATCCCCCATAGCATAGCATGCCTTTCCAATCCATTCCAGCGATCTTTGAAATTGCATTTATTACACACGTACCGTGTAGTTGTGTAGGGCGTAGGCTTGACACAAATAACAACTTGACCAAAAAGAAGTGCGCAGAGCAGGGCCACATATATTATTGAGCTCCTCTTAATTACCTAATTACATCTGACTACTTATAGAGGTACTGAAGATTACATTTTTATCAATACCTGGATAGGTCTCTATTGCAAGCCCCTAACTTTTTTCCAATTTCTACAGCTTCAGAGCACATGTTCTTGGCTGACAAATAATCCTTTTTCTTTAAGTAAACAGCTGAAAGTGGACATATTTTGTTATGATCAGCACATTATAATCCAATAATTTTAATTCACCATAAGTATTATAAGAAACATTAAGGGGAGATACACCAAAACCGTTTTTGCTCCGAACATCGATTTTATTTTATATTATTTTTAAATAGACAAAAAGAATAAGATTGTACACCTTCAAAAATTTAAAAAAATATTCCCTCCTCGAGAAAAAAAATATTTTTCTTTTTCGAAAATTTTTAAAATTTGGAGAAGTCTGTCACTGTAATACCGATAGTTCGGCCATTTAAAAAGTTTTTTGGCTGATTTTTTTACTGAACATTACTTACACTCCGTACTAGAAGCCATTGAAAGGATTATATAATTGAACAATAAATGACCAAGTTACAGACCGAACAAGGTGAAAAAATAAAAATTGGGATTTTTGCCTATCACCAAAGTTGTACATTTCACCACCCGCCCAGGTCATCAGATATCGCTTCAAAAATTCTTGTGAGTGTAGTTGATGATCATGGCAAGCTTTTTGGAACCGGATTTCTCTCAATTTTGAGTTTTAAGCTATGCAATGTGGCCTCAAACGACTTAGTAAAATTCATCGTAAAAAAGGGCAAAAAAGGCAGATTTAAGGCTTAAATGCCTATAACTCAAAAAGTATCAGTTTTTTGAAATAATTTTTACAGGATCGTAATCAGCTTGGTAAGACGAATCTTTTAGTACCAAATAGGTGCTTTTAGAAGACAAATTGTCTTAAATAATTTTCTAGCTCGAACACAAGGGTCCCCCCTTGTATAAATGTTGTACAAATTGTACACATTTTTTTAAAAATTTTGCGTCTTTAACTATTATAAATTTGGTACTTAAAGATTCGTCTTACCAAGCTGATTACGATCCTGTAAAAATTATTTCAAAAAAACTGATACTTTTTGAGTTAAATAGGCATTTTAAGCCTTAAATCTGCCTTTTTTGCCCTTTTTTACGATGAATTTTACTAAGTCGTTTGAGGCCACATTGCATAGCTTAAAACTCAAAATTGAGAGAAATCCGGTTCCAAAAAGCTTGCCATGATCATCAACTACACTCACAAGAATTTTTGAAGCGATATCTGATGACCTGGGCGGGTGGTGAAATGTACAACTTTGGTGGTAGGCAAAAATCCCAATTTTTATTTTTTCACCTTGTTCGGTCTGTAACTTGGTCATTTATTGTTCAATTATATAATCCTTTCAATGGCTTCTAGTACGGAGTGTAAGTAATGTTCAGTAAAAAATCAGCCAAAAAACTTTTTAAATGGCCGAACTATCGGTATTACAGTGACAGACTTCTCCAAATTTTAAAAATTTTCGAAAAAGAAAAATATTTTTTTTCTCGATGAGGGAATATTTTTTTAAATTTTTGAAGGTGTACAATCTTATTCTTTTTGTCTATTTAAAAATAATATAAAATAAAATCGATGTTCGGAGCAAAAACGGTTTTGGTGTATCTCCCCTTAAAGTAATTAATAACTGGTTATCAGTTGTTGTTATCCTTACAAGTTACAAATATAATGTAAAAGAGCTTTTTCAAGTCAACTCACCCCCTTTGCTGCTATAAAATGACATTTGTGTCGGATCCATCTGGATTGCCTTATCGTAGAAGAAAAGTGCCGTATCATATTCTTTCCTGGAAAATGCCTCATGTCCCATTTCTTTCTTCTTCACAGCTGCAAGCTTCAGAGTCTCATCTATTTGGAAATCTTTGTAGAAAGACCCTGGTTTTATCTGAAGGAAATCAAGAATTTCAAGTCTAATATCATGAAAAATTAGGGGCATGAAACACAATATCTGTCAGATAAATGACAAAACTACAAATTGTCATGTAAGCAGAATAAAAGTTGGTCCAGCACCTTCTCAATTGAGGGTCCATCAAATACCGAAAGTGCTTCCTCATATTTCCATATTGCATCATTCAAATCTCTCATTTCAAGACATGCCTTTCCAATACGAGCAAGACACCTGAAATTCACACTTTATTAATGCCAGAATTTCACAGTTTCCACTGAATTTTTTACGAGTGACCAATTACTCAATTATTGTGTTCAGTGTGAGTGACTCAAGTCACCATCGAGGTGCTGGAATCTAAATATCCGGAAAAAACTTCAAGGTGTTCATCAAAAGGAATATAATGAAAATTCTCAGAATAGAAAAAGAGATGTTGGAAGATTTATGAAGAGCAACTTTTTGCCGTATCCTTGACCAAAATATCGCGGTTTTTGCTGAATCTTTGACCAGTTTTTTTATTTTTTTTATTTGAAAATTCAATTAATCATTATATATATAAATCAAGCGTTACATTTCAGCCATGCAAAATTACAATGACACATTTTGATATACAAATTGATAAATGGTACTGCAATATAAGTTGCTTAATGTTTGGCCAGATGACAACTAACGAGAAAAATAAACTTGATTAAACATAATAATTAATTCGGCTGAACCAACACATAGCTAGAGCCACATTAACGTTGGGGCCGTTAAAAAGTGACCAATCAGTGTGACCAATCAGTGTGGCCGATGAGAGTGACACAAGTTGCCATCAAGGTATATCCGGAGAAAACTTTAACGGAAGGACAATTTTGAAAATATTCTACCGTTGCGGTAATCGGAAAATAATCAGAATAAAAGGAGACATTTTGGAAGAAATTCAAATAGAAACTTTTCTGTCAATAACTTTGTTTAAAACAGAGACATTTTGGAAGATTCAAAATTTATGCAAGGAAACAGAAAACATAAGTTTTTATACCTAGATTTTTCTTCGATGTTTGCACCAAATTTGTCTCCAATCTTCAATGCTTCTAAGCACACTTTTTTGGCAGAATCGTATTGCTTCGTCTGGATGTATATAGCTGGAATTTTATGAATATGATATTTTCATACTCAATTTTGATTTAGTATCATGATTTAGTCAAGGGAATGTGTGTACCTTTCAAGTGATGACATGATTTAATAAATTAAATATCATGTCAAGTTTTATAAATCAAGATTAAGTATTTGGGGTAAATATGGTAGTGATATTTACGGGTGTAAGGCTGTCAGAATGATGCGGCTGTCAGAATGAAGTTTTTATCAAAGATCAAATTACTTTGTTAGAAACTTGATTTTGGGCATATTAAACAGGTTTGCATATACTAAAAACACAAATAAACACTTCCATCACTGAAAGAAAGGCTAAAAATGATTTATTACTGAAATATTTGGAAATACACTTTCAAATTTTGACATTGCATAAATATGAGGCAGTTTTGTGATCTTGTTGTTAAAGTTATCCCTATAAGACCTGGTACTGGTGTATCAAACAACTCTAGAAAAATGCATTCATACCCTCAACAACCCTCAATAAACATGTGTTAACAAATTAAAACAGAAAATTCAAACGGCTGTCAGAATGATGGTATGGCGGCTGTCAGAATGATGATATTCTGCATCACATAACTACCGATTTAGTGATGAAGGAGTGTGTTTAGGGTTCCGGAAGTGTCATGCTCTAATAGTAATGGTGGAAAATGGTTAACTTTAGTCGAGGTCTCATGTCTCTACGACCTTCCGTTTTTGCGCAGTGAATCCCGCGCTTCAGCGCAACCCGCAAACTCCATGCGGGAACTTCCCGACATCGTAGAGACTTAAAACCTCGACCAAAGTTAACCTTTTCCTACTGTTTCTATTGAAGTAACATACATTTAGAACTCGTTCTATACTCCTTCGTGACTAAATTGACGATATAGAGAATTTTACCTGTTAAAATTTGGTAAAAAATATGGGCGTGGCCGGAGCGGGACTAAGATGGAAGAGTTGGAACTTGAAATTTTTTTTGGTGGTCTTTGAACCTAAGGATCAACAGATAAGAACATATTGGTAAATATTCAAGAACATTTTGTTTTTATGAACCGGTCTACTGAACACTAACAGAACAATCCATGGTTACAAGCTCTCTCTCATAACTGCTTGACAATAAGATGCAATAATTGGGGGCCTAGTGCAGTAATTGGGGGCCAGCATTGGAAAGTTGTAGTGTGTAAAAGGTCATACTTGTCAATTAGTTCATACACACAGCTAACATAGCCCCTAGAAATACATCACAGCCCAATATATAAAATTTAAAAGTGTATTGTTCAATACGGCTGTCAGAATGAAGGTTTTCTAAATTGCAATTATTGACTTATACCAAAATGCCAGGAATGTTTGATTTGGGTAGAATACGCTGCAGATATGTGTTAATAACGATAGAGGGTCTAAAAAGATTCATAGAGCCATGATGGAAAAATGGGGACAACTTTGTTTTGGAAAACTTCATTCTGACAGCCGCAGTCTTCCTTCTATGTTGTATAATTCCCCAAGAATAGTGATTTAGTTGACAACAGAGGTGATATGGTATTGATGTATAATTTACCTATAACTGCCTGCAAGTCCAATAAACCAAAAAGTTTTTTTTTGTAATGTAGGCCTCAAAATGCAAAACTTCATTCTGACAGCCGTAGTCTAAAAAGGGGTATATTTCATACCGATTTTTTCCCCTTTTGCTGGCAAATTTTAACAATTCCGAACCCCGGGAAGAAAACTTTCCCTAGTTTTTAGGTGTTTTGTGAAGTTTCTGGTTTGAAACAGCTGTTTTAAAGATTTTGTGGCTTTTATAAAAACACCATCATTCTGACAGCCTTACACCCGTATGATGAATTTATTGAAATGTTTCAATCACCTAATATTATTTTGTTATTTGTATCGACATATATCGGTTTTCAGTTATATAAGTTACCTAATATCTATTAATTATTCTAGTATTTGTGATTAATTTGTATTGATTTATTATTTGTGACTTATAAATTAGTAACAATTATATGACCGTCTAAAATTATTTTTGTTGAAAATTTATTTTATGAAGTCTAAAACATTTTTTGTCAAAAATTAATTTTATGAAGGAGTAAGTTGTCAAAAGATGCGCATGCATTTGTATATTCATTTATTGCTTGTTTAATTTGTTTTTTGTGTTTAATTTACGATTATTTGTGTTTGAGATTCTGTGATTAAATTTATTTTGTTGATTGTAATGTTGTGATAAATTGCATAATTTATTGTAAATATAGTATATGTTTCAGAAAATTATGTAATGTAATGCGATGGAAGTTCTTTAAGCGGGCAATTCCAGTCCAAACCCTGGAAACATGACATAAAAGATTCGTTTTTACTTGTTTAACGGAGAATATGGGAAACGGAGAATATGGGAAATTTATTAGCTAAGGGGGTTCCCTTGATTAACAAAGTATCCTCAAACCCACAAGCTGACAGTGGCATGGATGAAGCACTTCGCACACTGCATAACATAACGGAGGAAAATAAAAGCATCCTAAAAGAGATGAACAGAGTAGACTTCAAGAGAACTGTAATTGGACATCAAGGTGTTTCTACAAGACACACAAACCTGGATCTTTTCAGTACCATAGCAGAAGATAAAACACATGAGGGCAAACAATACTACATTCACCAGCCATCAGAAACCACTGTTAATGACTCCACGACAGTCCTAGTCTCAAGAGGACTCTCAAGAAATTATCTTAAAAACAGTGCAACTATTAAGAAAAACTTCAATAAATATTTTAAAGATATGGCCATAAAATCGACATTTGTCACCAAAGGTGGATCATTGATGATTGAGCTCACATCTAAAGAGGATGCAATAAGAGTAGAAGGATCATGGAAAGGTGATTTCTTTGCAAACAGTAACATGACTACAGAATGCAGGATCTTAGAAAAGCTAAGCTGGGCAGTCATTCTCAAAGGAGTACCCACAAACATTCAGGATAGTGATCTAACAATTTCTGTGGAAAGGTGTTATCCAGGAGCTAGGGCAAAAAGATTTGTGACACGGGACAACATTTCTCTGAAAACTCTTAAGATCAACTTTCAGACTAAGGAAGACTATGAGAAATGCTTAGGAAATGGGTTAAAGCTCGGACAGGTAATTTATACTGCGGAAGAGTATAAGCCGAGAAGGAGAATCATCCAATGCTACAATTGTTACAGGTTTGGCCATGTTGCTAAACTTTGTACCCAAAACCATGCAACATGTAGCAAATGTGGAGACAATCACCACTCATATCAATGCAAGAGTAACCGAAGAGACTACTGTATTAATTGTGATGTCTTTGGCCATGTAGCTACAAACAGAGATTGTCCAACATACCAAAATATTGTCATGAAACTCAACATGCAACCAAACAAATGTTCAAAATCACCCACACAACCCAACAGTAGATTATGATCTTTGGCCAAATAAATATAGCAAAGATGTCAACTAACTCTGAGATGACACTTGACAAGTTTATCTACGAAAATGAGATACTCTTGATGGCGGTTCAAGAAACAAGCTCTTGGACTCAATCAGACGGAAGTTTCCTTCATAAAAAGGTATTTCATAAAGCTGGGGACATAAATAAAGGGACAGCTGGGGTAGCACTCGTCATTGATCCTTCACTACATCCAGAGTTGGTCTATGACCTTAACGTAGACGAAGTTGATGCGGTTTGGTGCCAAATAAAAGTTGAAGGAAAGAGATATTTGGTGGGATCAGTTTATTGCAAACCTTGCAATAACTCTAATGATTCCATAAGAAAATTTGAAGGACTTCTTGCCCACATTGATAAAGCAAGAGAATATAAGGCTAAATATAAATTCAACTCTCTTCTCACATATGGAGACTTTAATGCAAGACATCATGACTGGGGAGATCATGTTACCACGCAGCGAGGAAAGAAGCTTCTAGACTACGTTGAAAAGGAAACCCTAACTCTCTGCTCACCATACGACTGCACATTTGTCTGTACAAATGGAGGAAGTGTTATTGACTTAGTGTTAGCCGAAGGCCCCATCATCTCAAAGTTGGGAAATCAGTGGATGGATAAAGATGTTGAATTATTTTCAGGTGCCCCAAGAAGAGGTCACTATCCGGTGCTTCAAGAAATCTGCAGAGGGATCCCAAAATCAGACACTGTCCCCAGAGTGTGTATGGACTGGAAAAATGCAGACTGGAAAATATGGACAAATGCAATGGAGACCAACTGTCAACATCTTCGTTCGGCCCCAGAGTTATTAAACCGAGGGGATCAGCTATGGCAGCAGTTATTACATAAAATACAGGAGGCTAACCGAATGTTCATCCCTCAGAAGACAGTATCCATTCATTCAAAACCATATTGGTGTCCTGCACTTACAACTCTATCTAATGAAGCTCTAGAAGCGAAAGAAAGATTTAAGCAAAGATCAACTCCCAGAAACAAGGCCACACTCACTGAAAGCACTGAATCATTCAAGAAAGCGCTGATTAAAGAAAAGAATGAATGGATTCGTGACAGAGTTGAAACACTTAACACCAAAGACTGCACTCAATTCTGGAGAAAATATAAACGAGTTTTTGGGGCCAAAACTGACAATTTTATCTGCAACCTCAAAGACTGTGACTTGCTGGTCACATCTGAAAAAGATAAGGAGGAATTGTTATTTAATACTTTCTTCACAGGAAAACACCTTCAAAACCAACCCAATGACCGAGAGCACGACATGCATGTAAATAACGAGTTCAGTAAATTACAGAATGTTAGCAGCAAATCTGCAAGTAGTTACAATGAAGATGATCCGCTGAACAACCCTATTTCTATGGACGAGATAAAAGCAGCTATAGAAAGGCAAGAAACAAATGACAAATCATGTGATGCAGACAATATTCACCCTACCATCCTCAAACATATGAAAACAAATTGTCTTCACGTCTTGCAGATTATATTTAACTGGTGTATGAGCACAGGAAAATGGCTGTGGAAAACTTCAGATGTAACATTCCTAAGGAAAGAAGGAAAATCCAGCTACATGTTACCTGGTGCTTATAGACCGATTTCCATATCATCCTACTTTGGAAAGATTTGTGAAAGAGTGCTAGATAAAAGATTGAGACTCTTCCTGGACATTGAAGGAACTCTTGATGAAGATCAAGAAGGTTTCATTGGAGGGAGATCAACAACGCGATATCTTTTCAGAATGCTGGCTAACCTTGAGGAAGTTAAAAGACAGAAGCTGGCATGTATAGTGCTTTTCCTGGACTTCGAAAAGGCATTTGATAGTGTTCATCTCCCATCACTATGTGTCAAACTATCAACTCTCGGTATTCAAGGAAATATTCTTAACGTGCTGAGAAATTTCCTGTTCAACCGGACGATATGTCTAAAAGTGAACAACTATAAAGGAGAAAAAAGAAAATGTACAATATTTGGATTACCTCAGGGGGCTGTACTATCACCTCTCCTCTTCATCCTATACATAGCAGACATGACACACAACACCCCGGAAGAAGTAAAAAGATATCTAAGCTGCTACAAATTTGCTGATGACGGTACACTTATGATTTCCTTCGAGAACATCTCCGGATGCCATGAAAAAATGCAGATGGTTTGTGACCACCTCAGCAAGTGGTGCATCAAGAACAAGCTAGTAGTGAACTGTGATACGAATAAAACGGAGGCCATAATCTTGAAAACTGCAGCTTATACTGAAGAACAGAAACCTGCAGAATTATGTATTAATGGGAAAAGCATCAACTACGTCCAAAGCACAAAGGTCCTTGGGGTAATAGTAGATGAAGACCTCAATTTCAAGAAACATGCGTCTCAAAAACTTAAAGAATGCAAAAGAAAGTGGGGATTAATAACAAAATCAACTAACCGCAACTACGGTCTAAACGTTTACAGCCTCACTCTCCTCCTTAAAACAATGGTCCTCACTAAACTGTTCTACGCAGCACCTATTTGGCTTCACAAGTGTCTCAATCAATTTAAAAGCTTCTGGAATAAAATCATTCTAAAAATATCTGGATCAGTCCTGAATCCACAAAGGGAATTAACCGAACTTGCTCTCCACCTCCCACCACTGGATGTGCAACTCGAAGCTCTTTCGGTTAAATTCATGTGCAAAGTACTCACACAAGGTGACAATCTCTCAGCTACACTCTACCAAGTTGACGAAAGCAGAATACCAAGCTTTCATGTCTTAACAATGTCACTGAAAAAGTACTTCCTTTGGAAAGAAAATAAGTCACACGGAACCAGAATGATAGACCTAACGCAGCAACATTTCAAGGATCTGGCCTATTACACTCAGGCAGACATAATGAGCTACAAAAATAAGATCTGGATTGACAGCATCGAAACAAATCTGCAATGCAGAACTGTCAGTAACAACAAGGAGACCAAGATACTTGGTGTGATCACAAAGATCAAAAACAGTGGGCTGCTCCTAGACAAAAACAACTTCTTATTCGGGCACAACACGAGTAAAAATCTGGACAGCCGAATAATGGACTACATTCACGGCAGCTCACCACTCTTTGCGAATATCCAAAAGATCATGGGTGGTGACAGTGGTGAGGCCTGTCGTTTCTGCAACAGCTTCGATGATTCTCCGGTACACCAGCTCCTATTGTGTCTGGAGGTGCAAGACACCAGTTACCTGCAGCTAAAAGAAGAGCTGGGTGGGGCTGACTCACATTCCTATCTAGATGAAGTGTTAACAAAAAGCAGCACACAAAAAGCATTCATTAGAAGAGTCGAATTTCTTTGGGGACAAAATGATGCTCTCCAGGATTTATCCAACTAAACTAGAAAGATCATAAAATAAAGACTCTGCAAACATCTCAGAGAAATAACACCACCGTAAAGATTAAAGAGGGAGGATCCTGGACCCCGAAATCCACCACTTTTCTGTACTTTCAGAGGTACCAATGTGGCAGGAAACCAGGGCTCATGCTGCCGCTGAGCTAAAGCAGTAGAGGGGATGGCGGCTTCTCTAGGATCTAACACGTCCTGAAGCAGACCAACACTATGTCCCAACGCACTGGTGTTGGGATGTCTGCCCCCGGTGCCTGTCCGGGTCAATAAAGCAGTCAAGCATCATGTATGTTATGTTGAGCATTCTCAACCAACAAATGTGGGAACTCCCACAAAACACCAAAACAGATCTAAAGAGACACTTAACAACATTGGAAAAATAGACTGCAATTTGTTTATATAATTTAAAAAGCGTATATTATTGCCCACGTTAAGGGGCCTGTTAATAATTTATTAAATTATTAGCTATTTTAGATTTAATAATAATAATTTTACTTGTTTGAATGAAAAGCACTAATACAATATTAAAGCCCTGTTTATATTTTCTGTGCAGATTTAAATGGTGGATTCTTGGTTACAATAACTTCGAGATCAGTTTATTGAGAAAAGACAATTTTTTTGAGAAAAGACAATTTTATTATTTATCACCAATTCAATACATAATCAATAAATATATATCCGAATAAATTTGATTAAAAATTAAGTGATACAAGTATGCTAGCAGCTAGCGCGCTTATATTTGAGAAATATTCACGCTGTTAAAATGTAAAATGGGTTTTACCACACCGCCACTCAAATTAGCACAGTTGGTGAACGGACCCAGGCGCTGTTAAGCTTTTATGAGCCCTGGTTGACTGCTGAGAGTGGCGAAGGGGCTGATATTAATTTTATCTTAGTTTAACCTAGATTCCAATAAAATTTTAGTTTTGTGTTATAATTATATGATTTTTATGCGATATTTAAGTTACAGCTGCTCGCAATACATTATTGCTTAAAAATTGTTAAATATGCTCGCTATACGCTTAATTTTAGATACCGTATGTATATATACATATCAGCTCATAATACCAAATAACAATAGTAAATAAATTAAAAGCATTGAAGAGGTCCAAAACCAATTCAAGCATGACACAAAGTTGAATACATTTTCATCGGAAGCTGCAAGCTTATTAACGTTTGATTCCGTACGTTCATGATCCGTTATTATGCATTCACCTTCAGGCGGTGTCGACGGATCATGCGAAAAGGGTTTTTGACAGGCTGTGCCCTTACCATAATTAAACTGAACCATTGCCTGATACGATGTAAACAAGAGTGTTGGATAGGTGAGCCGCGCAAGCGCTCGCGCATTTGTGTCGCTCTGACAAATAGCACTTGAATAATTTAGCTACCAAGACGTAAATCGCGCGTTACGTAAAGTATTATTTTTCCCTTCGGATTAAGTGAACGTTACACCCGCGTGTAACCTGCTTTAATGTTTTGTGTGCATGTGTGGTGGAGTGAGTGTATGATGTAATGATTGAATGAATCTTTTTTCTTTTGTGGTGCATATATGATGTGAGTGACAGGTGTAAAATCTAAAATATATAAATATAAATGGGGGTCTTTTCATAGGAAAGTGTTGAAGTTTAAGTCCTGCCAGTTAATATTGTCAGGTTGGTGTTGAGCCTTCATGATAGAAAGCTTCAATCGGGATTTAATTGAACCTAGTGAACCTATTTTACCACGTGCATTTGACTGCTCAAGAAACCTATTCCATAAATTTGCCCCTTTATATGCGAAATTGTGAGATGAGTGTGGTGTCACAAATCTGTCATCTCTGAGCTCAGACTTCTTAAAGAGAGAATACATGGATATGGGCTGATGACTCTTCACTATCTTCATTGTTTCAGTAATGCATCTGTATCTATATATGTTATGTACTGTCATTAGCTCCTTAGATTGGAAAATAGGTTTTGTTGATTCTCTAGAGTGGAATTCTGCCCCAAGTATTTGGCAGCGATGTGGCCTTACTTGTCTATCACCAGTCTTCCTCAAGCTGATACATATAGAACACGGTTTAATGTGAGGTATAGTTGATTCATTGGATATTTGACCTTTCTTGTTTATACTGCACTGGATTGGCCTGCTACGAGAACAAGTTTTAAACTTGTCGCTAAATGCTTCCGAGTCCCCAAATAAGATTCGGACACATTTCTTCTGTGCAAGGAATAGTGGTGAAAGCTTATTAATTGATACACCACCCCATACAGTTATACCGTATCCTAGATGAGATTCAAAAAGAGTGTGGTATATCTGTTTGTACAGCTGGCTGGGGAGGGAGTTTTTTATTCGATAAATACGGCCACATATGCTGTTTAATTTCTTAGTTAGTTTCTCGATATGAGGTGTCCAACTCAGTTTGTCATCAATAATTACACCTAGAAATTTCGTTTCAGTAACCTGTTTGATCGGGATCCCATCAATTTCTAGATTCAAGTCATTTTCAGTATTATCAATGGTCTTACGTTTAGTAGGCGAGAAGTACATGTAACAAGATTTTTTAACATTAATGTGCAGTAGGTTATGGCGCATATATTGGCACACAGAGTCGAGAATTTCATTCGCTATTTTGTATGCTTGTTCCTTAGTTTCAGCAGCTACAAAGATGTTTGTGTCATCTGCAAATAGTACAAATTTTCCTAATGTACTACATCTATAGATGTCATTTATATAGATAAGAAAAAGCAAGGGGCCCAAAACGGATCCTTGAGGTACGCCTAGTTTAACTGGGAGAGGCTCTGATTCTTCACCAAGTACACTAACATACTGGTATCTATTATTTAGATAGCTGGAGAGCAGCTTTAGTGCGTTTCCTCTAACTCCGTAATTACTAAGTTTCTTAAGTAGCATATCAAATGGTAAGGTATCAAATGCTTTAGAGAGATCGATAAATATTCCTAATACGTGGTTTTTATTATTCCGTTTTTCTTCGACGTGATTTACGGAGTAGTTAAGAGCATGACTTGTCGAGTGGTTTTTTCTAAAGCCGAACTGATTTTCGAATATTATTCCTCGAGATAAGAAAAAGTTGTATAATCTACTGTAAATAATTTTTTCAAATATTTTACCAAATACTGGTAATGTTGATACTGGCCTGTAATTCTCTAGTAATTCCTCATCTTCTTTTTTATATATCGGGGTTATCTTACCCGTTTTCAGTTGATCAGGGAAGACACCTTCATTCATGCAGTTGTTATAAATTCTGGCAAGATGTTCTGATATAGTTTGACTACACTGCTTCATTACATGTGCCGGTATGTCGCTAGCTTTACCGTTATTAAATTCACTTATAATTTGTATTATTTCAGAGCTTGTACATTCAGCAAGATAAATACTTGACGGACAGGACTGTGGCAAGTAGTCAGTGAATGATTTAGCAATTATAGGATCTTCATCAATCCTCCTCTCATAGACCTCGTTCAGATTGGAGGCGATTGACACAAAGTACTTGTTAAATTCATGAGCAATAACTCGTCGACAAATGACACGCTCATTGTTTATCATGAATGACGGTTTCATTTGCTTATTTAGCTTTCCTCGCACTTTATTAATTAACTGCCAGGTTTTTTTACTGTCACCCTGACACTCCTCAATTTTGTTGCACGTGTAGAGGCGTTGAGCTAGTCTTATTACGTGTTTAACTCTCCTACGTTTGTCAGTAAAATTAGCATGCTTTTCCCTGGCATCATTACAAGGATTGCAGTGACAGGCTTCCTTGATCTCACGACAAAGTTTACCTGGATTATGCAAACATTTTTCTCTCTTCGCTTTATGCCAGTGGTCGTGCAGCTCATGTTTTTTATTTATAGACGCGATTAATCCTCCTGTTATCCACGGATTTGTCATTGGCGTTCTTTTGGAGACTTTAGGTTTACTGAGTTTACATGATTTGTCTAGATTCGTTTTGAATGTGTCGTGAAATTCAATAAAGTTTTTTGGTGGGTGCTCAGAGAAATGTTGGTTTAAGGATGAAACAAGGACTCGAACGTTGGATTCACTGTAATCATAATATTGGGTATGTTTAACTTGAGGTTCAGAGTTAGTTACAGCTAGGTCTTCAAAAATATGAAAAACTGGCAGATGATGCGAGATTCTGTCAGATACTGTACCTGAGGCAACAACCTTGTTTATATCATTTGTGTAAATGTTGTCAATACACGTTTGATTACATCCCGGTTTCTCGTGCGTGTGTGTTGATATAAGAGGCGAGAAACCGGCACTAAACATTATCTCCTCGAGATTGCTAACTTCTTTACTATTAACATGGAGGTTGACGTTAAAATCTCCCATTATATACGCAGATTTTTTAGGCAATATCTGGAGTATTCTAGATAGTTCTGTCAGGAAGCTTGCAAAATTACCGCTGGGTGGTCGGTAAATAACCCCAAAAGTTACTTCTTCTGAGTTTTTACGACTAGTTACGAATAGTGATTCTAAATTCTCGGTAACGTCTGACGCAAGTTCGTTCACAATACTGCTAAGTCTATCTTGAACATATAATGCTACACCAGTTCCTTTGGATTTATTACCTACAGTATTCTGGTAAAAACTATTGTAGTTAGGAATTGAATACACGGTGCTTTCATCAGGACCTATGTTAGTTTCTGATAAACCTATTACGGTGAAGTTTTGGTTAATGCGGTGCAGTTCAGTTAATAGACTATCAAAATTGCTTTTATTGCCATCAATGTTAAGAAAGTAGGAGCTGGAAAACTTTTTAAGATTTTCTCCATGCGATGAGTTGATTTCATTAGCAGAATAAGCTTGGCATTTGTCTAAGATTGAGGATATTTTATATGTTTCGTCATGTGCATCTGGTGAGGTTGTGTCATCTACAAAGTGTTTGAAGGGATTATACTTGTGTACTATTTTATCTTTGCACGAAAAGCAGTAGAAGTTGTCATTAATAATTTGTGCTTTTGATTGCGAAAAACACTTTGAGTGGGCAATACAATTACATCTACTGCACTCAAACATCGGCTGACCTATGTAAACGTTTTTCAGGCAATGGTTACAGTTTTCTCTCAAAATTTTGTTGATCATACCTGACGACCATCAGGACTAGGTAAGCTTGCAACTTGCGATGATGTTAGCACGTTCTGTGTTCTGCTAGGGGTTCGGGTCCTCCTTCTCTTTTCAGCTCCTCTATTTAACCTGTTGAATATAGCTTTCTTAATAATAGCTGCAAATCGTTTAACACCAACCTCATTTAAGTGCAACAAATCAAGTCTACCGCGGTTATCAAGTTTCTTCGACAGCCTCTCAGACAGCAACATGTTGCGATCTAAGAAGTCATCGAGACCGCGGACATGTGATACACCCAAACCAGGCTGATCCAAATCACGGAATATACGTGAGTTAAAATACAAAGCTTTCTTATTAAGCTCGTTAGACTTAGTAGGCAGTATAGGAACAATGAAAATATTAGTACTACTATTGAACTGTCTAATTTCGTTAATTTTCAACTTATACTGCAGGAACAGTCGATCAATGTCCTCCTGACTTCTCACATCATTCTTTTTCAGATTGTTGATACCACAAGATACTACGATGTTGTTGTAGCCACAGCACCACTCAGGCTTGATGTCCTCCATTGTAGCGGCCCAGAACCGTTGACCCGGCATCAGCTCACCAAACGAGTTCAGTTTACCAGTTCCAAAGGCTAGGTGGCCAGTATTGATAAAAATAATAAAAAATCGAAGCACCTGCCACATTGTTGTAGAAGGAAATTTTTGTAGGATCAAGCTCTATAGCTTCCTTGTACAGACCCAAAGCGTCAATGAACATTTGTCTTTTAAAAGCTTCATTTCCCAGTTCCTTCTTCTTGACTGCTTCCTTTTCATTTTCTTCATTTACCTTTGGCATGAACTGGGGAAAACTGATAATGTTTTAAAATTGTAGTTCAACCGAAAAGTTAAATTCTTCAATAAACCTTAAATGTCTCGTTGTTTATTGAAAATTTCTTTGAAAAAATATGCTAATATTTGAGCTCTTTATAATTATATGCAGTTTGACACATGTAGTGGAAATATTAAGAAAGTTTATCTGAGAATATCTTAAACCATAAAAGGAATTTTTTCATGGTAGAATTTAAGTCCTATTCTTAGAGCTAATATCTGCATAACTAACTTTAATAAACTACATTATATGTTTCTTCTTTACTAGTTGGTAGTCTAAAATATTTAGATGGTCTAACTCTTCGACAAAACATACTGCAATACCAAACAGATACCATCGACAACAACAACAAAAATATTGCTGAAACTCATTAACTGTTTAGATAGCCGGTCTACTTCATAACAATAGAGTTTGTGGCAGTAATCGACCGGGATTCCCGGCGCCGTGAAATCCCGGCGCCGGGGGAGCTATTTCTTCCCGGCCCCGGCCCCGGCCGATTTTCAATTTTTGCCGGGAATTTGGCCGGGAATTTTTGATCGAAATCGGCCTAAAACTTTCATATAAATCTTAAAATGGATTTTCAATTTTGAAAGGATGATGTCCAGAGTGCCAACTTTTATTTACTGTTTCAGCTGAACAAAATTATTTTACCAAAATATATATGAAATCTAATTACCTTCTAAACTGTTCAATTGATACGAACATTATATTGTCATGTAAAAATAAGTTCAGATCCTAAGTCCTGAAAAGTTCTAACTTGGCCGTGGATTTATTAAATTCACGGCCCCGGCCCCGGCCAAATTCCAGAACGGCCAATTCCCGGCCCCGGCAAAATTTGGACATTCCCGGCCCCGGCCCCGGCCAAATCCTACCCTCGGTCGTTTACTGGTTTGTGGGAAGTGAAAGGGTACACCACTCTTATTCAACGAATCCCTGAGTACTCTAACTAAATAAGGATATTAATTTCGTGATCATGACCAACATCCATATCCCATTGATGAAATCACATTACATGTTCAAGAAACAATGCTTTTGCAGAAGAGTTGGCTTAAAAGCGTTTTTATTTAGCATTAAAAAGTTTCAGTAGAAGTTTCGACACGTGCTGCTGCAGGAGTCTGGTTAAAGCAATGCCAGTATATTGCTCGTTACTCTCAGGCATGGCTCTACAGGAGGGGCATGCGGGGGGTGCACACGCCCCCCCCCCCCCCCCCCCCCCCCCCCCCCCCCCAAGAAAAAATCCCAAAAATTAATTTTAGGGCAATTTTACGCTAAAATCAGCTAATTTTAAAGATTTTTCAGGTTTTTTTAATTGTTATTAAAATATTTTTACTTTTATTTTCACATTTAAAACATTATGTTTTATTGAACTCTTCAAGTTAATTCAGACACTTTCTGGTAAGGTTATTAGATTCTAAAAACCCAAAAGCCTATTAAGTTAAACAAAATTTAAGTAAAACAAAATTTAAATTTTATTGAGGACGAAAATCACGTATTAATAGATCCTACCAACTTTACTGTCACAGCATGCAAGAGCAATTCATTCAATTCTCTATTTGAACGAACAATATACAGCCTATTATAAGAGCCCAGATTTCACTCAATGTTATAGGACCTTAAATAAAATTGAACCATACAAACTAGTATTATATAACATTTTTAAATCATCCCTACACATTTATAAATAATTAAATTTGTGTAACTTTATTTAATAAAGAGAAGTACAACTATTATATTGTGTACTCAATCAAGTTATTGAGTAATCACTTTTGTATATATCCTTGTATCCTTGTATCCTTGAATACGCCATTCCCTTTGGACTCAGTTTATATCTCCGCCAAAAGCACACTCCCCAAATTGCGCGCATTGCTTTAACTTCTTTCAACCTTCATTAATCAAGGTAAATTATTTTGCATGTATTCAGAGTCAATATGTGCACTTATACAAATTACTTGGAATACTTTTGATAGAGAATAACAAGCTCAAACACGCTACTGAAGTATTTCTTCATAAAAAGCACAATAGCGTAAGAAGCTTTTGTCGATGTGCCTCAAAAGTGATTTTAAACGATTTCCCGTTCAATTTTGGTTCAAGAACGGCATCTTACTGCATAAAATATTTCATTTCATACATTTCAAATTGGATGTGCTTTTGGCGGAGATATATAATATAACGTGCGTCCTTCCTTTGTGCACCACTTATTAGTCGATCACATTTTTGTCTATTTTGATTGAGCAACGATCTGCGAACGATCTACGATCAATTTTCGAACGATGTGTGAACGATCTTCGATGCGAAACAAAAATGAAAGTTCGCGCGGCGCGTCTGGCGTCGCGAAGCAGCGAAGTATTCCAACTAAACTGTCAACATTAAACATATCTAACTAATTATTGTAGCGCGATGCACTACTAGGCCACGCCGCGCATTTTCTCGTATGCACATCGGCGAGATGCGAAGGATTGACATCGTGAATTTTGGAGGACTTCGTCGCTTCGACACGCCGCGCGAACTAGCATTCTTGCTTCGTCGTCGATCGTTGCTCTGCTTTGCAGAGCAACGATCTCGACGGATTGACAATCGTCAATCAACGTGAATTAATCTTGGAGGACTTCACTGCTTCGACGTGCCGCGCGAACTAGCATTCTTGCTTCGCATTCGTCGTCGATCGTTGCTTTTCTTCGCAAAGCAACGATCTCGACGGATTGAGATCGTCAATCAAGAATTAATCAAATTAATGCAATATATAACACCAAGCAATGCATTTGTAAGTTAAGTGAACCCGGCCCAACAGTTACGTTATATTAATAATATATTAAATATAAAGTGTGTGCAATGTATTCCACCTAACCATTTGGAGGACTTCGCCGCTTCGACGCGCCGCGCAAACTAGCATTCTTGCTTCGCATCGAACGCATCGAACGTCGACGATCGTTGCTCTGCTTCGCAGAGCAACGATCTCGACGGATTGACATCGTTAATCAACCTAACCATGTGCTTTCGCGCCACTTCGGGCGCGCTTGTTTCACAAGTCAAGAAAAGTCAAATTAATCATATATGAATACAGAATTGTAGGTTTACAACCTACCAGGACGCGCGCCGAGTATGGAACAGATATTTTACGAGTATCACCCGTTAAATACAGAATAGAGATTTGGCGGAATAGTGAATAGAGATTAGGCGGAATGACAGGCTGAGCGCGGCTCATGTCAGTAAGCCAATTCAATTGTCAGTTTTGCCAAATAAAATACAAAAATGTTTGAGTACAGTGTTTTTTATCTGCCTACGTACGGGGTAGACAGCCACGGATGATTTTGTCTGTGAGCTTTTCATCACTTCCTGACATGAGCCAGACCTCAGCTGGATCCTTCCTTTTCCTTTTTCTTTACTTCTCGTTCAGTCTACCTCTTCATCATCAGTTTCAGTTGCTTCGCCTTGCATTCGAACTTTGCCTCCACAGTTCACCACGGCACCTCTTTTGGATGCCTCCTACCGGGCAACACCAGCTCTCAGACACTGGCTAACTTACCGCGCACGGTTTAGTTTATGTGTCTTTTCTGTGGCCGTGTATTCCGTTTTATGCCACCCTCTCTGCCGTTCTCGCGCTTGCGCTCACCCACTCCTCAGTGGGCTGTTCATTTGACAGAGTTACTGGCTGGCACTCCCATCATCTTCTCACTCACCATCACTGCCCAATCAAATTTATGCAATCAAAATCACTATACACCCATAATCATATGATCAAAACACAAGGTATTAGTAACTCGCTAGATTATAGATGTTATTTAAACACATATGTTTACGTCAATTATTACTAAAATTAATATTCTTTTTGCTTTAATGTAATTACATTGTACATGTCACATGGATTAATGGATTAGTTTAATGAAACGTGTGCTACAAATGTCTACGCCTCACGCAGAACTGCGTACCGCTCAGTACTAATTCATGCTTGAGCGGTACTGCTGTTCACAGTGGCGCGCACTCAATTTAATCACAATAAATAACGAGCGCGCGGTTTTTTGGAATCTCTCCATTATTATATTAATTAGATCGCAGTGCTCACGGCCTGTACTGAGTAAACGACAGAAATATCTTTTAAATTATTTTGCTTCTGAAATTTTGGCTCTAGTAATTAAGAAATGTGACATGTAATTGTAAGTTAACAATTAAATAGATCCTGTGCGCGGCGCCTACAGCTGACCTACGAATTTCTGAACAATTTTAAATTGTGGCTGTGTGCGCGGCGTACTGTATATGTGTTTGAAATTGAAATTTGAATTTATTTATGAATATAACATTATGTATTGATTATTTGTGGTAAATAAAAATTTTTCTTTCCTAAATTTTTCAAAAATTTTTCTTTCCTAAAGTTAAGCTTTGAAATATACTTTTTTCTGTTTGAGATTTGAATAACGTTACTGTAATGTTCCAAATTATATTTTAAATGTTCAAAAAATGTTCAAAAAAATGTTTAAATATTTTTTGAACAAAATGTGTTTTCCGGTAAATTTATGATATTTAAAATTTATATTATTGTAATATATTTAAATAATACTAAATCATTTAATTTTAATTTTTGATTTTGAAATTGTAACATTGGACAGTTTCGTAAAATATTCGAAACAAATATTTAACGAGTTATATTCAGTATTACCCGTTAATGTTTTGTTGTCATACGTTGTATGACCCGCTGCGCACGAAGTGCGCGGCTCCCCCTGTATCGTCGAAGACGATACTATAGTGAAGCGACCGTGGGGGTCACCACGTGATACAAATGTTTTGTATTACGACGTGATACAACTATGACTATTATAATAATATTACTTGTCATACGTTGTATGACTTAACGGGTGATACTCGTAAAATATCTGTTCCATATATTGGACCGGCGACGGGTCCAACTCGGCGCGCGTCCTGGTAGGTTGTAAACCTACAAAATTTTATGGTTTATGCGTGCGCGGCGCTTCCGGAGATTTGTTTTTTGCCTCCGCATACGTTTCAAAATTTTACTTACCTACCTACGCCGTTGCCGCAGCAACACTCATGTTATCATAGTATTGCGCGCAATTTTCTGTTCAGCCTTTTGTCTTGATAGATGTATCTCTCTGAGACACTCTTTGAGTGAGCCACATTGATTTGTTTAACCCATTAATAGGGCTTGTGGGTTTCATATCCTTGTTGATTGTTATTGACTATTTTGTTGTGAACTGCTATTTGCTACGCTCAGATTAGGTAGGCGAACCGTATCGCCTCTTTTCAGACTGACAGGAAAACTTATTTATATAAAATAATTTGTTCCATATCACTGTGTAAACTTCATTAGTTTTGATTGCCCACCCAACCACCCTTACCATATCGCTTTAACCCAAAACAGTGATCCAACTGGTCTAACAGTGATCATGAAGAGGGAGTAAAACAATTTTGAAATCGATCGAGTGATAAATAATTTAACTCCTTATCCATTATTGTGCTTCTCTTATTCTGTTAGATATGCCTTATTTACTGAGGTGATACGATTCCAGTTTCCATTCACCAGAAAGATGATGCAATTGTGGTGTTACTAATGTTGATGCGTAACTTTTAAAAAAACTAATTTGTTTCATCACTGGCTTTCCGAGTAGGTATACCGAAGTGATTTTTTTGAACTACGAAAATTTTATCCCAATTGTAGTTTCTAGAATTGATAAAAGAGAAAATTCACTTTTATATCGCGTATAATTCACCTTAATATATTGTTGATATTCACCTGTATGTATGATTTAATATCTCTTAGATCGGTGCCACCATGTCTGAAGTAGAAGAAACTCTGAAACGTATCCAGGCTCACAAGGGTGTTACAGGAGTTATCGTCGTCAATCAAGAAGGTATCCTAAGTTGCATGTAACTACCTCATTAGAATTAGAATTGGACTCAAATTTACACAGCAAAACAAAACACATACTTATTGAAGTAGAGTGAATAATAAGGATCTAGTCGAAGTAGTCAAGATATTTTAAAAATCGGATATGAATAGAAATTAAATACTGAATATCGTTTTTCCCGTTGGACTTAGCTGGATCACATTAGTGTATACTTTGTGCCACGTTGCATATTTGTCCTTCTCCAATTAGCTAGATGTGACATGCATCCAAAACTTACCATGACCTACTTAATATGGTCATCCAAATTATATCAACTCAATATTACATATCTATATCAGTTATTGAGTCTACTTAGTCGTATTAGAGCCAGTTGGCTGCTTTGGGTAGACACCCCTCCGGCAAAGCTTAAACAAAGCTTATAAATAGTTGAAATGATTATAAAATAGCATTCGATTTATAAGACAATGTAATTGAACATGGTCTATATTTAGTTATAACTACTGACCCATTCTTTGGGTTTCGTAATCTGATTTACAATAACATCTGTCGATAATATCTATCGATAATATCTGTCGATAATATCTGTCGATAATATCTGTCGATGCACGGTCGAGCTAGTTTTTAAACTTTCAATGTCACGTGACTGACTATTTTAACCCGAATAATATATCTGAAGATTGGAAATCTTTCGTTTCAATTTGTCGATTACTTACTTGATAGTACACAGATTCAAATCCATTTTCTTCGAGCACTTTGTTGGCTACATGAATTCTCCTTATTAAGAGAAGTTGTTTTAGTTATCTGTTAGCTTCTCTGTGATTGCTCCAAAGATGTACAATCGTCTGCCTGTTACCATCTCATCAACTCAATCCCTGGATTTCTTTTAAGCTTATCTAAAAACTTATCTCTTTAAAATGTCCCTTCACGGACTTGAGAAACTTTATCGATAAACTATTTTGGTTATGTTTGGTGTAGGATCTTTAATTATTAGTAGCAAATTTCTGGGATGTTTAGATTGAACACTGCTGAGTAAAAGTTGCGGTGTTATTAAACTTCAATTTATCATAATGTATTATCTAATTATTTACGGATTTTCCATTTTGACATGTTCAAATGAATGTTGCAATTGTGGAGAACTTAATTTTCATAAAATCTACATTTTTATTTCTCAGGTATCCCAATAAGATCGAACCTTGACAACTCAACAACCGTACAGTATTCCGGTCTCTACCATCAACTGACAGCTAAAGCTAGGTAAATTACAGCTAGATAAAGTAAAGCTAAGTAAATTGGAATTGAGGCTAGGTAAACTGGAGTTTTTGTTTGTAAGCGAATTTTAATATACATTTGGCGATGATGCATGTCGAATGTCGATGATAACTTACTTTTCTCTTGATATCCATGACAGATTTTTGTCTAACAAGATTCTTGTTTAACTATAATCTGTTTTTTAGGTCTGTAGTTCGAGATATTGACCCCCAGAACGATCTTACATTTCTGAGGATCCGATCCAAGAAGCACGAGATCATGGTGGCTCCCGACAAAGAATACCTCCTGATCGTTATCCAGAACCCCACTGAATCATGAACAAACACTTCAGCATTACCCCATCACGTGCTATGATGTCACGTGATGTTTATATTTAGTTGCACCTTCCTAAACCCAAGACCAACATTTTATCCCTTGTTGTTCGTGGAACTGATCGACTTAAAAACTCTCCTTCTTTTTATAACAAGTGGCACACATATATAACACAATAAGCTCACTTCCTCATATTTTTGGGAACTTTTGCTCGTTGATTTGGACGATTCGTCATTTGCCGGTGAACAAGGAAGGCTTTTGACGTTTTTTGTTGAACAAAGTTTAAATGATGTTGGAAGACATGATGTAGTAAAATTCTTATTTATCACGAATTCAAGTTTTATTGCCTTATTGCATGTCAAGCTTGCTTGCAATACATTCAATCACATGCTACATGATTTTAGTTTAGCAACACAATCTGCAAAACCGCAATCTTGTACGTAAGATCTCATATATTGTCCGATTACTAAAAATTTACTAATTACATATATGAATAAAACTTAATTTTAAAGATACCATAATTAATGACTCCCAATCTCCCCCTCTAGCTAAGACATTAAAGAGTTAATGGTAACCAAACTTTTGTATGAGTGGTATTGCTAGACAGGAGTCTAAACCAGGCAGCAGCCGTGTAACGTTCCCTAACCTCAGCGACCCCATCTCCACAAACAAACATGCAACCAGCGCTGCTGCTCTCAGAGCCAGACTCATTGCTAGGCCAGAGATCCTAACCAATCCAGATGCTATCAGAGTTATCAGACCCATGAGACATGCTGAACGCAAAGAGTTGGTGAGTTTACTGGTTCAAGTTATATCCTTGGTTAATATCTTTTAAGTAGCCATATCTCATGTCTGTCTCTCCAATAGAATTTCTTGTGATAATTGATGGTGTTGTCAATAACATCAAGATATTCTGCAAAACTGGTAGAAAAAGAGAGCAACAAGGAAATGTTCAAATATAACTATTTCCAGGCTAAATTAGACCCTCTGCCACAATTGCGTGTGTACCAAGAGAAGAACCAGCCCAAAGCAAGAGTTCTCTCTACAGCTGCCAGCTCGACCTCAGTTAAAAAGAGGGCCCCTGAACAACCTGCAGAATCTAGGGTAAGTCACTGTGCGGTCACCTGAGTATTAACTTATTTGTGTCCACTGTTGTTATATTAGTACATATTATATTGGTGATCAGAAGTTGGATTTAGTTGTCATGATAAAACACTCAAAACGATTATAATAAATTTTCATGGTATTTGCTAATTCAAGAAAGAAGGTGCCAAGCTACTATTTGTGGTACTGGTAATAAATGTTTAATATTATACACGCTAAAATGAATTTGTGCTTGCCAGTTAAATTTTTTAAAATGTTCCTTACAATTCAGGGTGCCGCAACAGTCGGACAATCTTCCAGAAACTTGTTTAAGAAGAGAAAAGCAGCTGGCAAGCTCCGAGATGCCAAGGATTTCGCTGATAAGATTCATGTAAATTCATATGATTATGTTCCTGTTTTAATAGTTGCAGTAGTTTCTGAAGATGCAGCTAAAGCAGTTTTTAATTTAGTTAGTTACTGTACTGTGTTACTGTACAATAGCAGTTTAATTTGAATTCTTTAATTGTTGGAATCATCGACTGTTGGAACCCTAAAGTATCACTAAAATAGCAGCCTATCACAAGTAATAAGTATGTAACACTCTGTTGAACAGGACGACCCCCTGATAGGGTTGACGGACCCCCTGGAACTGGTTACTAAGATAAAGGATCAGGTGGGATTCAGGTACATGACGGCTGCTGTTCCTCACTGCTCCATCGACTATCATCCTTACAATCTCCAGGTAATAATCACCTTTTCTGCAATAATGTTGCTTTAGATACAAAGCTTACAATCTCCAGGTAATAATCACCTTTTCTGCAATAATGTTGCTTTAGATACAAAGCTTACAATCTCCAGGTAATAATCACCTTTTCTGCAATAATGTTGCTTTAGATACAAAGCTTACAATCTCCAGGTAATAATCACCTTTTCTACAATAATGTTGCTTTAGATACAAAGCTTACAATCTCCAGGTAATAATCACCTTTTCTACAATAATGTTGCTTTAGATACAAAGCTTACAATCTCCAGGTAATAATCACCTTTTCTGCAATAATGTTGCTTTAGATACAAAGCTTACAATCTCCAGGTAATAATCACCTTTTCTACAATAATGTTGCTTTAGATACAAAGCTTACAATCTCCAGGTAATAATCACCTTTTCTACAATAATGTTGCTTTAGATACAAAGCTTACAATCTCCAGGTAATAATCACCTTTTCTACAATAATGTTGCTTTAGATACAAAGCTTACAATCTCCAGGTAATAATCACCTTTTCTGCAATAATGTTGCTTTAGATACAAAGCTTACAATCTCCAGGTAATAATCACCTTTTCTACAATAATGTTGCTTTAGATACAAAGCTTACAATCTCCAGGTAATAATCACCTTTTCTACAATAATGTTGCTTTAGATACAAAGCTTACAATCTCCAGGTAATAATCACCTTTTCTACAATAATGTTGCTTTAGATACAAAGCTTACAATCTCCAGGTAATAATCACCTTTTCTACAATAATGTTGCTTTAGATACAAAGCTTACAATCTCCAGGTAATAATTACCTTTTCTGCAATAATGTTGCTTTAGATACAAAGCTTACAATCTCCAGGTAATAATAACCTTTTCTACAATAATGTTGCTTTAGATACAAAGCTTACAATCTCCAGGTAATAATAACCTTTTCTACAATAATGTTGCTTTAGATACAAAGCTTACAATCTCCAGGTAATATTCACCTTTTCTGCAATAATGTTGCTTTAGATACAAAGCTCCATTAATTTGGTATTCTTACTACAAAATTTGGGACAAGTGGGTGATGGCAAAAATAATATTAACAAAGGGAACAAAATATTAAAGCTAGACTGATTAATTTCAACAAAAGTGCCAGTATCTTCAGAACAGTTTCATCTATTTTAATGAAATGTGACAGCAATTCGATGGTGACTTACATTACCTACCATGTTCAACATGTATTTCCTTATCAGCAATCTGGAGACAGTACATTAAATTTACAGATTCTGGTCATCACATTGCCAAGCTCCTAATTGAATATTACCCAGCTCCCGCTATAATGATGTTGTATAATGCAATAATTTCAGCAAATAATGACCCATAATACAATAAATATTATACAGGTGGTGGTGCACGAGAACATAGACCCGAATGACTACTACACGATAAGCGCGACGGGTGTGACGCGGCTGCGCGACCACGAGACCGAGTACACCGCACTCGGTAGTTGGGAGAAGGAATACCGGGACTACCAGATCCTGATCAAGATCAAGACCTTCAGCAACTTCAGGATGTGGAAAGCTTTTGCTGTGTGGCGGAAGAATGTTAGGTCTAAGAAGATCTCCCAGTGTAAAACTGATCTTAGTGAGAATCTCTTTATTGTTAACGACGTGAGTACTGAGTATGCAATCTGAGCTTTTCAAATATAAACCTTTACCATTGTCAAGAACACTTCACATTACCGTACATTACCGTAGTAACAAATGTAGGATCTGACTAAATGCAATATCAAATAATATGAACAATTATCAAAAGATATCGGTGCCTCAATTTTATTCGACGATTTCTTCACAAAAAATTCAATGATATGTATTATTTACCCTACCTTTTAAATGTAATGATATGTATTATTTACCCTACCTTGACTTCAGTCGTTGCGACCAGCACTGATATCAGTACGTGATATGTGTTATCGTATCGGAGACATGAATCTCTGCCGATTTGACAAGGATCATACTTACCATCTGAAGCAGTTCCAAGATGCTCAGATGTCTCAACTTAACGAGGTCTCTTTTTACTCCTCATTTTTCTTCACTTTTTAGGGTTTTGGAGCCATATCTCAACAACAAATTTTATTTGCATCTATGTCGTTGAAATCTCTTCAGATTAAGATTATATTTATCATCTCCAGCTTATACATTAAACAAGATACATTTTCCTGTATAATAAATGGAGATACTTGAATTGCAAATAATATTTCCCATCATCTCTTCTCAGCATAATAACTCTTCTTTGTCCCAGGTAACAGACAGATTGGCTGAGTTCAGAGAGTTGGTAAAGGAAGTTGTGCGCCGTGCGTGCGCTAATGCGCTGTTCGAAGCTGGCTTCCCTCTGGAGGAGAGTGGCAGTGGGTTTGGTAGTCCTGATCCAGGTACATATTTACATTTCATGATGATTTGGTGGTAGATTGAAATATAGCTTCATTTTGGATGACACTTGTAAAGTTTCTATAGCCCTCTACGTCCGTCCCCTCCTCTATCAAAATAAGCTTATCGAGTATCCATAATAATCTATTGAACCCACCCCTCTTTCACATACCAGTGATTCAAATCTCACATGTTACATTCCTCAGATGATGAGTTCCAGCGAGACGGAACCTCAGTTCTCATGCTGAACCAGTTCGAGATGCAGATGTATGTGGAACAGCAGGAGAAGGCAACTTACACAGAACAAGCTAGCAAACGTGCTCATTGTCGCAGACTCACCTCTTTTATTCGGTAATTTGGTAAAAAAGATAAAGGAGTAGTGGTTTTTCCAAATTTCATATGTTTAGACATAGCTAAACAACTTAATTGTGGTTATTTCTGAATTTCTGAAAGTATAGTAGGGTATTAGTAAGGCAATCCAACTTCACCTTTCACTATTAAGTTATATATTAACACATATAAGACCTAAGTAGCTAATAATAAAAGTTGTAAAATAATTTGACTAACTATTTAATTTCAGATTAGCAGATTACTTGATAGTGCACACAATGCACACACTCGCAGTCAACTCTGTATCAATGTTGCTAAGTTACCTTGTTACACACAGCAAATGTAACTTCATTCCAGACGCTATGAAACCACATTTGAACGAGGTGAGATTGCACTTGACAGGGTTTTCACTGTCGATCTTTATGTTTTTAATGACATAAATTAATACTAAAATTGTTTTGTCGGATTTGTAATCATTTAGCATCTCCAAAGCAGACTTTTAAACGGCAAGCACAACTCGGCGCAGTTTTCATATACGGCGGGCGCGGTAAAGTTTTACTAAGAAGACAGTATTTTGTGAACAGCTAGTGTGGCAAATTAGTACCGCGCGCGATCAAATTCTCCATAACAAAATTACAACTTATTCGACCTGGCGAGTGGTAAATGGCGATTGACTCATGAGTCATGAACTATGTAAGGACCCCCTACAGTTAATGAAATAACACATATTTCCTTTATTAGCAACAAGAAGAACAACAATTGCCACCTCTGTTCGTCACCGAACTGCTAATGGAGATCAATGGTCTGTACTTTACACCCAATGCAAATCATTATTTGATGGGAAGCGAAGAGATCATCAGACGAATACAAGATTCCACACTTTCAGTCAAAAACCTCGTCACTGATGACTATTTCCATTCTTTCACAAAGTATGTATTAATTTTAATATTTTATAGACTTAGTTTCATAACCAATTTCCAGAACTAAAATCCAGTTTTTATAATATAAAGATTTCTTCAAATTCGAAGGAGCACTTAAAACATCATGTTTTTTTTGTTAGACGGTTGCCTGAAGCTGGAAAATAATCAGAGAAAATGACAGAAAACAATAAAAAATTCGGAATATATACTTCCCTCTTTAGGTGCTCTTTGTTTATAAACAAAAGAGCACCTAAAGAGGGAAGTATATTCGATCTATAATAGATTATATATATATAATATTTTTGAGGAATTTTCCTTCTTTCAGGCCCAAAATCAATGATAAATTGGAAGAGCATGCTGTTGGAGAAGGACCCTCATTAGCTGCAATATTTGAGGACGACAAACACTTACACACTCTTATCAACAATACAAACGTGAGCTTTTGGTCGGCTAAATGTTGTTGAACCTATATTGCTAAACGTTCTTATCAAAATGAACAGTCCAATACTAGCCGAATACATAAGTTTAATCTAATATTGACTGATTCAATTTTAGGAGACCATAGAAAAGGCGTTTGAACTGGCGTGGAAGTACGCTGAATCGTTTGAGCCGTTCAGACAGTATTACCGTGATAATGAAAACCTGGACGTGGAGGCTGTTGGAAAGGGAGAACACGGTCAGAAAATTTGATATTTCATCTTGAACTTTCGTGATAATTTAATCTTAATGTCACATTCACAACTGCACTTTAGAACGTCACGTCATGTTGAATCATGCTCAAACATTTCATTAATTTCAGCTCGTTTGGACGGTAAAGCATTTTCATTGTTCCGGTATTATTTTGGACATTTTCTCATCCGAATTATCAAATTTAAGACATTCTCTCATCCATTTTCACTCTAATATTGGGTGGGTTCAACTCAATGTAGACGTGTGGGTGTGATGTTTACAACTAAGACACGCACTAATGCTGTATATACATATAGAAATCCGGATTATGACTGACAATTATCTTAATTCCGAACCGTCATTCAGTCATCCACAACTCATAAAATCATTACGTTTATTAAATGTGACAAACTAAACTCTAACATGTGCTAACCGAGTAGTTACCGAATCAGATGTGAAGTTCTTCGCGGAGTCACTGGCTGAATACAAGCGACAGCACGAAGAAACTACCAAGATAGTCGGAAACATGAGTGTGGGTATGCTTCTCTGTGATGCTTCCAAACTCAAGACCAAGATGCTTCCTTCTCCTCAAAAGTGTTTAGAGGTTCGTCGATTCTTGTATAAATTTTAAATGTGGTACGTGATAACTGACAAGGTCACGGAAATTTTAAGCTTATTTACTCAACAAGACTTTCCTGGAATTATCAAATTTTTATTCAACTTCAAGTCATTTCTTTGATAAGAAATTTTATCTTGAGTCGATGAATAACGTTATTCGTCCTTGTATGGCTTTCTTAGAAAGACTGTTATATAATTTCTCTGACGTACGTTACTTATTAGGCAATTAATGACCGGTTACCGAAACTGGCCCGACAAAAGAACGACGCACTCATTGAAACGACCCAAGGGGCGACCAGCAAGTTAGACGTCATACCGTCCTCGACTATTGAATTTGTGGAGAGTCTCACTTTCTTGGACGAGATCCAAGAGAAAACTCAGGTACGAGCGTACTGGGACCTGAACTGTGTATTAATCGATTCTAGATTATCCGTGATAAAATGTACATCGTAATTTTTAAACATTTTTTAGGTGGCAGTTTTTTAGTAACAATACAATCATAGATGTTCATGACAGGAAGGTGTTGAAATTTTCTTTTTTTCATCGCAGCGATACTTGAATTTGATTCTACGTGCTTATCGGTTTATCGCTGTCACGTGTCAAATACCTCCCCATTCCCCACTAGGTTAATATCCATTAAAATCATTTGATCTAATCTCAGTTAAATTTCCATGGGAATTTCCCCTGTCCCCTAAGTGCAGGTTATGCTATGATAAGTAAGTGCCGCGTAAAAAATGTTTAACATCCTTCGCAATAGACTAAAAACGTTTAAAATCCAGAATTAAAATCACTAAATTAACCCGTATATACTTCAGGAAATCGAGGAAGAGGCGAATGTAATCAGAGCCTTGTATGATCTGATAGAGAAGTACAACGTGCCCGCTCCTCCTGAGGATGTTGCAGTGTACCAGACTCTCACTCCCTCCGTTAACAATATGTTACAAGCTATTGATAGATCCCTCGCTGATAGGGACGCTAATATCGAGAAATTCTGTACTCACCTTGATAAGGATATCGCCACTTTGAGCAAGAAGGTATTCAAAACGTCTTACAGTCAAATCTATAAATCTGTGAATAGCGCTTTAAATAGTCTAATATTTTTAGACTTGGTCCAAACGCTTAGTTTTACGAGAAGACATTTGCCTTGGCACCCAATATAGATGGACACAATGAGATATAACTTGTTGGACTCAATAACAGGTGAAAGAAGTGAAACTGAAGGCACAAGGAGCAGCTATCCTGGACCCACAAAGTGACATGGACGAGGTGCTGGAGAGTTTGGAGGAGCTACACACCATTATGAACGAACTGCAGGAGAAAGCAACCGAGTACAAGAGTTACCAGAAACAGTTCAAGGTACGGTTTTGGAGTTCTGTGACTGTTTCGAGTTTGGTTATTTAGATTAAACGATAGTCTGTGATGGTGTTCAATCGTTGAATTCATAGAAATCAGATTATTAAATGGACATATTATTATTGTACGATTTTGTTTTTCATTCTACTAATATTGAACACGCGTCAGGTGGACGTGACAAGGTTTGACGAGTTGGAAGAAACTCACGCGGAAGTGAGGATGAAACAACAGCTTTGGGAATCCCTCAAAAGCTGGGATGTCGTCACTGGGGAGTGGTTTGAGAAGAAATTCGAGGAGCTCAATCCAGAGGATATTACACAGGTTATTTCACATTGACGTCATAATATTATCAGCCGATTTGTTAGATTTCAGAGCTAATTATTATTAACCGCCTTTTTGCAAGCTAAATGTTTACTGAGAAATTAACTCGATTATTTAATTCTAACCTACTTTTTTTTCAGAAAGTGGCAAAATACGCCAAGTCAGTGTTCCAGATGGAGAGGGGTTTGCCCCCCAATGGGGTGGTGCCTCTTCTCAAAGAGAAGGTGGACGATATGAAGAGCAAGGTGCCCGTTATTACTAACCTCAGAAACCAGAGTCTCAAAGCCAGACATTGGGAGGTACGTTACATTTTATGTACTTAGAACTTTTAACAGAACTTTGTAATTAAATACATTTCACGAGCTTTTGATTAATAGAAAGCTAAAGAAATAATGTTGATTATCAATTAACCAAGCATTTAATTTGGTTCATAGAATTGGATAAATAAATGGCTAACGTATATATTTTGAGAATACATCAGAATTGCCTCAATCTGCAAATAGGCAGATACATTAATTTGTAGCGAAATGATCCTTGGTTTATTAGGAGCTGTGAGTATAAGCTGCTCAAGCTGTTGAGAACTGTGACACAGCTGCTTAATAAAAGCTCGAAATTAAGAGACCAGTTTTTGAAGATGTGGTGAAGACTGAAGATGATAGCCATCGTTTCTTTACTTATTACTTCAATAGCTAATAATGAAACTTGTTCTTGCCATCTCAAGTCTTCAAATTATAATTCGGTTTATAGTGCATTAATAGATCTTAGGACCAGATTGTGGATGAAACCGATCTTTATTTTTAGAATCTAGCGATTAAAATTAAAATATAATTTATTTTTTGCCCAAGCTGCAGAGATTATCAAAGTGTTGATCCAAGAGATCTCTCTAAGACTGAACAGCTTGATTGAAAGTGCGATTCAGTTGATGAAAATATTATGTCCATTGACGTCTACAATATCCATAACCTACAAATTCAACGGAAGAATTGCTATTAAACGGTTTAATTTCAAAACTTATTAATTACAAAACACATCTTAGATCACATGATGCTCACATTACTGCTTCTGACTGCAATAATAATACATGACTGCAATACATGACCTATAAGTATAACTATTATGACTGGTGTAGAACTCTAACGTAGTATGTCACACCCATCTAATATCAATCAGACCCATCTTTTGTAGCCAAATAGCGGCTGAAACCGTGACCGACCTTATTTATACAAATCGGTAGTATTTCTTAGTAACTTTTGCGTAAATCTGCTAATGGATACCGTTTTGTCTGCTATCGACCACTTAGTAACATTTCTTGGAAATGTTTTAGGATGGGCGACAAATAAGGTAACATGGTTGTTTTAATCTAACATAATATATAATATATATAATATATATGTTAATATACGAGATAGGCCGCTGCCACATTATTTAAGATGTGAGCATGCAAATAAGAGAAACTGGAACAGTCCGCATTACGTTTATTACAACCAACCCTGGCATTATCTCTGTTAAATTTGTTTGTCTAGCCTTAATATTGAGATAACACGCCCTCGTCTGCAGGAAATAGAGACGACGTTGAGCTGCAAGTTTGACCCGGCTGCAGACACCCTGAAGACTCTCCAGGATCTGGATGCTTTCCAGTTTGCGGAGGATCTAGAGGAGATTTCAGGCAAGGCGTCCAGTGAGGCCAACTTGGAAACTATGTTGAGAAAGGTTAGTTAGGCGTTTATTATAGGACGTGTAAAATAATACACCCTCTTTATTTTATGTTTTCACTCCCCGTTAAGAACTAAGGACTAAGGAGTGTACTCGAAAACTTAAAACAACTCCACCACCTCTCTAGGTCGAGGAGGATTGGAAGCTAACTGAATTCACTGCCATCCCACACGGCAAAGACGTGTACATTCTCGGAGGTCTTGATGAAATCATGGCCCTACTTGACGACAGTGTGGTCAATATATCGACCATAGCAGGAAGTCGACATGTGGGCCCTATAAAACCAAGGGTCGAGGATTGGCAGAAACAACTTGCTCTATTCGCTGATACTCTGGTATGTTTATGAAATGTATATCGATATACTACTATACCGAATCGTGTCAGTTTGTTCTGTTATTAGTGTATATCATTAAAAAACGCTTCTCAAAACAAAATAATGTAATAGCTCAAATTAAGTTTAAATCAAATAGTTTTCAATAATTTACTAAACCAGTCCACAATATTTTTTATCAAATCTACATTCAAATTTCAAACTCAAACTAGCACAAAAACAAAAACAAAAAAATACTAAACAAGCTAATAGTAATAATGACTGAAAATGTGTTGAAAGTTTTACGTCTGTATCATTCCTTCCTGTTCAGTGTTCATGCTGTCTTTTTATTATTATTTGATTCTACAATCTACCTATAGCTATATAAGCACCATTTTGATAACTTATTATGATCATGGATAGCATAGTATGTAGTTATAGTAGAGCCTGCTTAGACTTCATAGCTTATAGTTATGATGGATGCGTATAACCAGCTAAAGTTGACCACCTATAAAACATGACTTCTAATTACAGGACGAATGGCAGACATGTCAGAGAAACTGGCTGTACCTTGAGAGCATCTTCTCGGCTCCAGACATCCAGAGACAGCTGCCAAACGAGGCTAAGATGTTCCTTCAAGTTGATAAAACGTGGAAGGAGATAATGAGAAAGGTTCAGAGAATTCCCAATGCTATGCGGGCAGCAACTCAGCCAGGTTAGTGTCCGATAAGACATTTAACATTATACAGTTTATACACATTCTTAACATAACAATCAGTTGCAAAAAAACGATCAAGTTGAAATACTCTTGATGCCAGTTCAAGAGTTTATGCTCTCAAAATGACACTCAGGAACCCATTTTGGGTGAATGTACAATTCACAACGGAATTTAATACTCACCCTTCCTAACTTAAATTGCCGACCTTCCATCTATTGTCGATCAAAATTAGTCATGACTCAATTCTATTATATGTGCTTGTCACTTCAGGGTCTCATTTGTCTTTGCATGTCCACTAAAAGCGACAGTTAATCAAACGGTTCATTGCAATTAAAAATTTGTTGGCTTGACAACCACTACTCCGCTCTTAATTTGTCATTGCTTTACTACATATTGGCCAACATCGAGTTGATACTGAAACTTCTTGACTCCTTTAATTCTTCCTCGTCCACCGCGTCATTTTTATTTCCTTCTGTGAGATCTATTTCAACAAACTTAGCCGTATCATTTTCACAATCCCCAGTTTCTGCTGCTGGACTGTTTGTTTTAGTTTCGCTGCTTCGTGCATCTTCATCATATGATCCGACTTCACTGCTTTCCATCTCTTCCGAACAAACTTCTGTTTCTGCCTCACTTTTATCTATATCTTGATCCGAATTATGAAAATCCGGAACGGGCAGCACTTTGTGTGGCTTGTCATAGGGCGAAATCTGAGATATCTGCTTTCCCGATCCCTCTGCCATCTCTCCACTCTTTTTCCTTGTGTCGGTGTGGAGTGGATAGTGACGTGCAGGAGGAGCAAATCTGATCTCATCTCTTAAAACCTCACCCTCTGTTGGGACCTTACCCTCTGTTGGGCCCTCACCTGCTATCTCTCTGTGAACTAAAACCTGACCAGGAGATCCAGTCGCTTTGCTCGCCTGTCCGGAAGTGGAGATCTGTTGAGTTTTCTCAATCTCTTCAGCTGGTTTGATCTCAGGTGATTTGTCAAGAGTATGTTCTTCTTCTGGTGGGTCTCTTGATTCCTCTGCAGATACAAGTGGCACGGGAGTGATTTCTATTCCCCTTCTCTCCGCGACTGTGCTCTGATTTACCTCGTTCACTTCGTACGCTTTTACTAGCTCCGACACCTTGCAAGTTTTCTTTGTCGTGTTCATCTCATGACCGTCTTTCAGTTCCTCCTGATCGTTTGCTTCTGGTGTGTCGCCTCCCTCCTCTTCAACCCCTCCCATTTTCTCAGCGGTGTCTTGAGCATCAACGGTACAAATAGGGTCATCAAACTTGATCAGATCCCTTGCTGCTTCGACACTCTCCTCATCTATCTTCAGACAAGACACAAAATCTTGCACAGAAGAGATATGTTCAGTCTGCACAGCGTCCTCTTCACACCAATCAATACTTGCCCGGCAAGGTGCTTCTTGAGCGGATATCATCTCATCTGGAACACTTACCAGGACAGAGGAGCTATACTGAGCAGTGGAGGGTCTGTGGGTGGTCTGTTCAGCACCACTGTCTGTCCCTGCTATCTCCACATATCCCTCCATCCCTTCCAGCTGTCTTTTACCTGTTCCTAGATTTGAAGTGATGGGTAATTCATCTATCACTATCTAGATTATTACCCAGGATGAATTACTTGCTAATTACACTCGCTCCAACTTATACTCGATTAAACTTAATTTTGAAGATCTAATTAATCATAACTGGACCTACCGACAATGCAGTAAACAGTAGCACCAATACTCATCACTGCTCCAACACTCATGAACATGTTCTTCCATTCTACGCTCCCATCATCAAGCGCGTCTAAATGTTTAGGCTGCATATTGTACCTGTAAATAATCCCATCATTACACTTAGATTAAAGAATTAGTCTTGGAAATTTCAAGTTGGACCCTGAGTAACGAAATAGCCCAAAACAAAAGTGAAAATATTGTGATTGAAACCCACTCCCCTCCCCCTAGCTTCCACCCTAACTAACTTACCGGTACAGTAGAATGGGGATAACAACACCAGCAGTAGAAGCGAGACTATTCCCCACACCAGTAGTCATACCCGCGTGGTCAGGATTAATATCTATGTAGTTAACCTGAAACCCTGACAACACGAACCCATTAGCTGCATTCTGGACAGACATGACCACGATCACAGCCCACACAGACAGATCAGGGAAGAAGGCCAGCACGAAGTTCAGTACTGCTGGAATATACATTCCGATGGCAGTGTTAATCTTCCTCATAGCAGTGACACTGACTAAGTTCCGTTCCAGGATCATGTCCGTAACTATTCCTGCCAAGATGGACGCCACGAACATGGCCATTATAGGAATAGCAGAATAGAAGCCCAGTTCTTTGATGCTAAGGTTGTGGACATCCTTGAAATATTGGGGATATCCCACTAGCATGGTTAGGTACCCAAAGTAGCTGCAAATGTGACAAAAATAGATGGCCCAGCACTTGGTGGAGGTAAGAATCCAGAGCCAAGGAATGCTGCTGTTTCTTCTGAGCGGATCACGGTTCATGTTTATGTAGTCTTTCTCGTCAAGGCTTGCCCAGATGCTATGCTCTGGGTCACTGGATGCAAAGGTCACCCATAACACAATCCACAGAATGCCAATAATGCCGAAGATTCTGAAGACGGAGGGCCAGTAGCCACCAAACAAGCTATCCTGGTCACAAAGCGCCCCAGACAGCACATCTCCTACAGCTGCCCCGATGAAGTGGCCCGCTACCTGTTATCGAGAACAAGGTACTCTTCTCGTTTTTGGGAGCCCACTTGGTCCACAACGCAGTCATGGCGGGGAGGGTGGATGCAGCTCCTAATCCCTGGACCAGTCTCACAGCAAACAAAATCCTCCAGTCAGCGACTGCTATGGGCGTGACAAATGTCAGGACAATGGTCACCAACATTCCCAGGCCGCACACGTAGTAGGCTCCGTATATGTTGGCCAGCAGTCCTCCCGGCAGTTGGAACATGTAGCCTATGAAGTAGCTCGACACCAGTAATTCTTCTATCTCTGAAATACAAAACATGCTAAATGATAGAGCAGCCTCTTGCGAACAGTAGAAACACGTACTGTAACGAGGTTTAGTCAAGTTAAAGGTTTTATATGAATTCCTGCCTTACAAGAAACTTAATCACTCGTGGTATTGACACTTACCTTTGCTCCAACAAATGGTTCCATTAGTAGAATTCTCGGCAGTACAGCTATCACTATTGTTGATCATTTGAAGGATGGTCACGTTAAAGTCCGATCTTGTCAGATTTACAACCACCATACAATAAAATCCTATCACTGCCAGGATGTAACGGAAATACACAAACTCAGCCATATCAGATAAACTAACAGCGAAACACAGCACCAATAAATGCTATTGGGACATTTTATTGTATTCATATTGATCGCCTTTTATAATGCTCCATTGAAGATTCTGGGTTCTGAGTTTTAGCAGCTCAAAGTTAAATTTCAGATGACATTTGATACCCGGACCTTCCCCAGAGATCTCAGAGATAACTAGCTTTTTTCTCTACAGCACAATCAACATCCTGCACGCTGGGCTAACTGTAGTTGAATTGTAAAGATATTATGCAACACAGCTCTGCAGAATAAAGAAATTCTCATGTGTAAAATCGCTATTACTTAACTGCTATAATGTTACTTCCACAGTACATATTAATATCTCATTGATGTATGAACAGGAGGGGTAATATTGGTGAGGAAACATTTTGAATTTGAAATTAGTACAATAGAAAGAGTTGGTTAGGTGAGATGTTAGAGACAGCTAGAATTAGAAAGCAGTCCGATTATGCCTACGATTCAAATTGGGCCACCATTTATTTTACGGTCATGCTCGCCAATGTAAGACTAAATTTCCAAGAAATACTAATATATAGAACTATAACTTGAATCGGGTAATGGGTAAAACGTCACGAAGGGTAGACGTATTTATTCATATTGTCAGGCGTGCGCCAGAATCATATCAGTATATCGTATAACATCCATTTATCTGACACCCAATGTGTTTCAAGTTCAGCATTCGTGACTAGAATGGATTTTCTAGTCATTCCTCATTAGCGCCAATCACATAAGTATGTCTCATTATTTCGGCAAACTAGCTAAGACAATCGAAAATACCCAGAATTAACACCACAGCAAAGATTCATAATTTCTGAGAAGGCTAAGTATCTCACATGGCAAATTGAACACCTGCTGCCATACCGCATAGAAACTTAAAAGTAAAAGCTTTTATTTGTGGTCACGTGGTATGATATCTTTCCCGTGATGTGTCGGATAACGCGCTCTTTCATGACTCTATATTAACCTTGCCGCGTCTCCCGCTATCAATATATCGTCGCATTCTTCTTCAGTACTCTTTTATATTCTCGATTCATGTTTTTTTTCTTGCAGTTTTACTTTTTTATTGACCAATTTTAGCTTTATTTGCATATCCGTTTTCTGGGATTTTTCTGCAGAATCTGGAGTTCTGCTCTCAGCAAATCAAGCCCGTATTATTGATAAAATGTACTGTCATTTTATCTATTGTTCATTCAGTGAAGCTCAAGTTGAAAAATATTTGCTCCAAGCGAGATATACCGTATGAATTCAGATGTAAAAATATTGATTTTATGATAAAGACACTTTGACAAATTACCTGCAAGCTTGGTTAGTTACCAATGATAACATTTGTTCGTTTTGCAAACAAGTTATATCATCATTTGGAATTGGAGGGATTGAAATTTTTCTTTGAATGAAATTTTAACGTCCGTCACTCTCGTACCTAATCACATTTCTGATTATCAAAATTCAAAACTCCAAATTGTTCTCGACACTTGATAAAATTGAAGATAACGGCTACCCAGTATACATTACCCCATATTATATAAATCCTACAAAACGGTTTGCAGTTACACTTATCTTCAGTTTATTTCCTACTTGGGTTGATATTGCGAACCGAGCGTGCTAAATCACTCTACACTCTAACTTCGAGATTTTACTAAAAGGCCCCAGACAGTTTAAAATTCAATGCATTTTTAAACGCGTATCTCGAATCACCCCACATGACATGATAACTGTTCAAGTAAGTCACGTGATAGTCGAGTGTAGAGTGATTCATCATTATGACATAATGCATTGTTAACTAATATAATGCATTAAACATTTCCCCGAAATTTTATCGTTCTCCCGAAAAAGGCTGTAATGCATACCTTGAATACTTTGATGTATCGACATTCTGTGCACTAAGTGCAGTACAAGTTTATGGTAAATTCACTCTAATTCCTCGTAGGTAACGATTAAGTTAGACTTTTGAAAACTTCAGATTCACCCAATTGATCATGATGATAGACTCACGTCAGCTGTTTTAAAAAGCTTTTTATATCGCTACTCCTCTCAATGCGCATGTACGTCTCTTCACTCTTATAATGTGGTCTCAAAGCAAAGATAGACATATCGGTTGAAAGTAAATACTTCAATACCATATTTGGTCATTGTTTGTGGATTATCTCTCCCGCTATGATAACAACTCAATATAAACCTTAGCGAGGAAAATACTCAACACTTGGTATAATATTGTTAGTTAAATCTTTCGACCAACTTTTCAATCGACCGATGAGAACACATAAACCTTTGCCTTGCTTGATTTCTATAGTTTGTTTGATAAAAGATTAAAATTTATCAACATTTCTGATATAATTATATTCTTGATATTTTAATCCTCACGTCTGAACCTACTCAGTTGTATACAAATCATGGCTATCAGATATGCGCTCTTCATCGTTATCTTTCTCTCAACCAACGTCATAACCTGGTCCAGATACCGGAGCCGGAAATTCGGTCGACGCTGCTACTTCTGCCCGAAACCACTGTCTAATTCCATCAAACAGTGCATGGGCACGGTCTCCGAAATGGAGTCAGAGATCGTGACCAAGCTTGATGGTTATCCGTCCCCTATCGATCTGTCCAGGGACGAGTTCGTGGACAAGCCTAACCCTGATCTTGCTAAGGAGCTCATGGACACATTCGCTTGGGTTCGCTGCTTCGCCATGATGGTCAACAACTTCTTCTCGACGCGAGAAATCCAGAAAATCAACGACATTGCGCTGAGTTTGACGGAAATAAACAGGAACCCAAAAGTTTGTGTCTTTGATAACTTCATGACTGACTGTCAGGCAGTGGATACAAAGAATGCAACTTCCCTCTACGCTCAGCTACAAAAACAGTGGCTCATCTTGGACGTGCTCCTGCAGAATGTTGGCGATGAACAATGAACATTTACTTTAGACACTAGTTACTGCTTGTGCTGCATCTGGATTTTGCACACTATCAGACTCAATTAAGATGTTATTTAGTACATGCAGAAGACTTATCACCTAGTATTAGGATAGTCCTACGTAATATCTTATTTAATGATGTTGTTGATTGTTAGCATGCGCGGCTCCTTTCTTTGCGAGGTATAGACATCGAATATCATTATCAAAGAAAGTATATTATATAGCCGTATTATTATTATTTTACTGCCTCTGGGTTTCTTCAAGGTCTATGTTTGGGACAAGTCCATACCCTTGAATGCAGTAAACGTATGTATTTATTTGTGTTATATTAATGTTTGTTTGAATACCAAACACCAAAACACAAAATAGCGCTGATCATCGTGTGCAGGTTTAATGATTGTTTAAGTACACCCGAGATATGATTCTGTAGCCAGAGCCCAAGTTAAATTGACATGAGACGTAGAGATTTAAATTTAGAGATACAGTTGTAATGCAATTAGATGGTATCACCTTTTATCAAACGATTAAACTTGATTACTATTTTATTAATTCAGCAAGTCACAGTACATTATATAAAGGGAAGCTTGGATTATTGTATAATTCAAAAAAATGATTAATTTAATGATAGGACGATTTAATCAATTTTATTCTATCCATTGAAAAAAATCTCACAATGTGTACTTTATTCTTATTTTATTTCGTACAAATCGTATATTTGTCTGTTTCAATTTTTATTCCAAAAATGCTGTCCCGAAATAAGCAGATGCTTGAAAATTTACTTTAAACACTGACGCACGCGCTTGTCATTATCATATCACGCAGATAAAATCAATATCTTGACGGAGAAGAAATCAAAAATCAAATGCCTATGCCAAAAAATGTAATTTTATCAGTGTGATTTCAGGATACAGCTGATCATGAGCAGGTCATAATAATATCAGGTCATAATCAGGTCATAATATGATATGATAATTACCGTTCAAGTATTCACATTCCATCTGGGATTTCTTGAGTTGACATAGCAGGAGTTTCTCTGGAGATCCAGACGCACTTAAAATGTATCATTTATCTAATCAGTTTATTACTGACAAAACTAAATTAAAAACAAATCAATTTAATACTTAAATGAAGCCTCATGCAATGTGTAGGATGGTTTTCGCTCATTAACTTGTTGAGTAAATATACATCTAAGTTAGTTAATGAGGGAGCGCCGGCAAAGGAGTGAGCGAGCTACGCGCCAAACGGCAGCCTAGTATAAGGTTTATACTTTATATGGACACCTGTCGTGGTCTAGATACGGCAGTATTGGGATTGTAATTGTATTTAAGGAGTATAACTAGCGGTGTGCGGCATTGATAGAGTGACAGCCTACTACAAAGTCAGAATTGTTTTTAAGTGAATATAATGGTAAATTTGTGATTTAAAGGCTACAATATTACGATTTATGAATCAGTTTCCTTTCATCATCTAATAGTTTATTAAATATCAATTAAAACTTATAAATCTACTATCTGTTCACAGAATTACTCTTAAATTGTGAACCAATTAATTAAAATACCAAATTTAAACTTTTAAAATTAATAAATGGAAATAGTCAATATAAATTCATAAAATTTATAAAATATTTTTTTAAATATCTACCATTCAGTATTTCTACCTGTAATACAACTATGTCATAATCACTGGGATTGTGGTCCATGCTGTATTTTGGGGTTTCTTGCGTGGACATAGCAGGAGTTTCTCTGGAGATCCAGTCGTGAACAAATTGACGATTTATCTATAATGCCTCGTACCATGCCAGGTGTTAATTTCCAATTTGATGTCCTTATCTGAATTTTCCTCTTGTCATTCAGGAACGACTAGAAGCGTTATACCATCGAAGGTCTGATCTCTGTTAAAAATCTATTGGTTATGAATAACACTCAACATTGTATACCGTATCTGATTGAAAATCGTATCGAACCCGGGAAAATAAATGAATGTTAGATGTTGTTGCAATCAACAGATTGAACCATTTTCATTCATACGAATCTTCGTATTATGTCAGTTGAGTGATCCCTTGAGCCCGGCCCTGGGTCGGAATTAGGGATTGCGTAATCTTTCAGACCGAGGATTTCTGGGGAGACGGTCACAGACTCCACGTATTTTACAAGTCCCTGGCTTTCAAATACTCCCTCCCTTGCCATGTCCTTACTTCAACTTGAATATTTTGTAAGCTGTGAACGTGTTTATGGTCGGTATTAACACTCTATAGTCGTGGTGATCGAAATCGTTCTTTTAATGATCGAGATATTCGTAAGCCACGTCAAATTACGTTTTTGGATTCACACTGCAGCAGCATATTTTAAATGCATAAAATAACTTGACTAATGACAATCTGAATCACACGAGAAGAGGAAAATAACTGACTTTATAAAATCTAATTAAACGCACGGCTTAAAATTCCTCGATAAGCTAAAGCAACTCGTTTGTCGCCCAACACCCAACCTATTTCTTATGTTCACCTCCTAGAATTAACCCAATTTTCCCCCAAAATCAGGACTACTGGAGACGTTCCAAAACAACAACAGTCTGTTGGATCAGATCAACAAGTGCCTGGAGGACTATCTAGAATCCAAGCGACTCATCTTCCCCCGATTCTATTTCCTTTCCAACGATGAGCTCCTTCAGATCCTCGCCCAGACCAGGAACCCTCAGGCAGTACAACCTCATCTCAGCAAGTGCTTCGACGCTATCAAAGCGTAAGTTCAAGGATTTTAAAAACCATATTGAATCTTAGCTGGAGTACCACGGAAACTGTTTAACTTGAATCTTCCTGAAGGTTTTTTATTAGTTTCCATGGTGCTTGAGTTAAAGATGATTCAGCCGGGCATGGCCGTACGTGAAACCTTTCTTATTTCAAACCTTTGATCTAGCCTAATATACAATACACCTTATCAGCCTTAATTTGGTCGGCCAAGAAGTCTGACCGGCCCTGGGCAGCCCTCTAGCTAGAGCTAGAGCGGAGACTGCACATTTTATAATCGATAACATGACACGTGCCGTCTAGCTGGGGTCTTAGTTTGGCCACAGGATCCGAATTTTGCCAAAGGATACAAGGATACAAGGATACAAGGATACAAGGATACAAAAGTGATAATTATTTTATTGAATTCACAATAGTTATAATTCTGAAATAATTTAAGGTTACACAATTCTAGTTATTTACAAATGTGTAGGGATAAAATAGAAATGTTTTATAATACTTATTTTGAGATCCTATAACATTAATGCATTGGCCAGTATTTGAGTGAAAATCTGGGCTCTTATAGTAGGCTGCCAAATTAGGGCTGGGGGAAATTAGGGCCGATATTTTTATTAGGGTAACAAAAAAGATGACAAGTTTGTTATTCAAGCCTTGTATTTTAGATACAGTACAGAGCTATTTGGATTTGTCTCTATAACGGTTAAAACACGAAATAAAAACAAAACATTGAAATAATAACAGCACGAAATTAAATATCGTTTAAATACGTTATCAATACTACGAAACTAAGAAGTGAAGATATCGGAATTATAAGGGTCAAATTAGTCCGCCCGGTCGTTGTCCCTCTGTAACCAAATTATGGAAGTAGTGTGACAGGTTTATCAGTAGCCGCGCGGCCGGTACCTAATCTGGTCGGTGCTAAAAAGAGGAATGATGACGATGCGTACATTATCTACATTATCTACACTGATCAACAGCTGTACAACACTGAGAAACGGCAAGCGCTGATATTTAAACTGCAATGGCCTTGAAGGCTTGTACATTATTCTAGATTAGATTATAAGAAAGATTAGATAGACCTCACTCCTCCTGTAAAGATAAGATCGTAAAGTTTATTTTCTAAGCTTCCGTCAAATCACCACCGGTCGTGAAACTTTACATTGTGGAACCCTTGCGAAATTATTTTCCAACTCACTTTCTTTAGCTCGCTACGACGCCACTGTTCACCATAAAATAAGAACCGCGGCCAGCCGTTGTAATCGCTCAGAGGGTAGGACTTTCTGTTATCGTGTGAAACGTGACCATGTCCTGAGGATCGGGGATATTCCTGGAGACATCATGCAAATTTATTAAGATTAGGAAAACATGAAGGTGGACCGCTGGTTTTACAATTACCTCCTCGCCGCCCCTTGAAAACTTCTGAGAAAGGGTCAGATACCTCGTAACTCTACGGGACCAATAGAGAGTGACATCTCCGGTCATGTGCAGAGGAGAGATCTTTTAATAGACATCCTCTGACTGAAACTGTAGCCACTGCTGAATAATAATGACCGTCTCAAGCATTCCTATTTAAATGCTGATGGTTAAGCGAATCTTCACGATTGTGCGCTGTAAAACCAATCAACTGTTAGTTTAGCTAAATTGTCAAATTCCCTCTCTAAGTACCCGGTCCTCCGTCGTCACGTACGTAAGGTAATTTTGCTCCCGCCAAAAGCAAAACTCACAAGCAAATCCCCCCTTAGGCTTGAATTCGGCACAATACAAGACACTCGGCCGGGCAGTGGGGACCGTGCCAAGACACCTTCACAGGTTCAACATAGTAACGATATCATAGCTATGTTGAGTCCTGATGGCGAGAGGGTGGCGCTGGCAAAGGGACTCAAAGCGCGAGGAAATGTGGAGAACTGGCTGGGCTTGGTTGAGGAGAATATGATGGTGACTCTGAGGAGACTGTTGAAGGCGTCTATTCAGGACTTTGAAGTATCTGATAAGAATGATTGGGTAGTGAGGTTAGTATTTAAACCATGTATAATCAATAATTATCTCTGTAAAGCACTATTGATAATAGGATCAATATTCGTTTGCTGTCCGCAACTCTCAATTCCAATTCTCAAATTTCCAACCCACATGCATATATCGGAACTAATGTCTGAAACCTAAGCGATTTCAGCCACGCGAGTCAAATAATCCTAGCTGTAAGCCAGATTATGTGGTGTCGGGACTGCACGGAGTGTCTGACCACTGGTACGGACAAGGTCGCCAACATGAGGGGTGCTCTTCAGAGGGCCATTGACGTGAGTAATTAATTTTATTTCCCTTCCCACGAAACTGAGGACCACTGATAAGTTAATACTATCTTTACTGCATAGCGCCAAACGGTCCTGCTCTGACGTAAATCTGGAATATTTCTGAAATAGAAATTTTGTGACCAGATTAAATATGTACGCTGTTTTCACGGAAGTGTTTGAACTGGTAAACAACATGTGAATTCAATTTGTGGACTAACAAACAGTAAACACACACCTTTCCCTTATCATGAGCTGAGGTTCACAAGATGTTTCATATGAAGTTACTGGAGTGTTCTCACCCGTGCACCCTAATTTCGTTACAATGTCCCTTCACCATTCATTTTATTCAGAATTTGACGAATTTAGCGGCTCTCGTCCGTCAAGAGATACCAAAGCTGATCAGAAACATCCTTGGAGCTAAAATTACAATTGATGTGCACTTGAGGGATATCTGCTCAGAGTTGGTGAAGAAACAGGTGACTGAAACCACACGTGGCATAAGCTGCATTTTGTAGTGGTACTTCCACTTTACAGCTGCATAAGTTCAATCGTAAACGTCGAATATTTCACCGATTCCTACTGAATTCTCCCTAATAATAATATTACTGAATTGTAATACAAATATTATATGGATATGATAATGACTAGGTGACTTTTTAGCCCGAACATTTGTTAGGTTGAAACTGTAAATGAGTTCGAATGGTTAAAGCAACTGCGTTATTACTGGGACACGGAACTTGACAACTGTGTAATCAGGTGACTTGCTCCTTAGTCCTTACTGAATCAACTCTACTATTCAAATTTATTATTCCCCGGCATAAGAACTGCCGTTCCCGACTCTGAAAGATTTTGGCATCTAGATCCTTAACTTTTATGAATTTCAGACAAATCAATTATTGATAGTTCAGATAATTATTGATCATTTTAAAAAATCAAAATGAATTTTAATTACAATGGGATGGAGAACAATTACACTGTGTTCAGGATGAGTAACAGTTACTACATCTACGGATACGAGTACTTGGGAGCGAGCATGAGGTTGGTCATTACCCCGCTAACTGACAAATGTTATTTGTGTCTCATGGGAGCTCTACAGCTGGATCTGGGAGGTGCACCAGCTGGTCCTGCCGGGACTGGCAAGACTGAGACTACAAAGGTAATTGTCGGATGTGAAAGAAGTGTTGAACTTGATATTTCTCAGATGATAATATTCCTCAGAAGATAATATTTCTCGAAACGTCATAATTATTATAGTTGTCATTTTTTTTTCTTGGAAAGATACATCCCTTTCTAATAATTCGGGGCACGTTCGACTCGCACAGAAGTTTGACACGCACTAAAGTTCGACAAATTCGAAATTTCGACTCTGTCGAACGTTAGTACGCTACTTGGACTGTAGTTCAACACGCACTGAAAAATTCTTTTTTATATTAAAATGTTCTTCTATGAAACTCAATAAGACATCCGCTCGCAGAGACAAAACTATTTTAAATTGTCATAGACTGCACTCTCAAACATGTTATATAATGGTGGTTGTATGATAATTGATATGATCATCAAGACTCTATAGAAGCAATAATCCCAGGATCTGGCAAAAGCTCTGGCAAAACAGTGCGTGGTGTTCAACTGCTCAGAGAGTCTGGACTACAGGATGATGGGAAAATTCTTCTCCGGTCTCTCCTCTACCGGTGCTTGGTGCTGCTTCGACGAGTTCAACCGTATCGACATCGAGGTGTTGTCCGTCATCGCTCAGCAGCTCCTCACTATTCGTAACGCCAAAGCTCAGAAACTCCCTAAGTTCATGTTTGAGGGTAGGGAGTTGAAGTTGAACCCTAACTGTGCCGCGTTCATCACCATGAACCCAGGTTATGCGGGCAGGACTGAGCTGCCTGACAACTTGAAGGCGTTGTTCAGACCGTTTGCTATGATGGTTCCTGATTATACTCTCATTGCTGAGGTCATCCTTTATTCTGAAGGTTAGTTATATATCTAGAACAGTGCAGTAAACATCACTTTATTGATAAAACATCAATAACTATGACATATTTTCCGCGGGGGCCATTCGTATTTCACATGTCCAAAGATTGATGAATTGATGGGAATATGGCTTGAATATATTGTCGTTTCCAACTATCCTAGTTCTAATAAAATTGTAATCCACTAGGTTTTGAGGACTCGCTGACACTGGCTCACAAGATGACCCGGATGTACGCCCTCTGCTCAGAACAGCTATCCCAACAAGATCACTACGATTTCGGTATGCGAGCCGTCAAATCAGTCCTGGTCATGGCCGGGTCCCTGAAGCGTGAGAATCCTGATAAAAGAGAGGACGTGGTACTCCTTAGAGCCCTGAGGGACAGTAACCTGCCCAAATTCCTTCTAGACGACACCGTCCTGTTCCAGGCCATTCTCCAGGATCTGTTCCCGGGTCTTGAGATCCCTGAACACGACTATGGTGTGTTTAAAACCACCATTGACCACTGTACCGTGGCCAAGAATTTGCAGCCCAAGGATTGTGTGTCTAATAAGGTAATTCAGTTCTTTGAGACGATGCAAGTGAGACACGGCGTGATGTTGGTGGGACCGACTGGTGGTGGCAAGACCTCTTGTTACCAGATACTTGCTGATACCCTTACTAAACTATACAATGATGGGTACGGTAGAAAGGTAGCTGATTATCGAACAGTACGAACAAAAGTGTTGAACCCCAAGGCAGTAACAATGGGTGAGCTGTATGGTGAGTTCAATCTCCTCACCATGGAATGGAAGGATGGTTTACTCGCTACCGCTGTTAGAGAGGCTGTAAAGGTCAGTATTCTCGGTTTTAAGTCAATTAAATGTTTTATTATATTGTGTAAATAGTGATTAACTTTTAAAACTTGGTAACGGCTATTTCTTATCTCACCTTCACCTTTCCAGGACACCACAGAAGATCATAAGTGGATAATAAACGACGGACCAGTCGATGCTCTGTGGATCGAGAACATGAACACAGTCCTGGATGACAACAAGATGTTGTGTCTGGCTAACTCGGAGCGTATTAAGCTCAACAATACTATCCACATGGTGTTCGAGGTGCAGGATCTCTCGGTAGCTTCTCCAGCCACTGTCAGCAGGTTGGATTTAAGCCCAATTTAACTTTTAATTTGACACAATTTTGATATTAATGTCCAGTGGAATCTGCAGTCTGTATTATCACCAAATTGTAAGTATTGTAAGAAGTACGAGATGCAATGTACGAGGTGCATGTTCTACGATAAATGATTTAACGATAAAAGGCCAGAAATTCTTGTAAAGTTGAAAATAGCAAAACGCAGCTGCCCGCTTATAATTATATTTACCTTTTATCATATTTTGTAATTTCGGTGGCCGGTTGCGTGAATAAGAACCCACATACACCAGGTGCGGTATGGTGTACATTGACGAGAAAGAACTGGGATGGAGACCCATGCTGGAAACATGGATTAGTAACGAGGAATTCAAGTGGAAGCAGGAAACCAAGGAGTACGTCTGGAACCTGTTCAACACTTACATTGATCCTGCCCTCAAATACGTGGGCAAGAATCTGGTTGAAGTGATGCCCCAGGTAATTTTACATCTTGGCATGGGCAGTTTGTAGTTAGTTTCATGGTACTGGGAAAAAATATATCTGAAAATAAACTGGAATACCCTCTGTGTTATCCTTTTTGTACTCTACATTATATATACACTTTATCCAGGTACATGTAGGCAAGGTCCAAACAGTGGCACTCTTATTCCAATCCCTTGTCTTCACTACCGGCGGACCCGACCTCCAGTCTGATCCACTCCGTCTTCACTGCCTCCTAGCAACCATCTTCGCTTGGTGCTTGGTCTGGGGTCTCGGGGGTAATCTCGAGGAGAGTTACAACGATAAATTTGACAGTTTTGTCAAAGATCTCCTCAGCGACTGTCCAGATGTCAAGGTAAAATAATTTATATTTTGGTAAGTGGACAAGTTTGCAATGTTCCAACTCAGTCATGGTTGTAACGTGCTGCGTTTAGGTTCTAAACCGTCTTTATCTTATCAGTTTTCTGGAAATTGGTTTGACATATGACAACTTTTATGAAATCTCTAGGCTCCTAAATTCAATTTAGAAACCGGTTCTAGATAATTTCTAAATCAGGACTAACCTGAAACCCAAGTTTCCCAACCCACAGTTGTCGATGACTGGCGATGTGTACAGCTGTTACATTGATATGAGCAGGAAGATGATGGAGAGCTGGGAGAAAATCACACCTAGCTTCAAATACGAACCTGAGGTACTATTTGTAGTCAGGAATAAACCGATACAAAATGAATAACGTAACCTGTAATTTAATGAATATTGTTACCTGTAATAGTAATAAAATATCATTTCGACTTGTTACAAAATAGCTAAATAGCTATCAAAAAGTAACACATATCATAATTTATGAAATTAATCGTCACTGACAGTGTCATTCTCATACCTCACTGATTTGCCATGGACTGCGCGGCGGGATAACAATGCACTAAAATATATAAATCTTCAGATTCCTTACTTCGACTTGATGGTGCCCACAATAGATACGACAAGGTTCGGTTATTTGATGGAGAAGATGCTGGATCTGAACAGACCTGTTCTCTTCACTGGACCAACTGGTGTCGGAAAGGTACAATTTTATGCGGAACCCTCGTATCGTGGAATATTTCCACAGTAATCAGAAAAATGTAAAGTTGTGACTGCACGAAATGATAAAGCGTCCAGAAAATACTTGGTTGTGGTCCCAACACATTAATACATTAGATTAAAATTCCATATTAAATCATGCCTATGTTAATTGTTGTGGAGCTTATCGCTGTCTTGCATAAGATAAGTGATACAGACACGAAACTCGTTCGAATAGGTAACGTGCGATGCAGAAAAATTATTATTTTCTTCAGAAATTCGGATAATGAAATAACTTAACAAACTCACCTTGCTTTTTGTTACATGCTTTAAAAATAATTTCATCATTTTACAGTCAGTGATAGCCAAGCAGAGGCTGTACGATCTGGCAGAGAAAAATGTCATCCCTGCCTTTGTCAACTTTTCTGCTCAAACAAACAGCTTCCGAACTCAAGAGATGATTGAGAATAAGCTAGAGAAGAAGCGAAAGACTATTCTCGGTACATTTTATTTCTTAATTTTTCCTTTTTTTCTTCTCGTCCTCAGCAGTCTCGAGTGTCGTTAACTTTTTGTTCGGCAACAAATTGTAGTAATTGAACAAGACACAAGTAGTGAGTCCCGCCTACTACTTGACAGAAAGATAAGTTAAAGTTATTGCTTTTCTCAGGTGCACCAAAAGGGAAGAGAATAGTGATCCTGGTGGATGACTTGAACATGCCTAAACAAGAAACATACGGCGCCCAGCCTCCAATTGAGCTGCTCAGACAGCTCCAGGACTTCAGAGGGTTCTACGACAGGGACAAGCTCTTCTGGAAAGAAGTTCAGGTTAGTGCAATTTAGCGCTCACGTGACTTTAAACAGATTAGCTAATACTATGCTCCCATCTTATAATAGCTCAATATAGTTTGAGATTTTAAAAATATGATAGCAAAATCTTAACACTTCCCCTAACTGCATAGTATTACTGGTAAAATCTTAAATAGTATTAGAGTATTATATTATTATTAGTAACGAAGCTGATTTTATTTTGTGAGATTTATCATGTTATAAAATATTGCTAGGGTAAGGCACATAATTTTGTCAGGGTACCTAATTTTGTCATTTTGCTCTGAAAAACTGCCTCGGCTCGGAATTTCAGCTTGAAAGAAAAGGATTGTGTATAAAAAGAAAGCTTAGACTTTGCTGAAACTGCTCGTACAAAGTTTAAGTTTCTAGCTCTTTTGCATCTGTGTCAAAAATGAAGGCGAAACTGTTAACCCGAAAAATAAATAAGATCCTTAAGGTTTTCTTAAGGAATTTTCAAAATTTTGATTTATTGCTATTTCAAAAGTAATTGAGCTAGCTTCATGCCATTGCATATTTCAAATATCTTCTACAGCAGAAGTATACGTACAAATTTTCAAGTCTCTAGCGCAATTATTGTTCAAGTTACAGAGGGTGACAAAATTAGGTTCGATTTTGCCAGAAGTACCTAATTTTGTCAAAAAAATCGACCTTTCTCAAATTTCTTGTAAATCACAGATTGTGTTGAAAATGGCCTTATACAACTATTCTGAAGTTTTTTTGCCCATAGGATATGTATAAGGCACTTAAATAATAGCATAACACTTATAATAGCATATTTTCGCCGAGAAATATTAGGTGGATAATCTGATTTTTTCAATCTAAAATGACTAAAAAAATATTTGATGAAATTACTAAGCAAGTGATCTATCTACAGACATGAAAATTTCAACCTAGGCCTAGAACCAATCGTTTTTCAAGATGCCAGTGGTTTCAGGGGCATTTGGGGCTATTTTCTAAGATTAGATACCCAAAAAGTGTCATCTTTTCATCAAGCTACAAAACTATGAAAACATCATATCTTTGGGATTTTTGAGGTCAATGTTGGTAAAAAAGCGCTCGAATGATGCATCCAGGTAGTCTAAAATACCGAGAAACGGTTACTTTTTGCACAATCTTCAAGTGACAAAATTAGGTTCGGGGTGACAAAATTAAGTAAAGTCACCTAATTTTGCCATTTTTTCAAAATAATTTTTTTGAACATCTTCAACCCCAGCAATTTCGATCATTTTTGTGTTAGAACTTGCCTAGACTGTCTACTATAACATGGTGGAGGTTTCATCTAAATCGGAATTTCAGACGAGGTTAAAACCCATGGTTTATATCAGGCAGTCGGAAAATTGCCAAAAAATGACAAAATTATGTGCTTTACCCTATATATATCTCCCCAGGATGTGACCCTGTCAGCAGCGTGCGCTCCCCCCGGCGGTGGCAGGAACGCCGTCTCACCTCGTTTTGTCCGGCACTTCTCCATGTTTGCTATTCCTTCCGCAGCTGACTTCACACTCAAAACTATCTTCACTGCCATTTGCAAAGGTGTGCTAAACTTCTGATCATTTTGATTTGTTGGATGTTTAGACTTTAAAACCAAATTAAGCATACGTCATGTATATTCTATATTCTTTAAAAATCTGATCGTACCTTATACAATAATTTGATTTTCTTCAGGTTTCCTAGCAGATTTCCCTCCGACGGTAAAAGAAATGGCCGGAGCGATCGTATCGGCTGCTGTCGAAATATACAGCCGCATGAGCACAGATCTTCTACCCACTCCTGCCAAAGCTCACTACATCTTCAATCTCAGGGATTTGAGTAAGCTGGTCCAAGGAGTTCTACAGGCAGATGTAGGATATATCAGGGAACCTGTATCAATGTTCAGACTTTTCTGTCACGAATCTTTGAGGGTTTTCCACGACAGGTTGATCGACAACACTGACAAAAAGTATTTCTGCGACATTCTATCACAGATGGCAAGCAAGCATTTCAACCAAGACTACGCTGCTGAAACCTTCGAGAAGAAGCCCATCATTTTTGGTGACTTCATGAAAGTTGGAGGAGATCCCAAAGACAGAGTATACGAAGACATCAAAGACACTACAAAATTGATAAAAGTGCTGAATGACTATCTAGATGACTACAACATGTCGTGTCCTAAGGAGATGAAACTTGTCTTCTTCCTGGACGCCATCCAACATGTGTCCAGGATTGCCAGGATGGTCCGGCAGCCTCGTGGAAACGCCCTTCTAGTGGGAGTCGGTGGTACTGGCAAGCAGAGTCTGACAAGATTAGCTTGTCACATGGCAGGTTACGTTTGTATTCAGATCGAGCTGACCAGAGGGTACAACTACGACAGCTTCCACGAGGATCTCAAACTACTCTACCAAAGCGCTGGAGTTGAAGGAAAGAACACCGTATTCCTTTTCACTGACACGCAGATTGTTGTTGAAGAATTCCTCGAAGACATAAACAACATTTTGAACTCTGGTGAGATCTCCAACCTTTTCCCTGCAGAGGAGTTTGAGGCTGTCATCAACGCAGTCAGACCTAGAGCTAAAGAAGCAGGTGTTTCCGAGTCTGACAGAGATGGTATCTACGATTTTTTCATTAGCCGTGTCCGAGATAATCTACATATTGTCCTGTGTATGAGTCCTGTCGGTGATGCCTTCAGAGCCCGTTGTCGTATGTTCCCGTCTATCGTGAATTGTTGTACAATTGATTGGTTCACTCAGTGGCCCAAAGAAGCTCTCCTTTCTGTTTCCAATGAATTCTTCGCTGACGTGGATATTGGTGTAACTGACGAAGTGAAGGCAGCTCTATCAGTATTCTGTGAAGTTATCCACACTTCAGTCTCCGCTATGTCTGATAGGTTCTTTGCTGAGTTGAGGAGAAATGTTTACACCACGCCGACAAGTTACCTTGAACTCATCAACTTGTACCTTTCTATGTTGAACGACAAAAGAAAACAACTTATGGCTTCAAGAGACAGAGTGGCTAACGGTCTGCAGAAGCTGCTGGAGACAAATGATCTGGTCGCTAAAATGGAGGTTGAACTCACAGCACTCGGTCCGGAGTTGAAGAAAAAGAGCGAGGACACTGATATTTTGATGGTGAAGCTTGAAAAAGATCAAATCGAAGCCGATAAAGTCAGAGCTGTTGTCTCAGAGGAGGAAGCCATCGCCAAAGAAAAGGCCGATGAAACAGAAGCCATTGCAGAAGATGCCCAAAGAGATCTCGATGAAGCATTGCCTCTTCTGCACGCTGCGAACAAGGCCCTAGACTCCCTGGACAAATCTGACATCGCTGAGGTTAGAGTGTTTGCCAACCCACCCGAGATGGTATTGACAGTAATGGAAGCTGTGTGCATCTTGATGGGCAACAAAACAGATTGGGCCAGTGCTAAAGGGCTTCTTGGTGACACTCAGTTCTTGTCCAGATTAGTGAACTACGATAAGGATAACATTCCTGATAAGATCCTACGAAACTTGAAAAAGTACATCGACAACCCGAAGTTTGTACCCGAAATTGTGGAGAAGACTTCCAGAGCTTGTAAATCTCTTTGTCTGTGGGTGCGAGCTATAGATTCTTACGCTCATGTCTTCAGAACTGTTGAGCCTAAGCGAGAGAAGCTGGTGAATGCCCAAGCTGAGCTGGCAGAGGTACAGTCCGAGCTTGCCCTCAAGCAAGCTTCGCTTCAAGAGGTGGAGGACAAGATTAAAGAACTTCAGGATTCATTTGATGCTAGTGTTGCAGCAAAAGAGAGCCTTCAGAAAAACATTGCTCTGACCGCTGCCCGATTGAAACGCGCAGGAAAACTCGTCACAGCTTTGGGCGATGAACAAGTTCGATGGGATGAAACTGTCAAGATATTCCAGAAAGAGATTGATAACGTTGCGGGTAACGTATTTATAGCAAGTGCCTGTGTGGCTTACTACGGACCTTTCACTGCTCAATACCGTGAAATGCTTGTCAAAGAGTGGATTGTAAAGGGTCAGGAACTGGGCATTCCAGTGTCAGATGACTTCTCTCTTGTCACTACCCTGGCGGATCCGTTTGAGATTCGTCAGTGGAATTTGGAAGGACTACCAAGAGATGCTGTTTCAACTGAGAATGCTGTTCTTGTGACGAAGGGACGCAGATGGCCCCTTATGATAGATCCCCAGGATCAGGCCAACAGGTGGATCGTTGGACGAGAGAGGAAAAACGGCCTCAAAATTGTCAAACTTACCGATAAAAACTTGCTGAGAACTTTGGAAAATGCTATAAGAATTGGACTACCAGTGCTGATTGAAGAAGTTGGAGAATCTCTGGATCCCGCTCTTGAGCCGATACTGCTGAAGCAAACCTTTGTACAAGGAGGCAGACTTCTGATCCGTCTTGGAGATTCTGATGTCGACTATGACAAGAATTTCAGATTCTACATGACCAGCAAGCTTTCCAACCCTCACTACATGCCTGAGATTTTCATCAAGGTCACAATCATCAACTTTACTGTAACCCGTCTGGGTCTCGAGGATCAGTTGCTTGCTGATGTCACAAGACTTGAACGCCCCGATCTGGAAGAGCAGAGAAATGCTCTTATTATGAAGATCAATGCTGATAAACAGAAGTTAAAGGATATTGAGGATAAGATTTTGAAGATGTTGTTCCATTCAGAAGGAAACATCCTGGACGATGAGGAACTCATAGAGACTTTGAATGATTCCAAGGTTATGTCTAAGGAGATCAACATCCGACTGAAGGAAGCTGAGGAGACCGAAGAAAAGATATCGCTAGCCCGAGCCAAATATCTTCCAGTAGCAACTCGTGGGTCTGTTATCTACTTTGTTACTGCTGATCTCTCTGTCATAGACCCCATGTACCAGTACTCTCTGAAATACTTCACTTCTCTGTTCGTCAAAGTTATCGAGACCTCAGAAAAGTGCTCCGATTTAGGGAAACGGCTACAAATTCTGCTTGACGGCATCACCTTGACCATGTACAACAACATTGGTCGTGGTCTGTTTGAAAGGCACAAAGTTTGTTTCAGCTTCATGTTATGTGTCGAGATCATGAAGCAAGCTGGTAATATTACTCCAGAAGAGTGGAACTTCTTCATCCGAGGTCTACCTCCACTGGAAAAAGATAGACCTAAAAAGCCACAACAGTGCACTTTCCTTGATGAAATAACATGGAACCTTCTTGTTGACATCGAAGAGGCAATGCCAACATATGCGGGCATCACAAATGACATAAGACTCACTCCTGTACATGTAAATGTTGGATCGTACGAACTGAAACTGAACCCGCTCAGCTTCCAAGGATACGTCCCGAACGTTCCACCACCTCCTGAGGACCTGTCCACTGAAGAGATCCCGCCTGGGGCTCCTAAAGGTCACTGGAAACAACGTCTCAACGGATTCCAGAGACTGACCCTTGTGAAGTACTTCAAACCCGAGGCATTGATTGAGTGCCTCAGTACATTTGTGGTTGAGAATTTAGGAGCAGCATTTGTGGAGACTCCTCCAACAAATCTACCCGCACTTTATCAGGATATGTCAAAGTTCGCACCACTTATATTTATTTTGTCCAGTGGCTCTGATCCAATGGCTGCTTTCATGCGATTTGCTAAAGAACAAGACTACGATGAGCGGGTCAAGGCCATATCGCTTGGTCAAGGACAGGGTCCAGTAGCGGAGACACTTATTTTTGCCGCAATGAAAACCGGCGACTGGATTTTCTTACAAAATTGCCATCTTGCTAAATCTTGGATGTTGTCAATGGAAGAAATTATCAAAGAATTTTCTTCGCCTGACGCCGAAATTCATGACGACTTCCGACTCTTCCTGAGTTCTATGCCCGCTCCCTTCTTCCCTGTTTCTGTTCTACAAAACGGTATTAAAGTTACAAGCGAACCTCCAAAGGGTCTCAGGTCAAACATGAGACGAGCGTTTGGTGAATTAACTAAATCTGACTTCGAGGACCATATCCTCAAGACTGACTGGTGCAAGATCATCTTCGGAATTTGTTTCTTCCATGCTGTGGTGTTGGAGCGACGAAAGTTCGGTCCCCTGGCCTTCAACATTCCCTACGAGTTTGCTGACTCGGACCGTGAATGTGCGATTGACAACTTCAAGCTGTTCACAGCCGAAGGAGTGATGCCTTGGGATGCACTGGAGTTCATCACTGCTGAGATCACGTACGGAGGCAGGGTTACCGATGAATGGGATCAGAGGGTTCTGAAAGTTGTTTTGAACCGTTTCTTCCGCCCTGCTACAATAGAAGCGGGATACTGTTACAGTTCGTCTGATAAGTACCACCCACTGGAATCAACTTCTCTTGACGCCTACAAGGAGTATATCGAACAACTCCCCATCATAGACCCACCTACAATATTCGACATGTCCAATAATGCTAATATTTCATATCAGAAGAAGGAATCCTTGACCATTATCACCACAATATTGGATGTCCAGCCTAGACTTATCAGCGGAGGTGCAGGAAAGAGTAGCGATGAGATCGTAGACGAAATGGCGGCCCTAATCCTGAGCAAGTTGCCAGAGAAACTGGACATTGATGATGCTCTACCTGAAATGTTTGAGCCGGACAGCAAGGGAAGGATAAACTCTCTGTCCACTGTCCTCTCTCAGGAGATAGTCAGGTTCAACAAGCTGCTTGGTGTTCTATTAGGCTCACTCCTCAACATTCAGAAAGCTATAAAAGGTTTAGCAGTCATGTCGGACCAGTTGGAGGCTATATTTGATTCTATTGTGATCAACCAGGTTCCAGATATGTGGGCTGATGCTGCTTATCCCTCGTTGAAACCTCTCGGGTCTTGGGTAAAAGATTTGGAACTGAGATTACAGTTCATATCCAGATGGATGGACATTGGACAACCCAAATCATTCTGGATCTCAGGTTTCTTCTTCCCTCAAGGTTTTATCACCGGTGCCCTCCAGAACTTCGCCCGAACATACGATGTACCTATCGATGCTTTGAAGTTCAGGTTCGAAGTCACGCCACATTACCGAGCTCAAATAGACGTTGCAACAGCTGAAATGGCAGATGAGAAGTACGACGACAATACTTACTCCTCCCCTGATGACGGAGTTCTCATTCATGGTCTTTACATCGACTCTGCAAGCTGGGACGACGACAACATGGTTCTTGCTGACGCGAGAGACGGAGTGATGAACCCACCAATGCCGATGATGCACCTCTTACCAGACCCAGAGTACGAGGTGGAGGAAGACAGGTACGAGTGTCCGCTCTACAAAACTGCTGAGAGAGCAGGAACACTGTCCACGACGGGTCACTCCACCAACTTCGTCATCAAGTGTTTGATACCCTCTGACAAGCCACAGGAACACTGGATAGGAAAGGGTACTGCTCTGCTTTGTCAGCTCAGCCAGTGAGCTGCAACAACAGTCACCAGTTCAGGTAGTGAAATCGAACTGTTTATGGACCCTTCAGAGACTAGAGGAATTGTTCAGACTTCTGATGAAAGAACAGTGGTAATTTATTAGAACCAAGTTATAGTTTCATGGTTGCAAGATGAGTGTCATTCATGCATTTAAATGGGGATCAGAAGAAAAATGTTTTGTGAATCCCCCAAATATTTAGATGCTCGCATGTAATTTATTTCCATATTTTAATCCACAGTAGAACTAGAATCTTCACTCTTCACTAATATCTAGATAATAAAAGTTATGACTCCCTGGCTTTAAACGTCCATTGATCATAAACTAACAGATATTACGTTGTTTTCAGTTTTACTCGGGCATTTATTTTCCGCTCAGTGTGTACAAACCAGGTTTTGTAGATTCATACTCAGATGTTAAATTGTACAAAGATTTGTAATCATCCCATGTAAATACAAAATATCTTCAAATGTTTTACAAGAATTGTTAACAGCGAGTCTTACTTGTTATTAGTTGTATATTATTCAAAGTTCGTCCTACATTGTGTAAATTTTAGTGACTGTAAATGAAAATATGAATTTAAAGAAAAATATTTTGGATGCTCTAATTACTTTCATATTATCTGCTAGTGCTACGTACACTTGAATAAAACAAAACAGGAGTTGACCGCACTCCAGGACCATCAGCCAAATCAGATCCGCGGCAGTGGGGCCCATAGTTCTGCTAAATTCGAGTTTAACGTAAACTCGAAAATCTGGCAGAACTACTGGGCTGGCAAGAAGAGCAAGTATTTAATAACTTGCTCCCCCACTGTGACCGAAGCACGACGTGTTGCTTGGCCGATTAAAATCGTTAAAATGGAGTAAAGAATAAAATCATGGTGATGGTTGCTAAAGTCGTATTGTGGTTTTCCGATATCGAGTCCGTTCCAATCCATTTTCAATTCTACTTCATCTGAATCACCGTATCTGTCAAAGGTATGACTGTGATGATTTGTGGCAAACTTTGAGTGCTAGCCAATTCTGTCTGGGTACCGGCATCTGCTTGTTCATTGCAATCCAATTCTGTGGAGGCATCTGCGATGACAATTCTTCGAGGGTTCATCTTCACATGCGCAGCCCTCTCTACTTCTCTGATTTTCTTTTCCAAATAGTCAGAGAAGTCCAGGCTGACGTATTCGCTTGATTCCAGGTAGCTCTGTACCTTCTTTTCCAGGTCTTCGATCATCGAGTAATTCTGTCCTTTTCTGATCCAGAATATGACAGCAGTCCCGATGACGACGACTACAAATAGTAACACGACGGTCACCAACAATATAACTTCCTCAAGGATCATCTTTAAGTGTCGAGAACGCTGAGAGTAGTAAAATGCTTTAAAAAGCGATTTTTCCAATTCAGTAAAAGCACAAAGCAATGATAGTTGTGATAAGACCGAAGTGAACACTGTGCGTTACCAAGGTAGTTACGCGCGCAAATTTGCACGCGCGTATTTCATCGTAAGATGCACGTGCAAGTTTTGATTCACTGTTCACGATGTCAATCCTTCGCATCTCGCCGATCTGCATACCGATCTGTTGTAGCGCGATGCACTACTGGGTCGCGCGCGCATCAAATAATGCTTCTCGCAACCGGTAGATCGGCGAGATGCACCACTGTGCCTCACCGAGCTGCGAAGGATTGACATCGTGAATCAAACCGATCTGTGGTTGCGAGAAGCATTATTTGATGCGCGCGCGACCCAGTAGTGCATCGCGCTACAAGTGCAAGTTGAACTTGAAGTTAATGTCGGATAAATTAAACTATTTCTACTAGTACTGAGGAAATAAAGCTTACTTCTTTAAAAAGGTTTACTGGGACGCGCTCAGCGCCTCAGCTAGTCATTCCAATTCCGCCGAATCTTTATTTATGTTTATGAACATTATATGTTGTAAATGTATTGGTATGGCGCGCCTGCATGGGGTTCCCAAGTAAAGAAGGTCTGATCCTAAAATCCTTTAAAAGACTCCCAATTGGAGTAATTTAAATTCTTTGTTTAGTTTTACTTTACTGGCCGGTGCTTTATTCATAATCATACTATACTGCATATACTGGGCGGCGCTCAGCCTGTCATTCCGCCGAATCTTTATCCGGCGCAGTGGTCCCCAGGTAAAAAAGGTTTCGACCAAAATTCAACTTTTGAGGCACTTTCAAAAAGCTATTTACGCTATTGTTGATTGTGCTTTTTGCAAAGAAATAAAACTAGCCAGTAGCGATTTTGACTTTTTGAGCTTTTTACTTTCAAAATTATTCCAAGTGATTTGTATAAATAAAATGCATATAAATAAAATGCATATATTATATTTTACTGGGCGCGGCGCTCAGCCTTTCATTTCGATAAATCTTTATTAATATTATGTTATTAGGATGATGATTGATGATTAATCATTTGATCTACACTCGACTGTCACTTTGACTTTTAAAACACGTTCTCTAGGTGCAGCCCTGAATAACTATTCATATCAAAACCCTAACACTCTAAATCTAATCTGATTCCAACCCTTACCACTTACCGTACGGGTACCCAGCACAATCCCTAACTGAAGCATATGCTGAAACCATAACCGGAACCCTAACGAGAAATCCGCCCAACTTACTTCTATGGCTATAAGTATGTAGTCATATATTGACACACGCCGCAACCCCTTTTCGCCGCAGCGGCCGGCCGGCTTGCTGGAGTGCACGCTTCGGCCTCCGCGCGCATGCACGAGATTACCTGGGGACCTCAGGCTATCATCATATATGTTCATAAACATAAAGATTCGGCGGAATGACAGGCTGAGCGCGGCCCAGTAAGCACGAGAGACTAGAAAGGTATACAACGTGTAGCAAGTCATATCACGTGACCGAGACAGTATTTCGCACACTATGTCATGTGGTAGGTAGTGCGCCATCGACAGTGAGCCGCGCGTGCCGACTGAAGGATGGTTTTTTAGCGCTAATTTCGGCCAGCACAATTTTCTTCAAACAAATAGATATAGAGTATCCTTCCCGACCTCCAATTGCAACAAAAATTGGTAAGCTTACTCATAAACTTACAAGGAAAGTGTCCGAAAAATTTAAAGCATATCCAACCATCAGACATTATGTTACAGCTAAAAGCAGCGTATTTTGCCCCATTTTTATTACTATATCAACTCCGATATCCACCAAATTTTTCGGACAGTTGTGAAAGCCCAATTGGAAGGTCGTCGCCAATTTCCAGAATGATCTCATTTAAGGAACTGAAGATAAATCCGAATAATACGACAAAAATGGTCAAATTTGGACGAATTTGGTCAAATTACGCGACTTTTACAGCTACTTTTGCTCCAAAAGCCGCGCACCATCAAATATGGCACCTAGGCGAAACTCACTGATTTTTCCAAAAAGGTATAACAAATTTGGTATTGTGAAAATTCTCACAGTCTCTAGAAAACAGTGGTACAAAATTTTTTAAAAATCCAAGCGACTTTATTTTTTTCGTGCACCCCCTACATGTGGGGCAATTCGGAATCAGCGTTCAAAAATACATCGTGATCGATTCAGGTTTTTTTCGAATGTCGGAAGCTCTTTTGAAAAATTTTGAAGTTCTACTTGAATACTTTTAGTTTTAGTTTTACTCTTTTAGTGTAAAGTAATTTAGCACGTTTGTTTCTTTATCTCAGAAGCATATTAAGTTTATTTCTAATTACATAATTTACGGATAAAATTAAATCCTCGCTAGAAGTAGATTAGCATTTATTACAGCATATGAGAAAACTGAGATAAAACTGGGCCAGAGCCAGAGCAGCGGTTAGTATTAATAAAATTAAATTACATCCTTTCAATTTTCAAATCATGTCAAAAATCTGATCCAGTTCAACCTCAAGGAATGAAATAAATCTAGCGACCTTGGCCCTTGTTGTGGGCTCGCGACGCGATGTCTGGATGTCATGTGGACAAATCATGGCCGGTCAAGTAACACTAACATTCTTAAACTCAAAAAGCAAATATGCAATTAATATTATACATTACAATATGCATGATGACGAACAACATCGGCCACTTAACTAACAGTAACACTAACACTGTACAGCCACAGGGTATGTTTTCAAACGTTGCAGCGTTTTATTTTATTGGTGTTATCATGCGCAGTGTTGAGTGCTCTTGATTGACGATGTCAATCCGTCGAGATCGTTGCTCTGCGAAGCAGAGCAACAATCGATGGGAAGCAAGAATGCTAGTTTGCGCGGCGCGTCGAAGCGGCGAAGTCCTCCAATGAGTGCTCCCGCTATATTAAATTTAAATGCCCTTTATTTAATTATTGAATCGTCCGGAAACCACAAATCGAGTAAGTAATTTTTCTGACCCCAGAACTTCAGGCCAACATCCTTACTATACGCCTAGTAAACCGTTGTTCAAAAATGTTTGTTCAACAAAATTTAAGTAAGAATCAGATTAAGAAGTTGAAATAAAAAAAGTACGATACACGAAATTTCATTTTGTGTACTAAAATTTGACTTCGATTAAAATTTTCACAAATTAATAATGCACATAAAATAACTCCTGAGTCGTAGGTTTATATACGAGTATTACTCGTTAACTCCTGAGTCGACAGTCGTGACCAGCATTTCCACTTCCTACTTTGTAGTTGAACTTGTACTGCCAACTGCATAATTTAGGATCTGATATTTTTCTATTATCTTATCCGGTGCCTTTTGTTTATAATAGGTGTGCAGTGTAACTGAATGTGTGTGGCGTTCGTGATGCTTCACGTTGTGGGCCGGTTGTGGGCCGCGGTACGATGAGGATCACGACGTGAGACAACGTGATACTGCGTTTAAATTTAATATAATCCCCAACACCGCTCGTTATCTACCCACATTATCTTGTAATATTATCTTTACATAAAACGTTAGTTTTAAAGTTTTGGAGAGACCTGTACCGGCAATTTGTCACTTGTTGATTAATTCGAAGGATTATGTTTGTTTGTTGTTTGTCGTCTGTACGACCGTCCACGTGCAAATTAGATGAAAAATAAGAAGTTGCATAGTTACCATGGTAACGGTGTTGAACGCGCACATGCACGTACAAAGATTTGCGAGCGATATTTTGATCGACTTTGTAGTAATTCTATGACCTACGTTGTTTTCACTGCGAGCTACATTTTATTCGGTTGTATCTTCGGTTGTGACGGATTTTTTTTGATGCGATAAAAACTGACTACTATTAGCTTCCTCGCTGTGACAACGGGCTAGTATTATATAATAAGATAATATGAACACTGAACAGCGTATGATTACTGGTTTCCGTTACTAATCCTTAGTAAAACATTAGTCAAAACTACCATTGAACATTTCTTGAAATTAGTGTAGTTTGTCTTAACTAAATAGGTACCGGCTAAACAAACATTGCAGTAGGTAACAAAGTTTGCTGTTATTTCAATTTTACTTGTAAATTAATGGCTTGCGGTTGATACAAACTAGTTGTTACTTAATTGCTGTTTGAATTGAGATTGTGGCTAGAATCTGCACGCAGTTTTTAGTTGATCATTGTCATTTTCTTTGTAACATGTTACACATGGATGACACTGTTATACTCTGCTTCTGAGAACCCGCCTCGAAAACCGAACATTGTTACGCAGACAATGTGTTATGGTTACTAGGACAAGGAATAATATGCTAAATATGTTTTATGTAGAAGTTTAACATACAATACGTGTTCTTGTTGAGGGCTGACATAGTGAGCTCAGATCCTGCGTGTGTGAGCAATAATGTGACATAATAATGTGACATATCTGGTATTCTGCAGGTCACAGCTATGTAACAAGGTGATAATAACGATATTGATACATTATTTAACGTGTTGCTTTTTAATACACGCTACTATTATTGATTATAACTCTAATAGACTATACCCTCTACTCTTTCAATTAGCTCTCAGTTGTGTAGAAATGGAATGCGTTATAGTTCCACAACATTGTTACACAACAGCACACTTAAAGTTATTAGTTAAAGTTACAACAATTCCTCATAGCTTGCGGGACATTCCCGTGTTTATTGTTCACTGAACTATTTCCTGATCGTACGCTAGTTTTCTTATCGTAGTGCGTTCCTGTTTATTGCTGTCAATGAAACTGATCGAATGAACGTTCATATAACTGACTTTATATGTTTATTGAATACATATCTTCACATAGATTTGATTTTCTAGGATCTCTGCCGGGCATTGCACGTTTAATCACTAGGCCCAGGTAGTAGTTTCTGGAAGATAATGAGCAGATAGAAAGCCAGGTGGCTTGCTGCAGTAAAGTGTACCTACACACTATAACACAGCGGCCTTTATGTGCTGAAATTCTATCTACTTCTACACACCTTAAATAGGTCCATGCACAGTCGTTCCTGTGCAAATGTATAATCTGTGAGCTTTATGTGTAACATTCCCCTTTTATAGTTAGTTTCTACAGTATAGTATAATAGTAGTACTATGGTCTATGCTTACAGTACACTATTTACACTTTACAGTACACTGTTTACAGTTACCAGAGTGCACTGTTTACAGTTACCAGAGTACACTGTTTACAGTTACCAGAGTACACTGTTTACACTTTACACTAGTACACTGTTTACACTTTACAGTACACTGTTTACACTTTACACTAGTACACTGTTTACACTTTACACTAGTACACTGTTTACACTTTACAGTACACTGTTTACAGTTACCAGAGTGCACTGTTTACAGTTACCAGAGTACACTGTTTACAGTTACCAGAGTACACTGTTTACAGTTACCAGAGTGCACTGTTTACAGTTACCAGAGTGCATGCTAGCACTAATTCTACATCACCCAGTTGCAGTATTTTCACATGCTTAAAAGTGCAAGAGAATATCTAATTTTCATAGCACAGAGTTATTTAGAACTAACCGTACATTGTACATGCTCACAGGGCCTTGTATGCATGTACAATGTACACTAATGTACGGGTCATAAGTAGTAAGTACACATCACGATACATGTAATTACATCTACATACACATCTATTAAGGACCGTTATAAAAAGCGCGTGCAGGACTACAATTCAACTATCAACACTACATAGCGCAATTTTAGCAAGTCTCGACGTCTCTGCGAGTTGAATTACAAGCTGTTCAGTTTCGAGCTGGTAATGCCGCGGAGCTAAACAGTAAAGAGTTCACATCGCCTCATGTTGTTGTTCAGGTGTTATGTGTTATAGTTAGTTAGTATGGAGTGAGTTTTAAATGCCAGGCTGTTTGTGGCAGTGATTTTCAGGTTATATAGTTGTTTTCGTCAGCTGGGAACGGTCTTGTTTTGTTGTTGTCTTACTTTCTTTCTTATAACTTGTAAACTTTGATTACGTAATATGTGAACGACACCTATTGATCCAGATTCCAGGTGGCCGTTTCCGATGAATAATGAGTTGTGACTTGTTTTGATACAAACCCAGGTGGCACTTAAAGCTGTGTGTACACAGCGACCTTGTCACCTTGAGGTGCTAAAATTCTATCTTTGTTTCTTTGTTCTTGTAACTATTGTTATTTCTTGTGGTTCCTCGTCCTGTTCAAGAGATTGCTGGCGTGAGTCCAACAACATGCTATTATTATACAGTACACACTACAATTACATGTACAGCGACAAGACTATAACGTCTGGTATATACAATTACTACCCTCAATTTCATGTGTTTCATTATCATGAGAATAGAGTACGAATTGGATCATTAGCTGTTTAATTTCATTTCTAACATTATAGGCCTCTACTTTTGTACTCATTTGCAGCCTCACATTACACAGATATTGATAAATCGATCAGGGATAATTTTATTTCCATTCCGGAAATTCCTCAGTGTGAATTCTGCAGTTTTATAGTAAAGATTGAGTTATTGCTATCTTTACTTCATTAAGTCAACATAAACTGATAATTGTGTCATGAGGATGTGAATTGTCTTGTCTCTGAGTCGGCACCTTGTGTCTTTTGTTGTTGTTCTTATAATGTGGCTATTCTCTAGCTTGAATGTATCGACTTTCACTGTTGTTCATTGCTCATTCCTGCCTCACACAGTTCATACTTATAGAATGTTGACCAATATCTGACTGATGATAATTCCTTTACTTGCTTAATTCTAATCGCTGCAGTTATTTGTTTTCAAAGCTTGATTAGATAATAATTGTATGATAACATCAATATTATTAGGATGGGTTTAATAGACGCTCTATCGGGCAAGCTGTCCGACTCTAGTTTGCCAAAATACAAGGACCAAAACTATGATAAGGTAAGGTTGATAAGACAATATTATACAATGCAATGGCGGGTTTTAATGAAAATTAATTAAATACTGAGACCCGAGTACAGCACCCCACAGTTTCTCAAAGTAGTGGAAATTATCACATGTTGTGTATTTACATCGGCAAACAAAACATCTCTTCAGATTAAGAAGCAGTGTTTGAAAGCAGGTGAAGGCTGGACTGACCCTGAGTTCGGACCAAACGACACTTCGCTATGGGAAGGGAACCCCAAAAAGGAAATTGAGTGGAAAAGAGTCCATGTCAGTAAAACGGGTAGTTCTCAAGATCATGGAATTCAGCGATCGTGGGTAGATAATGATCGCTGAATTACATGAACCATCAGTGTTCAATATCTGCCCGCGAAAGAAGTTGGACTGCCATCTAAAGAATTTCAACGTATTATAACCTACCCGATACTATTTTACAACAAAATATCACTGACTCGACTTATCACCTTCCAGGAGATCAGCCCGGAAGCAATGTTGTTCGTGGGAGGTCACTGTGAAGATGACGTGAAACAGGGCGGTATTGGGAACTGCTGGTTCGTGGCCTCTGTCGCATGCTTCGCTCTTCACGACGAACTCGTCAAAGAGGTACACATTTCCAATATCATGTTTACAGTTACACTCAAGTTAAAAGCTGTACCTAAAATCATCTCATGACTTGGTTGACTGAGTGATAATTACCCGGGTATTATTACAGGTGATACCCCACCAAGAGAAACAGGAACTGAACTCTGAGGACCACGCTGGAATCCTGCTCTTTAGATTCTACCGGTTTGGAGAGTGGGTAGAGGTGGTTGTGGACGACTACCTACCAACTAAGAACGGAAGACTCGCCTTCATGCACAGTGCGGACCCTAACGAGTTCTGGTGTGCTTTCCTGGAGAAGGCTTATGCTAAGTGAGTTACTGTCATGGTTACCGTCATGGTTACCGTCACGGTTACCTATGGTTACCGTCACGGTTACCTATGGTTACCGTCACGGTTACTCTGTCACATCAACAGCTGCAATCATATCGAGAAATGCACGGAGAAAATCACTAAAATTTAAATTCGACAGCGATGCCCGATGTGACAAAAACTTTCGGAGTTTAATACCACTACAACTTTATAAACTAATTTTTGTTCTGTCTCTAATTATTATTGTTCTGTTTCTAGGTTGGCAGGAAGTTACGAAGCTCTAGATTCAGGGTCCTCAGCTGATGCTCTGTCCGATCTTACTGGCGGAGTTAGGTAGGGAATTTATCAGACTGCCATCAGGGGTCTAATGGTTTTATATCTATAAAATCAAACGATGAAATTGAATAATTTCTACTCGTAATACTGCTTTATAGATTCTGCTTTAATGGAGTTACTACCACTGCCTTTACCGGATGACAAAAATTTAATTGTCATGCAGATATTACCCAAATAATCTAGCTTATTGGCCCTTCTAAATGTCGACTTTCAGTCAGTACGTAGACTTCAAAAAAGCTAATATCCATGACGACGAGGAAGCTCGAGCTGAACTGTTCAAAGATCTCCACAAAGCCCTGTCCCGAGATTCTCTGGTCAATGCTAGTATGGTGATACAGGCTGGAGAGGGGAGTGAATCTAAGAGGGATAATGGTCTTATTGTAGGACACGCTTACACTATTATTAGATGTTACGAGGTACGTTTGAGAGATGTTGTGGGGCCTCACTACATGAGAGGGGTGGGGGGATTCACTACATGATAGCTTTGAATATGACAAGTAAAACTAACTACTGAAATGATCACCGTGTCCATTGTTTTCAGTTATCGTTAGGGTTCCTTGGTATGGATGGCAAACACAAACTGGTGAAGATCAGGAACCCCTGGGGAGACACTGAATGGAAGGGCAAATGGAGCGACGAGTATGTCTTCTAAAATTTATCCAAGTTAACCATATTATTTTTGTTTGGCTGTTAAATCACACAGAAGTTTACATATTGCACTACTAAAAAAAGTTACTAAACTCTGACATTTCTAGTGATCCAAAATGGGGTGAGATATCAGACTCGCAAAAGAAAGAGCTGGACTTCTCAAATGAGGATGATGGAGAGTTCTGGATGGAGTACAATGATGTGGTCGCTAACTTTGATAATGTGACCCTCTGTAGAATAATAAACACTGATGTCAGTCTTTTAAGGAAGAAGGTTAGTGTGTCATTTGTAAACCAATACCCGTAGATTGTTAGCTTTAACGCACATTTCTAAGATTATACTTCTTAATATTCAAAATTCGATTTTACAAGGAGGGCCGTTCTAATGGAAGGACTTGTTTCTGTTATAAATATTTTAATCCTCTCATTATCCCCACAGTGGCACATGAAGGAGATACGAGGAGCGTGGGTAGCAGGAGAGACTGCAGGAGGGTGCGCCAACAACCCCCAATCCTACTTCACCAACCCTCAAGTGCAGTTCGTGATCCTGGAGGAGGACGATGAGACTGTACAGATTGTTCTGGAACAGAGGGATCTGAGGATTGAGGACAGGGAGAACCTCACTATTGGATACAGAATCTTTAAGGTGTGCAACAGACCCAAATCATAGATTCAGAAACCTTGAAATGAAGTTTCTAGGATTTACCAATTCCAATAATAAATAAGTCTCAAGTCAATTTTGAAAATAGATTTGAAACCACTTCAGGTACCAGACGGGAACACAGGAAAACTTGCATCTAAGAGAGGAAGTAGTACTGCAGGGAAAACAAAATACACAAACACCCGACAGGTACGGGATTTTACTAGTGGTTACTAGACTTTTGTAGTGGTTACTAGTGATTACTAGTGGTTACTATTGGTTACTAGACTTTTTTAGTGATTATAGTGATTACTAGTGGTTACTATTGGTTACTAGAACGTGGTAAAAAGACTTTTGTATTTGGTAGTGATTGACACTGGCTAATATCACATAAAGCTTCCCATTAGTTATTTCGGGAATCCTGACAGATATAAATCGTCGTGTGCTATTTTAATGAATATCAAATTTAAGTGTTCTAATTTGATGACCTTTGTTTCAGATCTATGGTAAGTTCAAGTTAGAAATTGGAACGTACGTGGTGATACCCTCAACCTTCGAACAGGATGTGGAAGGAGACTTCCTTATCAAGATATTCACTGAGGATGAAGCTAACGTTGTGTACGTACTTATTTCCATTTTCACATTCCATTATAATGTTGTATAATGTTATGTTATATAATGTTATGTTATATAATATTATATAATGTTTTATAATGTTACATTTCAATAAAATGTAGAAGGCGAACATAGAGTTGGTTAGTGTGATCGTATCTTACTTCCCTACACAGTATAGGGGGTAGGGAATATCACAGTTCATGACAAAATTACTGATATGTTAAACTAATCATTACAGGGAGCTGGAGTAAAGAAAAGAAACATTGTGGAACGGAGGGAATCAGTGAAACTCAAAGGACTGATTTTGTATTATATAGGCAGCATACATCTAAATGAAATCTACTAGTGTGATGAACTGATAGTTCTAAACCAATTTTATTATTCAGATGCTATTAAAGAGAACCCGTTATATTATGCGTTTTTAATAAACAAATTCTTAATCTTGGATAGAAATTTTGGAAGTTGTAACATTTGTTTTAGATTTTAAATAATTTTGACTGAGTACATAATATGTTAGATGTCTTTTTATTTCACGTTTTTATCCTCTATTATTGCTTGTCAGCACAATGGAGAGCAATCAACTATTTTATATAAACCTAACACTTAACCAAGCTCTGTGATCAGGAAATGATCCTTGAAATTAACTTCGATCTTTTATGTTTCATAGATTATACATAAATCATTTTCAGCATCCATTTGCATCAAAGCGAGCATGAAATGTTTGAACTAAATAGACCCGCCTTTCAATAAAATTCATTTAAAAAAGATTGTAAGAATTGCGAAAATGTTTCAAGCAAAAGGTTTATTTATGAAGACTTTCTAATGTCCAGTTAAGGAGTAAAACTATTTTCCAGCTGCTTGATTTGAAGTTATTAGAGTTTGTACTTGAAGCCATGCTGGCACAGCATGAATTATATTGTAAATGAGGTTTTGCAGAATGTTCTATGTACACATTTTTATTTCCATCATCTAAGCAAAAATAGTTTTAAATAACATGAAGAGTATTATTGTTTGATAAGAAGTTAAAGAAATACAAATTACGTGAAATATAAACTTAAAAAGCTTAGATGGTAGAAATATGAAACAGCGACTAATTACGACGACTGAATTGCAATTATGTTTCAGCAGTCATTATCAAACGCATAACATTACTTTTCCATTGAATTATTGAGAAATATCAACTTTTTATCTTTAATTCGTCGTCAAAATTAGTCGCCTCTACAAAAACAGTAATCATTATGAATAGAATATTAGCATAACAAATAAATTGATATTATAATTAAATAGGCTAAGGTTGGTTCATTGTTAAATCTGATTATGCTCATTGCTCAAAGCAATTCAGAGCCATTTACTTGAAAAACAAATCATTATGTTTGTCTGATAATAGCAAAAAAGATTTCATTTTTAAACTCTAAAACTTTACGTCTATCAACTCCTTGAGCATCTGTGAATAGACTAATAATATAATGCGTTGATGATGTTTAATTTTAAAACGAACAGTATCTTGTACACATCACCAATACTAGATCCTGACGAATTGTACAAACTGGGAGACTAATAGAACTCTTTGAATTTAGGTTCAACTTCTGAGCAGCGAATCATTGACTTCAGACTTGGGATGTAATAAATACGACTCTTCTTTCAGTCTATCCCAACACAGTACACACTATAACTGTTCCAGGGGGTTTTAGTTTTAGAGTTTCCAATTTAAGAAGCTCCTCCTATTCGACTAATCTGACTAGGACGATGTTGTCTCCGCGAAGGAAGACTTGTTTACAGTATCGGGTCGTTATACAGTTCTTCGTGTACCTGCAAATTAAGAGTTATATCAGATGGTTTGTAATAGTCGCACATCAAGATGTTTCTAAAATATTGAAGTTACTTGAAGTTGAACGAAACTTTAAAGAGTAAGATCTAAATAAAACCAAGGGACTGCTGGTGTTATTTATGCAGTCGCCACAAAATGAAGTCCTAAACAGTCCATAAAATTAAGGATAAACTTAAAGTTCCAAATACTCACTTGAATTTTCTGTGCTCGGGAGTCATACGTGACCATCCAAGTAGTCCAGGCAAAGTCCTGCCCTTCTTTTTAGTGATATGTTGTTTCGCTGAAATCGGAGAAAAATTACTAAAAGGCAATAATATGTGGTTTCAATGCTCTTGGTACGAAAAACGTGGCGTCAAGATAACAAAAGTAAAAAATAATAATTATATACATAATATGTAAATGCCAGGCTAATAGTACAACAAACACTCACAGCCAGGCTTAATTAAAAAATACTGAGAGTGCTCACCAGGTGAATTGTTTTCTGATGAAGGTGGAGACAATGAGGGTGATCTTATGCTAGCACCGGGTGACATCTCGACATCACCAGGTGACCTAACACCTCCTCTATCAAGTACTGTCTCCTGTTTGCTAGTGTCAGTCCTCTCCGGAGACTGGGAGGGTGATTTGATCTCCTGTAACATATCCCGGTCAAATGAAACTGTGACGGAACGTTTGAAGTCCACAAAGGTTGGATCAGACTGGAACTTCTCGTCAGAGGAGAAGGTTGGGGAGGTAGATTGCTGTTTCTCCTTGTCTTCATCGGGCATGTTGTGGTACAAGCTTCTATAGTGCTCTGTTACATCCGACAACGCCTGGAGATGGTGGTTAAGTTAAAATAATTGTTGTTTCAAATTAAAATATTTCAAATCGTGACGTTGCTGAAGAGAATTTCAAACGAAAATGTGTACAGTCATCATTGCTAAGGCTATAAAAGAAAGGTGAAGTGGATAAAGTGGATAAAGTGAGTTTCAGGAGTTGGTTCTGCTTACCAGGTTCATGAATCTGTCATAAGCAACAAGATAACCGGTACATTCCCCCCTTATTCCTTTGAAGGTCCTAGTAATGACTGTAACTTTAACGTTCGCAGTCAGTGCTCTTTGTAGGGTGCTCAGGGGACCAGAGGTTTTGGCTGAAAAGAGAAGATTGGTGTCAAATTATTCGCTTTATTCAGCGACAAAATATAACGGATATAGTTGAGATAACAAATAGACAATGGTTATTACGAAAAAGAGAATTCATAAAAATGATTTATTAGAAAATTAAATTTAAACCCGACAGTGAAACTGGTTCAGATAAAAACTAACTTGTCATGATGTCTATCACAGTTTTCTTTCTGATCTGTTTAGGATTACAGTGAGCCTCGTCCGCTCTCTTTATACACTCTATCCATATCTTCGGAGCTTGTATCTTAGATCCGTAACCACCTCCTGACTTCTTTTTTAGGAGAGGATTGCTCTTTTTGATCCGTGGATTAGCTTTATTAAGAAGAGGGTTCATGGAGGCTGGTTTGCTGGTATTTGGGGTATTTGTGGTATCTGATTGCTGATCTGGAAACATGTTTATATGACATGAGTCTGGTTTGGCATTCTTCCATCCGAACACAATCTCTGGATCCTCCTTATTCAAAGTTAACTCCCGTCTCTCCTTCTTTTTGGCAGGTTGGGGTTTTAATTTGACTGTCTTGGGAACGTTGCTCAACTTTAACCTGCTCAAATCTCTGGGTTGATAGTTCGGGTCTCTGATTTTAAGTCGAGTTGTTCTCAACTCCTTCAATCTTACCTCGTCATCTTTCCAACTGTCCAACCAGTGAGTTAACGAGGCGTGCCTCCCTGCCATTTTATCCGGAATTCTAAGTGCTCGCTCTTTCGTGTTCAGAACCGCAAGGGCGTCAAACAACTTGCTTTTGAAGCCAAGTTGAGGATCCTTCTCTCGTTTTTCTTTGGATTTTTTCTTGGTATTTTCATCGGACTCTCTCGAGGTTCTTTCAGATTTTCGTTTCTCGATCTCGGAGTCATTACTTTTGTTCCTCTCGGTACTCCTATGTTTGGTCCTCTTACACTCTGGCTTTGCGGAGACTTTCGAAGAAGAGAGAACGTGTCTTAAATCAAATTTGTGCGGTGGCTCTGGAGAATCTGTCTTCCTTCTCTTGCGTGTCTGGGAAGAATTAAGTGATTCGTCTAGGAGTTCAGCAGGTTTATTTCCTTGCTCATTTCCCAAGTATTCCTGTAAAACTTGTTCACGTTGAGCACGCTCCTTTGTTATGATCACATCGAGCTGCTTCTTCTTTCTTTGTGTGAACAATGTAGATGCTGATGGTTGTTCGGCTGAGGTGGATGAAGAAATGAACTGTTTGATCTTCCTGGGTGATGTAAGGAGAGGGTCTGGAGAAGGGGAGGTGCAGGGTGCAGGGGTTTTCTTTTTTGGTATTTTGAATTTGGGAGGTTTTTTGACAAGAACTTTTAAAACAGGTTCAACATATATCTCAGTCGTTTCACCTCGTGCATTTTCATCCACGACATCCTCTTCCTTGTGCATCACTGGAAAAGGATCAACTAAACCAGACGTAAGATTATCTGAGTGAACCTCGGAAGACGGACTCAGTGCTGCGATGTAAGGTTCCTCAAGAACTGATTGAGGGTTCCTATCAAGAGATGTTGGGGAGCTATGGGATACGTTTAAATCTTTAGCAGCAGAACCTGACGGGTGAGTGATAATAAATGAAGATTTCCCCCGGCTTTGATTGGAGGTAGTATTGTATGGGCTGTCACTTGCAGGAAAGCTGGAACCACATTCTTCCCCACTCTGTTGGCTTGAACTGGGCATGATCGGGCTTTTCGAAATTCCTTCATCAGAAAATAGACATTGCTTCACGTAACTACTGATCATTTCTAAATCATTTGAACTTCTAGACGTTGTATTTTGAGTAGAGTATGGAACAACAGACGGTATGACGGCTTGATCTGAGGTTCCCAAGTTAGAGGTAATCCTGCTAACAACTCCACTACTTGGAGCAGTGGAACTGTTGAGAGATGTCGATGGTCTATCAATGGAATCTAGACTCACTGAGGAGGCATCATTAGCCATTGACTGTTGAATCATATTCCCAACCGCAATAGTATCAGGACCGCAATCATAGCTGTTCAGAACGCTAGAATCTGACATGAACGTATCGGTTACTCGCTTGACTTTGGGAATCTTGACATTCTTGAAGTAATCGTGAGATTCATCATCGTGAAGCTTAGCATTACCCATACCTGAATTATCAGTAACATCTTTTGTTTTTGAAGTACGAGGATCACCAGGTTGCACAACACTGGGCAGCATTGGTTTTGAACTGAGCACAGGTTTAGCGGGAGCAGTTTGTTCAGCAGGAGCAGCATGTTTAGATACACTAGAGGATAAAATAGAGGATTCAGGTGTTCTGGTGCTAACAGGAGCGAACTGTTGCTGGAGAATAGTGGGAGGTTGGGAGACTATCTGGTCACTTTGGTTGGTATCAGAAGGTTGGATCATCTGCACTATCTCTGATCTAGCTGCTGGTCTGTCGGGTTGCTCCCCGGACTCAGCTCGGGTACCATACAGAGGTTGTGTTATTGGCTGGCAACTCTTAAACTCAGCTCCACCAATCAGCTCATTGATCAGCATGTTTTGGATCATCTTCACTCTTCTACAGTACAGAAACTCCCGAGGTGGTATATATATAGGTATGAGATGATGGTACTTTAACTTCGCCACCAGCTCTCCACGTTTTGAAGAAGTTTCCGGAGTTTGAGATATCAGTTCATGTTCCATTGAGATAGGAGATTGAGTGCATTCAAGATCACGAGAGTCGTGCTCGACAGCCAAGGGGGATTCGGCAACAAGATCATTACTTTTAGCAAATTCGGGGGTGGAAAATGAGCAGTCCGGCAAAGCAGGAGTGTTACAGACAGTTTCTTTTCGGATAACATAATCGTGTAAGGAGATTCTCCTTCTAGCTGGCATGGAATCCATGGGGTCAGACGAAGGAGAATCTGTAGGACTGGGCTCGGGAGTCCAATTGGACATGGTTTCTTCAGAGCTCAACAAAAAGTTTACAGTGGGAGTGCTTTCTTGTGGTCTGACTTCTTCATGATGGGAATGAGATAGCGGTTCAACGTCAGATTGTATCTTTCCGACGTTTGTTTTCGCGACATGCTTATAAACAAAAGCAGCAGAGAGTGGAGTTTCTGTTTGTTGGATGGACTGAATCGGTCCTTTGGGGGTATAAGGTAGTATTTCATCACTCGATAAGAATTTGCTCATCTGAGGAGTTTCAGCTTTGCTATTATAATTGACTGATAATGACGGTTCTTCTTTTCTTAAAGTAGCGTCCTCATCCTCGTCTGGTGTTATGGGCAAGGGTCGGGTAACCGAGGGGTTGGATAGAGTCTCACAGCTTATCAGAATCTGATTAATATCAGTTGTGCAATCCTGCGTTTTTGTTTCATGGTCAACCAGTCCTGATTTCAGATCGGAAGAATCGTTCTGAAAAGTCTGAGACTTTTTCAGAATTACATTTAAAGTGGATTTTCCGGGATTTTTATTATTAGAAACAGAGTTCTCAGTTATCGGATTACTGTCGGATGCTGGGCTATGGGCGTAAGAATCAGGAGAAACTGGATTCATAGGCAGGTCTTCATTGTCTTGCTCATGCAAAGCTGACAAGGGTGTATCACATCTTTCCTCTAAAGATTTTCTCGGAGTCGAAGCAAAAGGTTTTTTAACAGTAGTGGAGGCCTCTGCATTTGGAGCTGTTGGCAAGGAATGAACAGCTATTGGTTGGAATGTAAATGGTAAGGACTTTTTAAAATCGCTGCTAGAAGACTCTTGTCCTTTTGGTTCATCTGGTTTAGTCGTCATTACAGAATTTTCAGAGGTGTACTTAACCTTGTTTCTTTCCAAAAATTCTTTGTCAGCCAACAACTTGGTATCATCCGTTTGACTGTTGCTTTTAGTTTTATTTGAGGTATTATTTTTTGAAAGATCACTGCCTATTTGATTCAAATGAGCGTTTCTCAATTCTTTTGCCTTCTGATAGGACGAAGAGTTAGTTTTGTGAGTTTTAGAAGTCTCGGGGCTGTCACGCAGAGCATTCCTTTGAGCTGCTCTTAAGTCACTAAACATATTTTCGTCATCGTCAGATGAAAAAACCTCTCCTTCATCACAAAACTCACTTCCATATCCAATCAGAACATTCTTAGCGGAAGTGTCTGGCGAAGTTTCGTTTTCTTCAAAATCTAAAGTATCCTCGACAGGTCCCTCAATAAAGCTCGGCACATCTTTCATGCTTTTCGACGGAGATTTCTTTTCGCTCAAGTGAACACTAGCAGATTTGTCAGTCTCAGGATATTTCTGTAACAAACATGGTTCAGCTGACTCATCCATTTCAGGATCCTTCGCAATTTCTACAGAAGACTTTTCGTTATTACCAGACCATTTCCTGCTCGTGAAATGTGACGTTTTTTCGAGATGGCCAAAGAGCTTTGGTAGAATTGTTTTAACGGTCACATTGGATTCACTTGATATGGGTGGGGATTTATTTGACTTGATACTGGGCTCTAAATCTTCAAATTCGATTTCAAATGACCGTGAATCACAAAAGTTTATTGAGCTATTTTGACTGTTTGGAGTTTTCTTAGCTCCAGGCGAATATTTGGTAATTGAATCCAACGTTGGCGCTAAAGGAACTTTAATAGGGGTCTGAGAGTCGATGGTTTGTGAATAGCAACCAGATTCAGTAGGATCGTAGGGACAGCTGTGCTCTAGCAACCTGGCACCAGGGGACCAACCTCCACTCTGACGGTCACTAGACACGGATTTCTTCCTCATTCTCCTAACTGACTTGGTGGGAGTTTTGAAAAGATGTGAGTCATCCACTTTGCTTTTCTTAGGAGTCGTCGAAAGCTCTGGTGTACTTTGTTTTGCTGCATCTATTTCTGGTGAACTTTCTCTGATATTTTTGGTATGGTCAACTTTTGCTGTGTTCTTGTTCGTTTCTACTTCAGTTTGTTGATTCTTCTTTAAAGAGTAAAAAGGATAGTCACCCTTTATTTCATCCAACCCTTTTGCCCAAGCTTTATCGAGAGGTTTGTCAGAAAACAAAGGGTTTCTTGCTGCCTTTGTTTTTTGTACTTTCGTGGGTGTTTTTGGAGTGGAATTCTCTTTTTCATTCGTGTTATGAGAATTCCAATCAAGTTTTCCAGAGAAAAGTTTCCTCCCCATTTCTCTCGCGGTAACAGGAGAGGGACTTTTCCCGAAGTTCATGGTGACTTGGTCGTCTATTTTGATAAGACTTAACCGGCGGGAGGGATGGTCTATTGGCCGGACCATCTTTTTGCATGGGCTCACGAGTAGACTCCTCTCAAATATCTTCATTACCTCAGGATCTGCAGGAGTGGGTACAAACTGTGCACGTGTTGGAGTTGTTGGATCATTCAGCAGCTCTCTTCTAGTGTTTTGTGCAGAGCCTCTGAGAGGAGTTTTGGGGGCTTGACTATAGGATTTTCCATCGGTTTTTCCATCTTTCAAAGGCGAAATTGTAGACTGACAGAAAATCTTTCTTGCACTTTCCCAGTCAATGGACATCTGACTAAAACAACTTGAGAGATCTTCGTTTATGTGGGGCTTGTAAAAGTTTTCATCCCAAAATTCGTTTCTTTTCAAATCCATGGGACTGGTAACCGGAAGAACTACAGTATTCCCCTCCGATGCAAGTGGTTTCTTGGCTAGCATCTCCTTCGTTCGAGCAATGAAATTAACAGAAGGTTCTGTCGAAGAGGACTTTAAGTCAGAATCGTTTTCCACTGCAATATCTACCCATTCTTCGTCAGAGGACCCCTTGTCATCACCCTCAGCAACTTTGCCTTCAGAGACACTTGTTTCTGATTGATGTATTTTAGTTTCCGTAGGAAATGGTTGCACCTGGATATTATCGGAAGGGAGTTCCGGAAACAACTCAGGTGACGTAGCCGGTTGAATATCTTCATTTTGTGATGAGATGGCATTCTTCACCATCTGATCAATCTTTGTTAATGGAAATTCGTTCGAACGCTGAAAATTATTAACATTAGTTGTGTATTAGTTAATACAAAATTTAAAAATTAAATCTCATAACACAACCGATATCTTTCAAAATGACGTTTTACAAAAAGTGGACAGTATTCTTAGATATTAATTTAATATCGAATCAAAAATACAAACCTCGAGTATATTTGCAGGCTGTATATTTGTTTTGGTAATAGTAACGAGCTGATAGTCAACAGAATGACAAGTTGTGCAGTAGAAAACCTCAATATTTTCAATCTGAAGCTTAGTCAGATCCAAACACCCGTTGTGATACCTGTGAGGACAAAATTAAGTGCTCTAAAAATGGGAAGTTGAGACACTTCGTCCAAATCTCGATCGGTTTTAAATGGTACAACCAAACGTTGAGAAAGTTGGGAAAAATTCCCAAACGTTGGGAAGGTTCCCTAAAATATAGCTAATTAGCACTGCTGTCAATTAAAAAGTGGATCTTACCACTCAGAGCATTTCTCGCACTGAACCATCAGTCCATACTCCTCTCCTCTACAGGAACAAAACTCTTCCGCAGTATCTTCAGCAGCATCTTCAGCAGCACCAGATGTTCCCACACCCGAGACATCCTCCGAGACATCCTCCGAGACATCCTTTGAAATTCCTGAAGATGTTACAGCAACCTTCGTTTTAGTGCGAGTGACATCTCTCGTTTTACGTGACGATTTATCTGTAGTTTTAGTCGAAAGATCAGTAACTTCCTTGTTGCTAGGATGGTCCATAGGGTGGTCTGGAATATCAGAAGATGCTTTCGCAAGTAAGTCTTCAGACAAGGATGGGTGTTTTGTGATGGAAGTTGGTTTATTGGTCTGCTTTTTTATCGTGTCTGGAGTCTCGGAGAATTTTGTATTCGTTTCAACAAAGTCATCAAAATCTTTTGCCAAACTTCTGTTTTTAAGCTGAAGCATTTGTAAAACTTTATCAGATAGTATAGGAAATCAATTAATTTGTCCACGTTAAATTTAGCACATAACAGAACAGTCCATTTGTGATTCATCTCAAGAAAAACAAAACTTGATGACAGGAATAAGAAAATAAAAAGAATAGTACACAAACCTTTCCTTTATCAACTTCCATTGAAACATCAGAGCTACAGTTATCTACATCAGGTGACAAGATTGTGGTTGCAACAACAGGTGCTCTCTTGGTCTTGTTGGACTTGTTGGTGGAAGCCACAATATTTTTGTTAACACCAACCAAACACTCTTTGCGTGTTTCTGTGATTTTATCACGATCTGTAAGTGATTCACAAATAATAATTATCATCAAAGTAATCTAAATTAATGGGGAAAATCTGGAATGTTTATTCAGGCATGCAACAGGAAGCTAGATAAAAGTTACATTTTTGTATTAATTTTGTCCTAAAATTTTTCCACAAAGGTAGAGACAAACCTTGAAATGTGACTGACTTCTGTAAGCTTGATTTAACCATCGTCTGATCTCGGGTTGCTTGGATCAGAATCTTCTTGCCGCCTTGACTATTTTTATCTATTTCAGAAGATTGGGTAGGTTCACAGTTAATCTGCCAAGGAGGAACTAGGTTATCTCCGTTCGTTGCGAGTTTTACAGATAGACACGTCTTCTCCTTTACATTGTCATCAGATAGGCTTTCTGAATCAGACTCCTGAAAGGTGTTAAGTTTATTGTAAATGCGGACAGCACGAATATTTCCATTATATATTATATTATGGTGAACAGGTAGGACAAGAAACAAATAAACTTGCCAATATTGTAACTTACTGAACAAAATTATAGCTAAACGAAGCGCGCCGGACAGTCGATCAAGAACTAGTAAAAACATAGTAAATGTAACCAATAACCATAAGGCACATTAAAGACAATGCTCCGGTAATATAACCGTATAAAACGTTACAGAAACTTTTTATATTTTCATCTATTGAGTCCTGATGAATCTTTTAATACAGACTTTGGTTTAATCTGGTGGATTCGTGTAGTGTTTTTGAGTCTCATGATTTGATAGTTCTTTTATTCAAATTTCTGATTGTTTCTGAATAGACTCAGTGAAGACAGATTCTAATGGAAATAAATAGCTGAATAACGTATCGACATTTCTACGTCATACTCATATTCTGAAATAGTATTAATTCAATTATAACGATCAATATTCACATTAAAAATTTGACGACGAAATTTATTTCAAACAAAATATATAACTGTAAAATAGTTATCAACCGTAAATAGTTTTTAACGAAATCGGAGCAAATATGAACATAAAACTGACAACATTTATCAAATAGGGCTCATCTGAAAATTAACGAATAGCGTGACTTTATACAGGAGATAAAAGATTAAAAGAGTAAAAGAGATAAAAGAATTAAACGAGAATATTACTATTTACACGTCACTCAACTAAAAACTGTGTTAGATTGTTCAACTCTGTTTTATCGTTGAGTGTTGGTTTATTTTCAACTAAAAATCGGGCTTCTTTAATCTTTCTGTTGATGAGTGATGTTCCTCTATCTACGATTTGAAGTTTAAGTTTTGGGGGGCCTTTGTGCTGAGGGTGACTTTCCCTGTAGTGCTTTGCTAGTGGCTTATCTTCGTAAGATTTTGCTGTTGGATTTGCCGCACTACGGTAATGCTCGTCGAACCTGCACTTGATCGGTCTGTATGTTTCCCCACCATAGTTCTCGGTACAATTGTCTACTTCGCAAGTGATGTGGTAGACGGTATTAGTTGTGGTGCATTCTCCATCGGTTAAAGCTGCGCATGTTCTGCAGTTTGATGTTGTACAGCAGGTTTTACGACGATCTAAACGGAGCCACCACCAACAGACGAAAAGCTCAGCAACTGTGCAACCTCATCGAACAACAAGATCCTGACAAACTTATCAAACTAACTGTAGACTACCCTGACAATCAGAACGACTTTGTTCCCTTCCTCAACACGGAAATAAAGATCGACTCAGATGGAATAGTACATTCTAGACTCTACAGAAAACCACAGAAAAAGCCACTCACCCTCCACTACAACTCTCATCATACAACACGTACAAAGAATGCTACTGTTGAGAGTATGTACAACACCGCAGAGGCAGTCTCTAACAACAGAGAAAACGAGAAGTACTCAGAAAAGATGATAGATAAACTTCTCATCAACAACGGCTACACTGATAGAGTCTTAGAAACCATAAAGAACAAGAGAAAACGTAGAAAGAGAATTAATCAGAACGTACAGAACAAAGACCAAGACGGAGCGATTCTCAAACTACCCTATGTCAACGAAGCTACTAGTCGCAAATACAGAGATGCTGTCAGACATAGTGGACTCCCCATCAAAATTGTCGAGAAACCTGGACGGAAACTGAAGGATCTCCTTACAGACTCCAGACCCCTTGACAAGAAATCCTGTACAACATCAAACTGCAGAACATGCGCAGCTTTAACCGATGGAGAATGCACCACAACTAATACCGTCTACCACATCACTTGCGAAGTAGACAATTGTACCGAGAACTATGGTGGGGAAACATACAGACCGATCAAGTGCAGGTTCGACGAGCATTACCGTAGTGCGGCAAATCCAACAGCAAAATCTTACGAAGATAAGCCACTAGCAAAGCACTACAGGGAAAGTCACCCTCAGCACAAAGGCCCCCCAAAACTTAAACTTCAAATCGTAGATAGAGGAACATCACTCATCAACAGAAAGATTAAAGAAGCCCGATTTTTAGTTGAAAATAAACCAACACTCAACGATAAAACAGAGTTGAACAATCTAACACAGTTTTTAGTTGAGTGACGTGTAAATAGTAATATTCTCGTTTAATTCTTTTATCTCTTTTACTCTTTTAATCTTTTATCTCCTGTATAAAGTCACGCTATTCGTTAATTTTCAGATGAGCCCTATTTGATAAATGTTGTCAGTTTTATGTTCATATTTGCTCCGATTTCGTTAAAAACTATTTACGGTTGATAACTATTTTACAGTTATATATTTTGTTTGAAATAAATTTCGTCGTCAAATTTTTAATGTGAATATTGATCGTTATAATTGAATTAATACTATTTCAGAATATGAGTATGACGTAGAAATGTCGATACGTTATTCAGCTATTTATTTCCATTAGAATCTGTCTTCACTGAGTCTATTCAGAAACAATCAGAAATTTGAATAAAAGACTTTGGTTTTTCAATAGGGCAGCGCCAACAAGTCGAAAACATTTCAATATTAATTGTATTATTACAAATGAAACGATCAAAGCTTGTGGAAAAGCTCCGTAGCCTCATAGCAACTCATCAGCCGAATAGTTAAAAATAAGTTTTACTATTTCTCTGTTGTACTGAACCACTTTATTGTTTAGAATGCTTTGAAATGACACGGGGCTTTAAAAAGGCAGAGTATTAATAATGAATACATTTCTCTTCGTGTTTTGTAAATATTGTCACGCTGAGTTTGTTATTATAGATCTTTCACAGTCTTAAACTGATTAATACGTTGACTCGGTTATCTGTTATTGCCAACGGCAGTATCTTGAGCGGTCATATAATATATTATATGGTTTAATTAGTGTAGATTTTATGTCATTAAACATTATCTCAAAACTGAAAAAGTAGTAGTGCAATTGCAAACTAATTTATATTCTAGCGAAAACGCCCCAATAATGGATGTATAATAAAATTAATTATGAAGCTAAAATGGCTGAAGGCGGTTGGAGACTGTCATTGTTGATTCTACTGATAATCGTACTTCTAGTGGGCGACGTCTTAACCATAGATAAGAAGGATGATGAACAAAGAAAGGCAAAAAAGAAACAGAGGAGAGAGGAAAGGACTGATATGAAGAGACACGGGTTCATCATAACTCCCGAGGAAAGCTTAAGATTTAAATATCCCGAACTGGAAAATTGGTGCCCAATTTATGACGTCGATCGCGATGAAAATAAATTCGACTGGTTTAAAAAAGGTAAAATTGACTTCATGGAATACCAATTCTCTGTATCATGATGTAGTTAAGGCTTACTAATTTTTGAGATAAGTTTTGTGTTGATTTTTTCTCGTTCAGGTGACTTTTCCGCCTGCTGGAAAGAAGGCCTGTATTTTCGAAGAGAGAAATGACTGCGATAATTGTGCTCGCATTGATTGCAGTTGCGTCCACTTTTAAAAAGACAAGACAAGACAAGAAGAAGTTTGCTGAGATCGAAAAGTGGTGTTACATCGAGGACGAGCATAATAAAAAATACCTTTGGTTTACAATCGGTTAGTTTGTATAAAATTACAGACCTTTTTATTAAGTGTAAACATGTTTAAATTTTGCACTTTTTCCTTTATTTAATGAGTATTTTTACTTTTTACACTCGGATTAAGTCACCTTACATTTATTACATACCAAGGACTGGACCTAGTTTTAAAAAATGTGTTTGAGTTAATACCACGCGACACAAAGTGTGGATCACGTGCTCACTCTCCTTTCTCGGACTTCAGGTGAGAAGACGCCAATGATTCGTGATGGCGACATGTGCCAGCAGGGCAGGTGCTGTGGAAACAGGGAGTTTTGGATAATAGCAACGATCAAAAGATGTCCATGCTACGCTGATTGGCAGATGCTCAAGAGAACGTGTAGACCTCCAGAGTGGTATGAGAAAAATCCAGAATAATCCAGTGTAATCAAGAAACAAGAAGACTGAAGCTGTAGTGTTTGGAAGTTAGACATTATTATCATTTCTGGGTAGACAATTTAATAGAAGTATATTAACGTAGCACATGTCACTCTCAAATCCAAAGATAAGCATTAAGCAGTGGCTTTCAGCACTTGAGACCTTCTCAAGCTTCCACTGATTTATTTATTATTGATATTGTGTGTACTGTGTATTCATGTATGTATTGATTCTTTTATTGTCTATTTTGGGCTACAGTTCACTCTTACTGAAGCGATATTTATCATGTTGATTTGAAAACATTTTCTGATGATTATTTATTTCGTCTTATATTTCGTCTGTTTTATATTAAACAATTTTGCAGACAATTCGATATAATTAAAATAACACTATTCAAACAGGTTCAATGTGTTTTTTAAAGACAGCGATAATTGTGCTCGCATTGATTGCAGTTGCGTCCACCATTGAAGCGACAGAAGAAGACAAGAAGAACTTGGCTGAAATGTCAAAGTTGTGTTACCAAGAGATAAATGACAAATACGTCTGGTATACAATCGGTTAGTCTGTATAAAATTACAGACCTTTTTATTAATTGTAAATATGTTTAAATTTTGCACTTTTTCCTTTATTTAATGAGTATTTTTACTTTTTGCACTCGGTTTAAGTCACCTTACATTTATTACATATTCAAGGACTGGACCTAGGTTTTTCGAATGTGTCTTGGAGCCAATAAAAGGTGATCAGATGTTTGAGTTAATACCACGTGACAAAAAGTGTGGGTCACGTGCTCACTCTCTTTTCCTCTTCAGGTCAGAAGACGCCATGTGCTCCGGCAGGAGGAGACTTGTTCAATCAGGGTAGGTGCTGTGGAGACAACTCGTTTGTCATGGTATCGAGGCCTGGCAAATGTCCAAGTTATAAACAATGGAGTTGGCTCAAGAGAAAGTGTAGGACTCCAGAATGGTATGAGAATAATCCACAGTAATCGAGAAACAGGAAGTCAGGAGCTACAGTGTTTGGAATTTTGACATTGTTATCATTTTTGGGTAGAAAATTCTATAGAATACAAGTTATTTGAATTCATGTTATTTGAATTCATGTATGTATTGATTCTTTTACTGTCTATTTTGGGCTACAATTCACTCTTACTGAAGCGATATTTATTATGTTGATTTGAAAACATTTTCTGAGGATTATTTATTTCGTCTTATATTTCGTCTGATGTGTACTATACTATTATCATAATATGATTATTATAACACAAAAAATGTTAGAATAACAGCCATGTATTTTAAAATTAGATAAAATCATCTTGTTTGCATCTTTGCCAGAATATCCTATTGAATGTACCATTTTGCAGACAATTCGATATAATTAAAATAACACTATTCAAACAGGTTCAATGTATTTTTTAAAGACAGCGATAATTGCGCTCGCATTGATTGCAGTTGCACGTTTGGTAAACAATCGGTTAGTTTGTATAAAATTACAGACCTTTTTGTTAAGTGTAAATGTATTGATTCATTTATTGTCTATTTTGGGCTACAGTTCAGTCTTACTGAAGCTCTCGCTAATACCATAAATATTGTCTATGTCTCGTAAGGTATGCAATATTCGCTTGAGTAGCTCGGCTAAGCAGAGCTTTTTGTTCAGCACTTTCCGGGAAAGCTTCAAAATTTAATTGCTGTCCCTTTTTGTTTGAGAAGCTCAATCGTTACTTATTAAGTCTCAATGGACCATGAGAGAACATTAATAAACTGCAAATTTAATGGCAACCGCTATTGTTTCTGCTTGCCCTTGTTGAATTATTGCAGAACAGAGGAGACTTCAAACTTGAGGAACAGCAGTCTTACACAAATCTACCAACAATTGCAACCTCACACACCAGCTAATAGACCAACAAAAACATGACAAATTCCTGAGATGCCGCCAATACCAAACTTTTAATCTCACCTCAGAGTCAGTGTCATCAGCAGAAGAGTCTCCAGAGTATTCACTGCCACTACTTCCACTGCTGCTGTACTCGCTCCCACTGCTGCCGCTGCTGCTCGAGTCTTTACTTTCAACTGTTGTCATGACTAATAGAGGCATTTGGTCACTTAATTAGGGAGAAAAATACGTTTGGCAACCTATTTGGTCACTTAATTAGGGAGAAACAATACGTTTGGCAACCTATTTGGTCACTTAATTAGGGAGAAACAACACGTTTGGCAACATATTTGGTCACTTAATTAGGGAGAAACAATACGTTTGGCAACCTATTTGATCACTTAATTAGGGAGAAACAATACGAAAACATGAAATATGGTTCGTTCTCCGAACACAGAGATCGGGTGTAATGTTCGGAAGAACAGAGAACGATTATGGAACGAATCAGTTCAATGTGATATAAAATTGATTCACAGCAGAGTGTGTAGAATAATATAGGTTTGTAACCGAAATGCCGTTAGATATTGAAACAGGCACAGTATTAACATTCGAATCTGTAATGATGAGTGTTAGATGACGTGTAGTATGAAAACGACAAGTCAGTAATATTGAGAGACGTTGCGTCGTCTTCATGTCTTCATGATGACCATATATATTAAGATTCTACACTGGATTATATTGGGGCGACTGCAGCTTAATGCCATTATTACAGACTTGTCGTTTTTATACTCAACGTCAGCTAACGCTATCATTACAGATTCGAATGTTAATACTGTCAACTGTGTCTGCTGTAATCATAACATTCAAATGTACGATTCCGTAGCATAATAGCATGCACAGCCTCTGCAGCAGCAGACGCAAGAAAGGGTGATTCATATTATGTACACGTGGTCAAAATCGTGTCACGCATCCGCCTTTCTTAGCCAGTCAAATCACTCTGAAATGTTGAAATCTATAAGTTTATAAGTGTAAATGTACGTGATTATCAAAATACCACAATTCAACTACCATAGCAAATTGTTTAAGCGTCTTCCTGACATGAATTTGTGTGACAGAACGCGCGCAATTTTGTGATGCGATACGCGGGAAAAGCTCAGAAAGGATCTATTAATAATCTGAATGTATCGATTACGATTTCGAGTTTAAGCCACTTTTTCAACAGTCACAAAAACAGTGATACTTGATCGCGGTTTAACTACGATAAATACCTTGTCAACAGTCGAGGGTTCAATCCAAAGCTAAATCTTCATTTCACACGTGAACAATGAACATTCGTCTTAAGTTTCACAGAGAGAGCTGCTGCCGGAGGAATATGGAATGAATCTCGTTTGGGTCTGTTATTGAGGTGAACTGATCTTCCAAGCACATTTCTTTTATCGGTGTTTCGGATATTATCTCGATCAGCCTCTCTTTGCAGGGTCTGCCTGAAGTTACAAACAATTACGTAATTAAATTATTCAAATATTCGAGTTGTCTTATAAAATATGTACAGTGATTTGTAAACCCATTTACAGCTTACATTTGGGATGTAAAAGTGCGCTGAAGAGTCTGTAGAGGCAGGTTATTGTAGACCCCTCCCCCCCCCCCCCTAATCACTTTTACACATAGCTAATAGCTATTATGTAGAACTAACACTAGCTATTATGTAGAACTTACACTAGTATAAGAAATTCCTAACCCTCTAGGCTGCTGGCTTAACAAGTGAACCAAATCAATTTTAGAGCGAGGCTTACTTCAAATCCGTCATCTAAAACTATATTACAATAATATTATTATAATATTACTATGATAATATTACAATTGAATTAAATGCCAGGAGCGAGGTTAATACACAAGACGTAATCTAACACGTTATTATCATGTCACACTCACCTGTACTATCCACATCAACAGAAGTAGTTTTATTGAGCTTAACAAACTCTTTTGCTGACGAATGTTCTCCCTCCACAACAATCCTTATACCATGTTTACCAGAATAGAGCAAACAATTACAACCAGTTTGTTTAGCAAACTTGGCCAAACATTTCTTGTACTTGTTTTCATTTCTCATGTGATCCAGTTTATAGATAATTCTCCGCAAATTCAGATCCGAATCTACATTGGATGTTTGTTCAGGGTAATTTTTAAACATGATCTCTTTCATTGTTTCAATATTTTCAGAGACCTGAGTTAAAATGTCAGATGGCACGGTATCTGATAAGTTGATATCAGGTAAATCTGAGTTTAACAAAGAAGCAGACTTATCTCCAGATTTCAACTTTACATCACTGACCACCTCGTGATCAGATAAGATATCAATAATGAGATACAATTCTTCTTCTTGTTGAATAGAAATAAGATTTGAGAGGCAGAAAGTTATCCGAGTAATATGACTCTGATGATTGATTGTTAGTTCTTTTCCTTCAATGTACATCGACCTCAACAGTTCGATATCTTCTTCCATTTTTGCTAGGGCACATTTTAATTAAATTTAATAGAATGCTATTATGACACTTTGTATAGAAAATTGGACATTTTGAGGATTCTTACAATAGTGAATTGTGCTATTATTGTAAAAGTGGTTCACTGTTTTTAAAGAGATTGGAATCTTTTGTAGTCATATCTAAAATGTTAACTGAGACCCATTTTAATATTGATGTGCACATTTTAGGAATGCACAGGGGACATCAGTCTCCTTTCATACGACCGAATAATCATTTACTAGCTTTTTCCATAAAAAGGTAAAAATTGATACAGCGGATTATAAAACAAGTACATATTCACAATCCAAGTGTAATACTTACTTAAAAAATAAACTGTGCAACTAGTAAAGACTAAGAAAAGTTCAAACCAGGAATTAAACGTAAAATGATATTTTTATTACTCATAAAATTATAAAACGCATTGATTAAATACCCCATAGTATAATGTTAAATTACATTTGTATATAAAGATAAGATAATGTGAAACATTTTTGTTGTTTTGATACAAATTGTAGAACATGGTAGAAAACTTAATACCAATAAAAGATAACAGATAAAATAACTGAAACAATCAACTTAGGAACAGTCACATGCATGGTTAATATTACTGGTTCTACTGCGATAGTGTAACAGCAACATATAGCGCAATATGGGCGACAATGTCGGCTAGGTAGCCGGCATTGTCGCCCAAATAGCGCCACTGTAATAGCCATAGGTGGCGGTAGGTAGCCGAAATTATCGCAGTTTAGAGACAAATATCGACATATGACCGACTTTGTCATTCACGCCATATAGCTAGCGCTAGATGGCGGCACAAGCGTAAGCAAAATCTAGCGAATGCTAGTGAATCAAAGTAAAATGTATGCTAAAATTGTGTAGCTAATTGACATACCCGCTGCCTCAATAACACACGCTAGCGGGCGCGCCCAGGCGTGAATGACGAAGTCGGTCGTGTGTCGATATATGTCGCTAAACAGCGATAATGTCAGCCACCTATCGCTTATATTACAGTGTCGCCCATTTAGCACTATATGTTGCTGTTATACCATCGCAGTAGAACCTTACTTCACAGTTCTGACAATTATAATTATAAGGTTTAAACTTTAAATTTAGATTATTTTCCAATTAGAAACAATTGCTTTTTCGACGATATGCTTTAAGAAAGCATAAAAGAAGAAGCATTTTTTCGATAAAAACTTAATCCCCGTTAAAAATAAAAATTATTAAAAGGTTTTAAATTACCCAGCAACACTGCTTGTTGAAACTTGATATCGCAATTATGGATTACATCGCTACCAAGCCTGTCATGTTAACAATAATGTCAAAAGTTAATTAAAACCTAATGGCTAATAACAAATCTCAGTATTCTACCTATTGTGCCATACATTCCAGATGTATTTTAATCTACATTATAGTTCCTGCTTAGCTGCAGCCGCATCTTTCTCCTGTTGTGCCAGCACTTCAGGGTCGATGATCTCACTGGTTTCGGTATCACTAAGATAGCCCGTCTGTCCGATGTAGAATTGAGGTTCCGCTAGCAGAGGGGAGGCGGAGTAGGCCTTCAGGTCACGTGGTACAAAGTTTGAGGACCACTCTTTACTGAAACATGTTGAGGTTAAGAGATTAATACAGTCAGGTCGCTTCTGTCAGCTGCTTTTTAATGAAACTAGGGCGTTGATCTAACTTTTGACGATTATAATTGGAAAAATCGAATGTTAAGATACTGTAACTGTACAAAAACAGAAGCGTGAAAAAAGCAAAATTTGGATTATTCAACTTACTTTGGATGCTTATTAAACATAAGAGGAAGATACTCATCAACAGCCATCATCTTAGTCAGAGGCTCCTGCCTCAACAGTTTCTTAGCGCCGCTCTGCGACACCAGATACCCCGCTGTCCAGTAACTGTAATCAGGCAGCACCAGCCTCGAGGACAACGGTACCCACTTCTCTTTTGAGTGGTACAGGATCTTCCTAGCCAGATATATGAGATCCCAGTCCAGTCCCAGATCATCTACCTCCCTCATCATAGCAGCTAAGTTAGATTTGAAGTTGGGTTTAAATCGGACATCGTCTTCTAGCACGACCACTTGTTTGTAGTTTTTAGCGACCACTTCCTCCCAGATGTAGTAGTGGCTGAGGAAGCAGCCGATTTCTCCTAGCTTGAGTGGACGCATTAGGTAGGGGTCTTGGTAACCGTCTAGTTGCTTAACCTGAAATTATAATAGTAATCAAACATTAATTGTAACAAATTTTAAATTTTAATATAAGCTGATAATTTACAATGTTATAGAGAATTCATCAATTGACCTTCTCCGATTTCCTTTTTAAAATTTTCCCACGATAAAAACCAGCTCCTTAACTAAATCCACCCACTTTCATTTCCTTAAGCTTCTCATCGTCCAGTTTTTTCCCATCTACAGCATTGAACACTCTCGCATCAATCCCCATCATATCAAACAGAGCCAACATCCTCTTCCTCCTCTCCGGTCTCCTCTCCAAGTTAATCATGTACACCTCATCAAACCCTAACTTAGAAGGAGCAGGTCTCTTATTCTGTAAGTGCACTGATTTAGGAAAGTGTTCCACGCCCATGCGCAGGAGGAGCGTGTCTGCGTAGTACTCCTGCCACCCCACTATCTCCTCGCTCACTGTGTTGTATTCCCCGCGCGTTAGCATGTACCCGTACGTGTGCTCGTTATCTATAAACATGGGTACTCCCGCTGCTTTAGCGTTTAGAGCGAAGTGGATGATGTCGTCTATTGGACCGGAGTAGGATTTGTCTATGGGGTAGTATTTGAGTTTGTCTGCGTTTTCTCCGTGTAGATCGATTAGAAGAGTAGAGTGTACCATGGGAACAGGGTGGGCGCCAAGTTTAGTTTGTCTTAGTATTTCTTTGTATTCAGGAATGCTCTTGTAATATCCTCCCATTGTCATTCCTGGGAGAGTTATAATTATATTTAAGAGTTGTAGAAAATTTAACAGCTCTAAAAAGAATCATAACAAAATTATAACATTCCCGGTTACATGTGTTCCAGCCCATCTTCAAAGTGAAACTGATTTAATACATAACAAATACACAGCACTTATCAGAAAAAGAACACAATCACCACCCACCAGCCCAGTAGTTAGAATAAGCCACCTCGTTGGTAACCCTCAACATAGGCCCCACAATAGTCTTCTCCCTACTCAGCAGCACGTTCAGAGTTTCCGGGTTTGTGATGAAGTTGTCCGTGTCCACGAAGAACACGTATCGTAGAGAGTTCTTTCTGGCGTGATCTAGAACATTCTGCCGGATCTTCATCATGTGAATATACCTGGGCGTGGAGGGGTCGCTGTGAGAATTAACTGTAAATTAAGGCGAGATTTTAACCTTTAAATTTATTAATAAAGTTAAGTATCCTGATCGTGATTAGATCTAATTATGTTTCAATTTAAGAGCAGCACCAAAGTAGGGACCAGGAACGAATCAGAAACACACAAACCTCTCATCGTCCCAGGAAGTAGGACCCAGGGACTGTGTGTAAGCTATCTGAGCTAGTGTGTTGAGTGTAATGTCGTGGTACACACTGCGCGCACTGTCGCTCCACTCTGATAACATTAGAGGAGTGTTGTCTTGGTTGTGATCTGGGAAACACTGAGTTATTGTCATGTAGGTTATTACTAAAGGGGTTAGCAGAGCGGCTATAAATTTAATTAATTAAAGCATTAACGGGGGGTTAATATATCATAATATAAAGCTTACTATAACCATTATATGATAGGCCGTAGATAATATTACTCAAGCACTTAAGCTTATCAGTGTAGAAAGTTGCTTCTGTACCTACCAAATAACCTTATAACCTATTACAAGAGTAAACACGAAGTATTTAAATAATATAACCTGTCTGAATGTAAACTGCTAGAGAAGATTTAGGGTAGTTCAGGTTCTCAATGAATCCCAACCACGTGGGCAGGATGTGGGCACGTGACCGTGCGAGTATAGCCAGCAGGACGGTGGGGTGGGACGAGGCTTCCTCCGTGTAGGACGGTGTAGGATGTAGGATGGAGAGGAGGAGTAGGGGTGCTAGTCTGACACACATGGCTGGAGACTGAGCTACAGAGCAGTGTGATTGTAAACGTATTGAACAAATAGAAGGCATGTATGTGTTTTAGTTTTTGAGAACTCTTTGATTAAGATGGAATGTAGAGACAATAAGAACAGTGTTGACACGTACAAGTTCGTTAGTTCATTGTATTGACACTAACTTGGGGATTTGAAAAGGAATTGTTCAATTTAGTCGAGACTAATTCTCTGCTCAACAAAGAAAGTACATGTACCGTAATAATAGAAACTTAACTTTCATAATTCATAGCAATTAACATTACATTAACAATATGATCCTTTATTGATGTACTCTGTAAAATTTGAAAACTATTTAGTTTTAAAAATATCGAAAAACCCTCTCTGAACATAAAAATGTTTGAATAAATTATCTAAAATTTTTAGCCACTGTATTAAAATATACGAAAATCAGAACAGCAACAGATCAGAAAAGTTATCAAAATCAATAAACTTAAAGTCGATGTTTATTTTGTTTAAAGATTTAACCACTTCAAGTGGCAACCCAAAAACCATCCTCCACCTCCCTAGCTGTCCCATCAGCCCTCAACTTCTCCAACATCAGCCCCACGATCCCTTGTGCTGCAACAACTAACCCTGGGTGTAAGTTCTCATTCTGATACACAATCTCCGTTAACTTGCCCACTCCCACGTGACTCTCCTCACCCCTGAGGGCTGCTAGCACCTGTCCCTCTCTGTCCTGTCTATGAGAGAGATACCGGTCAACTACCCCACCATCCTCCACCTGCCCATGTCCAGGATACACCCTGACCGGAGCTAGCTCTCTCAGTCTGTTCAGAGACTTGATGTAGTGTGTGTAGTTGGAGAACTCTCCGCTGGAACCTCCTAGGACGGTGTCAGCGGAGAAGAGGGAGTTCTCCTGGAGGAGGTGGAGACAGATACTGTCATCTGTGTGTCCAGGGGTGTGGAGGACACGTAGTGTGCAGCCTTCCGATACTTCTACTAGCTGGGGATGAGAATGGTCTGTTAGTGATCAGAAATATGTATAACCACATAATTGCCCATGATATTATTTATTGTTTCCTAAAGATATAGATTGTAATAGCGTAAGAAGTTTAAAATCAAGAAGATATCGGTTTATTTCTAGTCTAAGGTCTTATTTAGGTATTATATGTACAACATTATACTTGGATGTATTCTGTGTAAAATTATCTTTATCCCGGTTACTGCGACAAGTAAAAATGCTCTTATTAGGGAAAGGAGTTTACTCGACGTTTCAATGTAACTACATCGTATTCATGATCTCAAATTATTTGTTATAGAGTAGTGTTGAAAGTATTTTTTAAAATAAACTCCTTTCCCTAATACTCTAATAAGAGCATTTTTACTTGTCGCAGTAACCGGGATAAAGATAATTTTACACAGAATACATTACAACAATGCGACTCATAAACAATACTCCAATCCGGATTTTACATTATACTTGGACCTACCTGTTTATCATGAAGATGGTGCATGTTCTGACCAGGTGCAATCTCTGAATCAAACGCATGAGGCATCTTAAACACAGGAACATTACACTGTTCAGGTACCTTGCTATCTCCAAGTATCGCGCAATCTCCTCCATGGTTAGAACACATGGTTTTATTTCCTGAAGTCCACATCTCATCTAGAAGTGTCCTCACAGTACCACACCCTCCTAAATGGTCGGGATGCCAGTGTGTGATGATGATTCCTTTGACAGTGAGGTTGGAGGATCTCACTGTGTCCCGGAGTAGATCAGTGTAGCTCTTCTTGTCCGGCTCCCCTGATAACATCCAGGGTTTAGCAAGAGGAACTTGTCATGAAATGGGAGGCTTCAAAGTCATGTCACGACAATTTGGGTGGTTATCTTATTTTGGTTCATCCACGAGACAAGACAATGTTTACTCAAATAAATACAATTTAATTAAACGATAAAAAAGTATAGAATAAAATCTATATATAATAGTAGTGTCCTGAGTTAGGTACGTGTGAGACTTGCCTCACGACAGCTTATTTCGGCACTGTAGCTGTGTGCTCTGCAAGTCATTACTCCACAGAAATAATAATATTTGAGTTACAAACTCGGTTTCAGTTTTAAAGCCCAAATAACTGCCTCAAATCAATCATACCAGCATAATATTTTAAAAGAAGAAACCAGCAAATAATTCTTTTACTGAGATATTCTTACCAGTATCAATAAGCACAACATTAGGGTACTTCCCCACCAGGTACGTATTAGTCCCTTGCAGGGTTTTAGGACCAGGATTCTGACCCAGTACCCTGGTGACAAGCGGTGATAGAACCTCTACATTGGGCAGCGCTGCAAGCCCTTTCCTGTACATTGTGTACTTTGTGGTGAGGTGGAGAAGAGAGTACTTTGAGAGTGTTATCCAGATTAGGATTGACATCAGTTCTAAAACTAGAATTTTAGGTAATAGTTAGAGGTCTTATCTTAGTATTTTAGATCCTTTAGATATTTTCGCAACCAGTGGTCACTGGTTTAAACAGTGACTGGTCAGCCTCAGCTGAAAACATGTTACATGTTACCTTGAACCAAATATTAACGTTTCAATATGGTTCTGTGCGGCAAATGACAGTACGATTGGAAGTTGACTATAAATGGATGAACGAATTCCGAAAACCAGGATACCGACTTCCTGTTCTTATCGCCAATATAACTGGTGGATCTAATGTAATAAATTTCGCTTAGTTTATACTTTATTCCACCTAATTTACAAATTTTAAATTCTCACTGAAGTTAAGAATGAAACTCGTAAACTTTCCACAAATTACGATATCTAATTATGATATTATATACAGATTACAGAAACAGATGACATATAACGTGCTTTATCACAAACATTTCTATAGGATATCTTACAAATAACTATAATATCGAAACGTCATGTTATGTTATGATGGTCTTGAGGCATGAAATGATTAAAATAATTTCAAGAAGCTTAAGAGTGATACAAATTTCGTCTTCAGCTGCAACTCTGCAAGATGTGTAATTCCAGTCATTGATAATTTAATCAGAGTCAGTATATATTTAACCATGGAGGATACTCCAATATACATTAACCTTAAATCAGGTTCAGAAATTACCACATTCTACACTTCAAATAGTGGAGTGTTGTGCAATGCGCAATACAATACTTGTTTTTCAATTCAGCTGAATGGTTTGGAAAATGTACATTTCAACATTAGAAATTTGTACATTTTAACACCAGACATAACTATTCGCACACAGCCTTGCTTCCTGTACTGTTAACGTTATAATAATCACCACATTACTAGTCAGAGCTGAGTAGATTCAGAAATACTTGACCTGTCATAAACATAATCATTATATAAATACTTTCTAGCGCATTCCATGCCGAGTAATCATATTTGTAATCCTGCAATGTCTTCTCACAATAACCGATATTCTTTTCAAACTGCGTTCCTAAAGTAAAGTATCGTTCTTAAATGAAAACATTAAATAATATGATAATGGGTAAATATAAAGCAAAAGAAGCGCCCATAAAGTAGTTAATGTTCCATGCGTTAAATACACACTAAGTTTTTAAGCGTAATTCACTTGAAATGTTCAAGGTGTATGTACAATACAATATCCCTGTACAGTGTACAATGTACTATACAATATCCCTGTACAGTGTACAATGTACTATACAATATCCCTGTACAGTGTACAATGTACTATACAATATCCCTGTACAGTGTACAATGTACTATACAATATCCCTGTACAGTGTACAATACAATATTCCTGTACAGTGCAGTGTACAATGTACAACTATACATGTCCTGAACTACCTTATACAATATCCGTATTCCCGTATAATACAGCTACAGCTAAACGTCTTAAACACGATACGTTCAGTAAACAGTATCTAAAATTATCAGGTGTCGTTCAGACCAGCCTTACTGAACTTAGATCGACAAAACCGCCGAGATTATATGTGTATCACGTGCACAATGATATTATGTAACTTAGTACTACATATTGTACAGTATCATCGCATGTATAGTACACACGACAACACTTACACAGTACCAAGTACACACCACAATGCACAATATCACGCCTCTTCCACTAGTTCTTGTCACCCTCCTCCCAAACAAGTGCACTTCTTAACTTAGTCATCATCATCATCGTCATCGTCATACTCGAAGAGGGAGAACTCTTTGAGGAGCCAAGCACCGTACTCGCTAGCTTTAGCACCACAGTAGCAGCCAACAGCAACAACAACAGGTACCTGACAGGAAATAGATTATACAGTGTACATGTTGCCACAATGATTTCTCCATGTGATTGTGATAATGTGATAATGAAATCATATTGTATTGTATTATTCCCTATTAATAGTTTGTTTACTACCTTCCCCAAAATCATCTTCTCACACTTGGCACCCCCGGCCCCTCAGGGTCCACAATTATGATTTAGTTTGTTATGAATCAATTAGTCTTACGTTTCATACAACTTATATAATTAGTACTAAGCACATTCTACACCCTCTCCTAAAAACCCTGCAGACTATTAAAATCTCACCATGAGAGGGGATATCTTGCCAACACCACTGGGCATCTTCTCTATAGCTCCAGTCTGAGTGATGATACTTCGTTTCATCAACAGATTAGAGGGGTTCACCCTCGTCACCTGCCTTAGAATGCTTCCAAACATCCTACCTTTGGGACGAGGGTATTGTTAATAGGATCTCTGCAACTAGTACAAGGACTTTCATCAAGTAGGGATCATTTTGGATTTTTTACACGTATGTTTTTTCAGAATCTTTAATTTTATAATAAACTCGCTATGAAAAGTGTTTCCTGTAATAGAAATAATAAAATAAATACATAAAAATAAGTTATTGATAAGCAAAACAGGTCAAGGAATAGCTGATAAATGAATATGAAATCTCACGACATAGCAAGGTTAGGGTTAACCCTTCTACATTCATCAAAAACACGCTTATACTGAATAATGGTATCTGAAAGTTGGTAGAAAGTTGTGTTTATAGGGGTTGTGATCTGATTCAAGTTCTCTGGTATGGGTATTAGGTTGCTGCACACTATTGATAGGAACTCGTGAAGAAGAGGTAATGTGTCTTTAGTGTAACTGCTCGGTTTATATTCAACCTGAAAACAAAGTTTGAGTTTAAAATATGTTCTCAATATTGTTTAGAGTCAGGAGATGAAGTTACGAGACTTTTCGATAACACACCTTGTACAGCTACAGTGTACAATATATATTTAGTCTATTGTCAGTTTCACTGTTCATAATATGAGAACGCACATAAGATATATTATTTACCTCTATAACGAGGCATTTGAAGTTAGGTCCTAGGAAAACACTCCCAACTTTGATTGCAAAATCTCCTATTTCATATTTCTTTCCCTTAGCCTCGATTCTAGTGAGCTTGTTTGGCTGATAACAATCGCTCATTTTCGTGAGGATTGTGTCAAAAGACCTCTCTGAGACTAGCACATTCATTTGTTCAGTAATTGTGAAACTTAGTGATTCGTTCTCTGATGTGTGTATTACCTGGAAGCTTCTTCCTGACAGTGCTGAAATATTTGGTGTAGAATTACACACACTTAATAATTATCATAAAACTGGCTTCAAGTCAAGCATCTTAAATAAATCACAGGTTGAACCAAAGCAAATATATGCCTATGTAAGGCATTTAGTAAATATTAAAGCGACACTACGATAGAATTAGAATTAGAATTAGAATTAGAATTATAATCAAATTTACACAGCAATACAATAAGAATAAAAAATAATTTAAGAAGCTTCAATCTGCTGTGCAGGACATTCAAGTCAGTCAAAAACTGTTAGCAGAACACCCTTCTAGGGACATAAGGATATAGCATGTAAATTGTAAAACAAAATAAGTAATAAATTAATGAGTGGTAAAATAAGATATGATTTAACAGTGAACTGTGGGCATGAAGGTAACAACTAATGTTGAAAATTACATAGATGCCCACTTTGGAATTTCGTAAGTAATATTATTTACAGTTATACACAGAGAAGTATAGAACAACATTAGAATGGCAATGATAACAAATGGGAACGAATAAAGGAGATGTTTAAAGTTCTATACTTCTGAAAATAGGTCATATAACGCAGGGGGCCTTTCCACCCGACAAAAACTCCAGCACCTTAAAAATTGTTTCAGTTGTCACATAGCTAGAGTGTAGAAATAGTCGAAACTATTGTTTATTTCATAGGATGAGACTCCTTGAATTACATCTGACATAAATTTAGATTTCATACATTGTGAGAAATTTACACTACATTCTATAGTCCTTATGTTCTCTGGAATTGTATTCCAACATTTTGCACCTAAATATGTAAAGGTTTTGTGTGTCCTGGATTTGTGAATATAAAGGTTGCACCTCTCAGCATCACGTGATCCTCCGGATACATAAGAAAATTTACCGGTGAATGATGATGGTGCAGCCTCATTAAGAATTTTATACATATACGTTGATAGATGGAGTTGTCGTCTTAAGTGTAAGGGTAACCACTTCATATTTCGATATACATTTACTGATGGTTCCTGCCAATGAACATCCAGTGCAATTTTTGCTACTTTCTTGTATAATATATCAAGAGAATTAAGTTTGGTTTTGGCAGCCCTAGACCATATTATATCCAGGTAGTCAAATTGGGGGAGCATAAGAGCATTTACAAACATTTTTCTATATTTCAGTGGAAGAAGATTTTTCGACCTGTATAATGCCCCTATTCTTTTAGCAATTTTTGATTTCACATAATCAATATGGTCTTGAAAGTTCAATAAATTGTCTATCATGAGACCTAAATATTTTTGAGATTTAGTTTCTTCTATAAAAAGGCATTCTTTTTCCAAATCCAGAGGGATTGACAACGTGTCCAGATTAGGATATCTATCAAATACAATGAATGAAGATTTTGCAGCATTTAGTCTCAGCTTGTTGATTCTAAGCCATTCATACACAATTTTCATATCCCTGATTACATTTTCATATATATGCTTCGGGAAATGTTATCAAAATATAGTGCACTGTCATCTGCAAATAAGTAAACAGTAGATTGTGTGCAATTTCTACTGAGATCATTTATGAATAAACTAAATAGAATTGGTCCTAATATGCTACCCTGTGGCACACCTGTTTTAACAGGGAGTGATGTGCTTACATTACCACGTATTTTGGTGTGCTGCTTTCTGTCCCCAAGGTAGCTTTGGAACCACTTTATGAAAAAGCCATCAACTCCATAATACTTAAGTTTTTTCAATAAAATATTATGGCTTACTGTGTCAAAGGCCTTTTTAATATCTAAGAATACAATTGCAGGTTTCTTCTGTGATTCCTTAGACGTAAATATTTTATCAAATAGATTAAGCATTAGAAAAGTGGTGGAATGATCTTTTCTAAATCCATACTGATTGTTGGTAAGCAGTTTATTTGTTTCAACATACTCTGTGAGCTGTTGGTTAACAAAATATTCTATGCATTTTCCAAGTAGGGGGAGTATGGATATTGGCCGGTAGTTATTTGGATCATTAGGGTCACCAGTTTTAAGAATTGGAGTGACTGATGCAATTTTACATGCCAACGGCATTGTTCCACTTTTCATACTAAGGTTTATAATATGAGCTACTGGATCGATGATTTGGGGAATAATATACTTATATACTTTAATAGGCATGATATCGTTAATAGATTTATCTGATGGTATACTGAGTATATATTCTTTTACTTGTTCAACAGTCACCTCTTCGAATACAGAGAGTTTACACTCTGGTGGAGGCGGCATATATTCTAGAAAGTCGTCTGAATCCTTTTCCTTAATTGATTCTTGTAATATTGTACCAACTGTGGCAAAATGCAGGTTAACTCCGTTAACATTTAAGTTGCTTGGGGAAGAACTACTTATTTTTCCAGGTAAGTTTGAAGCATGTTTGATAGTTTTCCAAATACCTTTCAAATCGTTTTTTGCACTTTTCACAGTAAGGTCCTGAACAATATTTGTACGTCTGTTTTCTTTGGATAATTTTGTCACATAGTTTCTTTGGGGACGATAGTTATCCCACGAAGTAGAGCATTTCTTATGTAGTTCACTTTTTCTGCAGTTACATATTCCATTAATACACTTACACTTGAATTTGTTTAATTGTCCTAAACGCTTTTTATACTTTCTGAAAAGCATCTTCTTCTTCCGTATTTCTGCCAACAGTACTTTAGAGGGATTACAAAGAAAGTTACTATTACATTTAATCTGTTTAGGTGGACAGTAATTATCATACGATTCCTGGATGTGATGATTAAGTCCATCTAGCGCATGGTCTACATTAGTACAGCTTAGAATATTACTGTAGTTACTGCAGGATCCCAGAAAATAGCTTAAGGCTTTTAGATTGTTTAAGGAGTGGTCTCTGATAAGGACCTTCTGGAATTTACTAGCTTTATTTACTTTAAAGTCGAGAACACATTTGAGAGCTTGGTGATCTCCTATTCTATCATCAAGTACTTTACACTCTATGAAATTAGAGTAACAGTTAGTCATTACAACATCTATTGTGCTCTGCGTTATTCTACCATCTAAGTTTGCAACTCTAGTAATTCCTGTAACAGTCTGTATTTAAAAGGTAGACAAGATAAAGTGACACAAAGCAGTAATATGTAGTGTTGAGAGCTACCTGACAGGTTTGGCAAAGCAGTGTACTGTTCACAGTCCATTCTCCATGGTAAGAGTGGTTTGGCGCTGGCTCCAATGTTTGTTAGATGGTTTTGAAGGGCCTCCTCTGCTTGGCTTGATGTCTGAGTCGAGGGAGGATACCAATGTAACACACTGAAGACAAGAGGTGTAATTATTAAAACGATCATAATTTATTATCTTAACTGAGCAATCTTGTCAGGCATACCTAATAATGAACTATAATTTCGTATCATGATAGAAATTATTCAGGATGAAAGGTCTAGTCTGAGACAAGAGCACAGCCTTCTTAACATGATCTGATTAACACAATATAAAGAGGGGACTATTAAATTGAACAGTTTCTTGGATACTGCACTTTAAATACTGTTTAGGACCAAACATAACTTATAACATTAAACATGTATACAGAGTTAAAATAGAAAACTAAATTTTACACATCATGTTCAAAGTTAATTGCACTCTGGTCCTTGTCCCAGTACAGTGAATACTTTTAAGATAAAATTCTAACAACATCGTATAATTCACTTACAAAGAAACTCCCATGTTATCTTTAGATATAATTCAGTTGCACCGTCGTGTCTTATTGAAGTTATCTTCTTTAAGCAGCTCACATTGAAAACTTGACAACCTATTAAAAATTGTTTGAATTTAATAAAACAAAATTTAATACACTGTACAGTGTACACGAAAATGGAAAAGATAACTTACTGAATTGTTGTACTAAATACATATTAAGTCTGACGTGGTTCAATTATCACACGAATCAGCCACGAAAATGTTCAAATTGTGTAGGAGGGTAAAGGACACAATTGCTACTAATGCTTCTTTGTGCCCGTAATTAAAAAAAAGATAAACAAAGCAAGATCAATGATCAGCAGATATGGATTGCTTTTGTTCCTTTCAATCTAAATATTCTTTCCTTCATTTTTCTCCAGTAGTTCTAGCAGTGGCGCCAGTGGCCAACAAAGGGTGGCCTCCTGAACTTTTAACAGGTACCCCTCCTCATTTAACCCTCAATCAAGCTTCCTATCATTCGGCTGAGTCGAGGAGATCGCATAGATCCAATGGATCCATAGCTATTCCCTAGACTAGGTGCCACCTTGGGGGCCAGGGGCGCCAAATCGTTGTTTGAATGTGGGACAATTTACAAAAACTTAACTAAAGTACTAGCAAAATTTCACGCTTTGCACTAGAAACACATTTTTCTAGTACAGACATTTTATCCTCTAAAATCTCCTAATTTGTCCAATTTAAATTTTGCACTTTAAGAGTGGGATGCTGAAGCGGAATGGAGGGGAGAAGTTGGGGGCGTTAACATGCACTGTTACACCACTGAGTTCCAGATCGTTTCAGTTTAGACTCATAAGATTAGGGGGGGGGGGTCCAAGTACATTTTTGGTCATAAAAAATGTACAAAAAATCCCTGGAAACAGAACAGGAAAAACAGGAAAAAACATATTTTGTACATTTTTGTACATGTACATTTGGCAAAAATCTGGTGGCCAAACAGGAAAAAAACATATTTTGTACATTTTAGTACATGTACATTTGGCAAAAAATCTGGTGGCCATTACAAAAATGTAGTTGGACCCCCCCCCCCCCCCCCCCAAGATTAATTGAATTAATTAATTGGATGAATTGAATTGAATTTTAGTTCTACTTCTCTATTTTTATGCTTCAAGTGGTGTTGAACTCCATAACCATTAAGAATGTTTTACATCGAGGTAGAAATAACTGTGCCTGGAGAAAGGAGCTAATTTAGCTTTGCAACTAAGGCCTTGGAAAGATGGGTGTGACCAAGATTAATCAGGGGTATCGATATTTAGAAATGAAATATGACAAAGGACTACAGATGCAGTTTTGAGTCCAGTCCTACGTTGGTCCATCAACACACATTCAATGATTCAGGTGAAGTAAATTAAAGTGAAAATTGTGACATCACATCATTACACATCTCTACAAAGTATCATCACGCTATGTGCAAAAAATAAAACACAAGATAATTGTTGTTTATTTTCATTTTTAAGGCCATCACTTCCTTTTAGGATTAACTTCTCCTGATCATACTTTCCAGGAATAATTATTGTTGTTTAACAAATCAACAATAAATGTTTTCATAAACTCCTCCAGCTTAATTTTAGAACTCGCAACATTTTCTGAATTCGCGACCTTAGAAGGAAGTTTGTTCCAGTGAGGAATAACTCGCTCTGGAAGAAACTACTTCTAAAGATTTTTAATCTGAATTACAGTCTAACTACATATTTTGTAGCTTGAAACAAGATTGAGACCGGATCTGCAGCTCAAACATATCTGATTCATAATTTGTCAGACCACTGGTTAATTTGAAAGTTGTAAGTTAGAGAAAGAAGAAATTCAAACAATATACACATAATATAACAATTACCCTATATAAAAATTCAATATAAATGCAATAGAAAACTACATAAAATTTATAAACACCCTTTAAGTAAGCCAGTTTAAAGAACTGGCTCCAAATTTATATCTAATTCTTCTATTTTTACTGCACTACTACTTTTTAACCCTCTCTCTCCTCTAAGAGCTATGACTGTTGTTCTCAAAAGGTCAAATCTTACTCTCTTCCTAATAAATGTCATTGCCTCACTATATCGTTGGCCTGATTTCCTAGAAAGTTTTTCCGCTAATTTCTTGAAGAACTTATTAGCTTCCCTTCCCATACCCCCAGTGGTTGATAGGACTATCGGTGTAAACGTCCCATGTTCCACTTCTACAATCCTTTTATTGTATAAATTCTTTTTCTGTCTCTCGTGGCTATTGTACATAGTGGTTGGAGATCCTAGAGCCTTATTGGAAGGAGCTTGAGCATGAAATACTCTTACTGTTTATTGCTCTGATGTATGCAATGAAATCACGATGGTTGTTATCAATCTATCTGAAAACGTATATAATTTGTAATGCAATACATTATGGAATAAATGCAATTAGAAATATCAATAACAGTTCCTATCTTACTAGAAAGATTAACTGAAAACTATACTAGGAAAAGCTAAGCACAGTTACAAAGTGTAACACTCTACTCACCACAGTAGAGTTCAGGGTGATCTTGCTAAAGGGGAAAGATTGGTTAGAACAATCTCCACCCTATCTAAGTCTAAAATATAAAAGTTAAAACCCCAGAGGTATGGAACTACTAACTGTGATAGATAAATCAATTCAAAAGTCTAAAACAACAACAACATCGATTCAAAAGTATAAAAGGCTTGTTAAAAAAAACAACTTAGAAGAATAAGCTAAATATTGAATAAATTAATAATTTAACAATGTCCATTAAAATGTTATAAAATTTTGTTCATTACAATGTTAAAAGGCATTCTGAAGTATGGTGAGTTCTCAAGTCTCAAGAGCCTACTCCGTCGGGTCCAGGTCAGTTTGTAGTAAACTGCAAACCTTTAATATCTGTAGCCTAATTTCTCAATCCTCAGTCCTCACAAAGGATGCTTTCATCCTTAATCCTATACTTCTCTCTAAACAGACTGCCCAGACAAAAATATAGAGAAACACTCAAGATAGGTAGAACTTAACACATTCAGAAATACCAGTCTAGTTGTAGTATGTGCTTGGCACTGTTCTCAGGACAAAAACTTCTTCAGACATCATCTCGGCAAACTTGATACTCTCTTCATTTCCATTGGGTTCAGCTATGGGAGGAGGTTCAGGAGGGTCTTTCTCAAGTAGCCAGTCTACTTTGTCTAAATTGACCCCGGAAAAACTTCCGTCTTCTGAAATGACATTCCAGTAGTTCTTGTTCATGCTGTTGACAGTGTATCCTCTAGACTTAAGCTGAACTTTGTGCCATGTATCCGAATCAGGTTCTTGGAATACCACTGTGTCTCCTTCAATTACTGCAGTTATCAAGCCTTCATTTTTCTTCATAGGTTTCCTTGCCTTTGGAGGTTTCTTTGTTTGTTCCACTTCTTCAGTAGTTCTCTCAATAGTTGTTTCTGGAGTGTCTTTAACTTCAACTATTGTAGGCTCTGCAGTTCCACCAGGTAGGTTGTTTGTTGTTTCCTGTGGTTCTTCTTGATCTGTCGTTCTAGTAATGGTTTGGATCTCAGGTTTTACTTGAGCACTTATCTCTTCAGGATCAAGATTTGGAATGTTGAAGTCTCTTAGAGTAGAATTATGATCAGAGTTTGTTTCTTGAGCTCTGGCTTGAGATCTCTCTTTACTATTCATCTGCTTATCTGCTTCTTGTTTTGGAACCATCACGTTTTCTTCCTGGATTGGGATCGCATAGTGACCTGATTTAGTCAACTCTAGCTTGTAATCTTCTCCACGGATGGTAATGGTGTCTGTCTCGAAATTAAGTTGTACTCCCATGCACTTCATTGACTTCAAAGATAATAGAAGAGGTATGTCACTGTTAACGATGTGTACTTCAAGCCGAATTTTGTGGGTACAAATTGTGACTGGGATGATCACTTTCTTAGAAGATTCTAGGGTTCCTACTCCAAATCTAAAGATGATTTCTGCTGGGAATTCTTTAACAGTGCTTCTTGTCTCGTCATCTAGAGAATCTAGAAAGCATGAATACCAGTTTTCCCCGGCTACTGTTCTACTTGCTCCTGAGTCTAACAAAGCTTTATTGACAGTTTCTCCGGCTAGAAAAGCAGCTTCTTCTTCTTGACGGACGTTCCATTGGAAGAATATGGGTTTCACTGTAGGCATAGGTTCTTCATAGTATTCTTGGTTGTATCCGTAAAACTCCTTATTGTTGGGAATCATGTCTGACAGATAATAAGGAATCTGCTGGTTGTAATTGGCTGGGTTGGGCGGTCCTTGTCTGTAGCCTGAGTGTTGGTTATTAGGCATGGTGTGTTGCTGGTAAGGCGGCCTTTGGAAGTTCATCGGCTGTCTGAAAGGAGCTCTAAGAGGGCAGTCTCTGATCCAGTGTCCTGGAGAGTAGCACCCGTAGCAAACCTGTCTGTTGTCATTCCTCTGACCAAAAGGTCTCTGTTTTCCTCTAACATTGTTTCCAGTTCTGTTCCTATTGAACATTATTTGCTCTTCTGGGAGAGTATTTGAGTCTGTTGTCTCTTTTTTACCAGCTTCTGTTGGAAGTTTTCTATTGTCTAAAGCTAGATAGCATGGCTCTGCTTTCACTTTAATAGGAAGACTGTCAGATTCTTCTACTTTGGATTTATTGAGTTGGGAATCAGCCAATCTCATGAGTGATTTCTTCATATCTTCCATTGTCATAGCTGTGCAGGTGGCTCTAGCTAACTTCTCATCTGCATTGGACAGATTGGCAGCTTTTAGTAATTTATAGGCCAGCACTAGTTCAGGAAGTGTCACTCCTTCTGTCTTCAGTTCTCGTTCTAGACTCTCGAAAATCAGGATAAACTCAGTCATTCTCTGTTCTGAGTTTCTTTTTAAATTTTCAAATCTTTCATATTTTCCAAGAGTATCATCACTCTCTAGGTAAATCTCATCTAACTGGGCTATAAGTAGCTCAACACCGACTTTAGTCTCAGGTGGCTCAGCATCAGCCTTCTTGGTCTTAAGAAGTTCTTCATCTATGGTTAGAGCGATGTTTAATGCTTTGTCTTTGAGAAACATGATCAGTATCATTGCTTTGTGTTCCTCTGACACCGTTGATACAGTTGCCCATATCTTAGCAAGCTGGCGGTACCGTTTATAACCAGTCCCATCAAATGATGGTGTGTCCTTTGACATCCTCACAGTAGTTGACGTAGTTGTAGTTGATGTAGTTTGAGTTTTAGTTGACGTCGTTGTAGTTTGAGCTTGCGCTTGCTGCTACCACTGTTTATTGCTCTGATGTATGCAATGAAATCACGATGGTTGTTATCAATCTATCTGAAAACGTATATAATTTGTAATGCAATACATTATGGAATAAATGCAATTAGAAATATCAATAACAGTTCCTATCTTACTAGAAAGATTAACTGAAAACTATACTAGGAAAAGCTAAGCACAGTTACAAAGTGTAACACTCTACTCACCACAGTAGAGTTCAGGGTGATCTTGCTAAAGGGGAAAGATTGGTTAGAACACTTACATCTAAAAATGCCCTTTCCAATGGGTTCCATACACTCCTAGCACTAACATCTAATCTAGCTCCATCTGCTTTGTTGGCCCCTGCAGGAAGTTCTCTCCCGTTGACAGGAATGAGGAGAGGTTCAGTGGTAACATCTTTACAGCCAGCAGTTTCTAATAGCTCTGCTATCACATCCCTCAATGAGTTGTGGCGAAGAGATACATATCCACCCCTTTTGCATATTAATGAGTGGTTAATTGAGTTGTCACCTCCACATACACATTTTCTTGCAGCATCTTTTATCCCAAAGTTGTACCTTAGGGCTAGGGCATCATTGAATTCTTGCTTGTTGAGACAGAATCCGAATGATTTGAGCGGGAGTGACGAAAGCCAGGAACTTGCCCCTTTCTCTGATGTAAGATCTAATTGCAATTTCTGGGATTCATTCAGGTCATTTGTAACCTCTTCTTTTCTCTCCTTGAAAAACTCTTCCCTTGATTTTCGGATTTCAGTCTTGATCTCTTCTAGTTTTTCCTGATCATCAAAAAAATCTTGGTGCTGGTTGTATATTGCTTCTGTAAGATCTAATGTTACTTTGCAGGAATACTCGTACTCTAGATCAGACATCAAACTGAGATCGTATATACCAAGACCCCCTTCTTTGACTGGTAATGCAAAGAGTTTTCTACTGGTTTGGTCGGTTCCAAACGACCTGTCCAATATTGCTGGTATAAAGGATTCTTGAATTTTGTATTCTAGTCTCCTGAGGTGTTGACTGATACCAGGTGTTGTTCGACATACATAATTCCATCTTTTAGATAGCCCATAGTTGAACGCAGAATAAGCTGCCTGAGGTTCCCTCTTGGCAATATCTGCCAGATCTTCGATATCGTTAATCCATTCATCAACTTTACTATCTAAAAACGTTTTTGTCCCCTCCTCAGTTCCAATGAATGATCCAAGATATCTGTGTCCAACCTCTGATATTTGTAAATCTGGAAACATTTTTTCTGCTTTTTCTTTACAGTGTGGTTTAACAATGAGCCATGTTTTGGCTGGCTTGGGATAATAGCCAAACAGTGGCCCGGTTTCATTAAGTTTTTCCCACCATCTCAGAACCTCTTCTAGTTTTCCCCCTCCAGCTGCATCGTCTGCATACCATACCTGTTTCACTTTGCTTGCATCAGAAGTTGATTGTGCAACAGTTTGAACTAGAGGCATAAGGGAGCAAGAGTATTTTCCCATTGCACAATTATCTCCCTGGGTTACCCCTTCTTCACTTAGCAGTTCCTTGTCTGAGTTGGAGATAAAGAGTCTTGCTGGATTCCTGTATGTGTTTATGAGGTAAGTAGCAATCTCTGGGCAGATAAATTGTATGTTGTGTAGGGCTGCGGTTCGGTTAAGTCTGTTGAATGCATTATCTGCATCTACTAAGATAATTGCTTCAGTTTCATCATCATTGAATATTCTCCTTAGGCCATGAACAGCAGCCTCTACTCCACCTGATAGCCCAGCGCATACTTGGATGGGAGCCGTTGCTCCAACCATATCAGATTGAAGGACTCTTGATATTGCTTTGCCAATAATGCGTCTTAGCACCTCCCCTATCCCCACAGGTCTCACTCCAGGTTTCTTATCAAGGGGTATTAATCGGCAAGCTGTGTAAGCTTCCAAATGCTCTGGGATAACATGTTTGGTGCACAGTTTCCTGGCCATAGCTGCAATGTTCTCTGCCAACTGTTTTGATTTTGAGGAGAACTGTTTTGAGCAAAGAATACGCTTCCAGCCATCTGCATCGAGACCCGATGGTCCAGCAGAACCACTCATTTTCCTGGCACACAACTCAATCAGATCTCCATCGATGTTTTCATAAATGACATCCTCAACATTTTGCTTCGCACCAAGAAGTAAGGAACCCTTTCCCGCTGGTGTTGGAGGTGGATGTTTGTCTTTAAGAGTTTTCATTACGTCGGGGGTCACATCTAAGACTGATGTTGCCTGAGATCCTATCCATCTCATAGCATTTGATACTTTCCCTTGAAGCATTAGTCTGACAAATACTTTTTCTTTGTTCTCTTCTGTCTTCTTTCCCTTAGTGAGTCTCTTCTGAATTTCTATTCCTTCCCTAAGAAGTGATTGTAGGTCCCCATCTGTCCACCATTTCAGCCTCTTCTCCAAGTACTCAACATGCTTCTTTGTTTTAGATTTCTTTGATGGCTTTTGCAATAGAAGTGGGGGCATAACCATGAGCAACTTTATAGCAACTTCTTCCATTCCTGTACCATTGATGTAGTATCCTACAATCTTTGACATCTCTTCAATTAAACGTTTTCCCGACTTCCCAGATGGAATTTTAAAGAGATTTATTTTCCACTTGATTGTCTCCGAATAGGCATCATTTACAGCCTTTATTATATCATCTCCCTTCAACGAATTACCCCAACGACAGTTTTCGATGTTACTAGTAGGTGTTGCTGGAGTTGGAATAGATGGTTGTATACTTTCTTCGACCAGTATCCTTTCTTCGACCTGTCTCCTCAGAACTCGAATAGCTTCGGTGATGGGATTGTCTTCGTCTTCCTCTTCGTTGCTCTTCTTCTCTTTGCTACATCTTTGACATGACCACTCAGAATCTTCATTTTCCGATAGGTCTTTAAACTCCAACTCCGACAGTCCACTACAAGCGCTATGGAACCATCGACCACACATCCCCTCACATAAAATACAGTCGTACATGACTTCCTTTGAACAATATCCACAGATATCAGCTATATTTTCAATTCGCTTTACTACTCTGGACCTAGTGTCCATTTTTCTAGTGTCCGGCATTCCAACCCAAAAACAGGTACCACTACTGTTGCCGAGTCGGTTACCAGCAGAAACTGAAGCTTACCGCTGTCAGTCCCTACTGGATACGGGTCTCCTTAACAGTAGTGGACCCAAATTCGGGATCTGATGGAGTAATCTCAACACCAGAGGATTTTACAGATTATCACACAAAATCAAGTTAAGATGATAGTATAGATTAGATTAGATTAGATTAGATTAGATTAAGAATAATGACATAAACATCATCACCAGTTTTAAATATTCTTTCTGATTTCCTCATTATCAGAACTGTGAACATTTCACAGCCTTCGTCATTAAAAAACAAACAAATTCTATAACTAACATTGTAAGTTTGTATTATAACCTACTAACGTATGTGCCAAGTACCATTGCAACTCCTTGACGAGATGAATAATTCAAACAAATATTGTACGGATAGCATTCGTTATACAGTTATTTTGTAAAACAGGCAGTTCAGATTACTTGTGTTGCAATAATAAGAAATAAAAATGTAACTTTGTTTATTTGTCTGATTCTTTAAACATTTGTCTGATTCTTCAAACATACTATCAAAAAGTTGATACATGTTACGTATCCCAAATATCAGAGATATATATGGATACACCAGGAAGGGCCATCTCTGCGCGGCGTCAACCAATTAACGCGCGGCGTCAGTAAATTTTAAAGTTCGCGCGAAAAATTGTCTTGTTGTCCTGGCGCTTTTTTCTCGCGCCGGGAGTGAATCACTACGATGCATGCCACTTATCTTAAAATTGTCTTCATTTTCTGTCATACATATTCTGTTCGTTTTCCGATTATATCATCCCATTGTAGCGCGATGCACTACTGGGTCGCGCGCGCATCAAATAATGCTTCTCGGCGAGATGCGAAGGATTGACATCGTCAATCAAATCATCCCAATTTGAATTTATACTGTTTGCATCTATTCACCGGGAATGCCGAGGTCTAACAAAGTTTGCTTGTTGTGTGAAGACAATTCCTCGAGGTAACCAAATTTTTTTTTCGAAAACCTTATAAACTATTTTATAATTGTTTCTAGCATCAGTTGCACGTAGATGATAAAGATACAGGGTGGGCCAAACGTCACTGGACATACGTTGGCCTTAATTAGTCTCTGAGTGACCAATCGAAATGATTCTTTCTGGTACGACTTACCACCGGCACCACTGGTTCGAGAAATTTGTCAAATCGGAAAATATTAGAGTTCATTTTCTTCAAATGAAGGTTAATTTTTGTATTCATTTGATAGTTTGGATAGTCGGATCGAGCTAAATTTTATTGTATCGTGCTTGGCCATTCGAATTACGTTCGTCCCCCGTCTGTCCTGAACAAATTAGAATTGTAGCTTCTCAGATGGCCGAGATACGAAGCATAGCTTCGAGTTTATTCATCGCGCGCGAAAAGTGGCATGCAACGTATGTCAATCAAAAAGGGAGTGTATGATTTTTCTGATTCACGATGTCAATCCTTCGCAGCTCGGCGTGCAGCATTTTGCCGATTTACTGAAGTGTGGTTACGAGAAAAATTATATTAATTGATTTACTGAGCGGCGCTCAGCCTGTCATTCCGCCGAATCTTTATTTTTTATATGTTTATGAACATAATAGCCTGGGTCCCCATACCAGGTAATATTTGATTCGCGGCGCGACTGTCCCAACAGTGCATCGCTGATCGCGCTACAAACGATTTTCAATTTTATTGTGAATAAATAAACAACTTTTGCTATTTCCTTTTTGTCCCCCTTACCAAAGCCCGCACACTTTCAAAAGCGCGCGGCTGCAATCAATACCCATATGCCTGTTACATAATAGGTAAAATATTTTTGCTATAAAAAGGTATAAGGTTTTATTTTAAACAATATTTTAAGTGAGTATAAACAATAAAATTACTGATTCAGTTTGAGCTCGCTATGGATCGAATTTAATAAAAATGTAAATTTATTTTTTGTTTCACATTTTAGTACATTAAAAAATTTAATGTTTTTATAAACAATAAAATTAATTTTATTTCTTTTCAGATGCAGTTAAAAAATTTTAGACAGTTAAAAATTGATATGTTAAGTGTGTAAAACATTAAATGTTGGTATGTACTTTGATTGAAGGTGTCAATCATTCCAGATCGTTGCTCTGCGAAGCAAGAATGCAAGTAGTTTGCGCGGCGCGTCGAAGCGGCGCGCGAAGTCCTCCAAGTATGTGCCTTTTTGTGTATAGCGTCCAAAAATACACCGATTTAGATCAATTTTATACCCAAAGGGCCTTTTCACAAGAATTTTTTTAAAATTTGGGCGAGTGATTTAGTAGGAGCGAAGTATAAATCATTGAACATTCTCCTATTTTATTTTTTATCTGTTTTAAGTAGTAAAATACAATTTAAGTAGTAAAATACAACTTTTATTTTCCACAGAAGAATCAATACATATTGAAATTATAAATATCCGATAATTCCATTAATAATCATTAAAAGTTGCTTTGTCATTTGTAAAATCAAAAACGAAAAGCCCTACGCTGAACGTGCGCGGCATTTTTTCTGCAGCTGCCTAGCTTCAAGCTTGTACATTGTAGCCGCTAACATCAAAGCCGCCGCGCGCGCCCAGTGCTGGGGTGCATTCTCATTAACTATTAAACTTGGTCAAAGATATTTATATACAATTCCTAAATTAAATCAATAATCATGTTAATATGAGTATTCAACACTTCTCGACAACAAATATTTGCCGGCCCATCAACGATTCAGTCGCCGAAACAAAAATCAAATGTCTGCTTTTTCGTTTCGGGGACTGTTTGAACTCAGTACTGAGTACTATATCCGACTTTGTCATACGTTGTATGACCCGCCGCGCACGAAGTGCGCGGCTCCCCCTGTATCGTCAGAACGATAAAGGGGGTCATAGTCAATTTGCAAACAATAACAAACCAGAGGGAGAAAAAAATTCTCCCTCCATAATAAAGCGCCGCGCCGTCCGTATTTGTAGTGAGTATCTGTGTGTTGCTTATTATACGAAATATTTGCGGAGGGTTGCTAAGCGTTTTAAATATTAAATTATTTGGAGACATATCGATATACAATATATTTTAAAATGCTTGCAGAGTATATTACGTAATGAACGTCAGATTGCTATATAAAGTTAACATTTATGCCCGTCTGCCTTGTCATTGCTTGTTGTTTGCGTCGTGATTCGTGACCCTCATCATCATTTCATTTAATTTTAATAAATTCTGCAACTTCGGCCCTTCTTCAATCTGGCATTCTCATCCTCGTTTTGGCTTAAACTGTCAAATATTAGTCACATTATAATAGCGTTTAACACACGATTACTTTGTAAATCCCTGCGTGGCGTTTCTTTTCTTTGCCACAAAAACATCATTATTTATTTATTATAGAGTGTCGGTCAAAACTGTTAACGTGACTATTGTATTAATATTAATAACTTTGTCGGTTCTTGAGATTTTGCCTTCTTCATATTTGAAACAACTACCGTCCACGGTACGAAGGATAATTGTTATTTTAATTTCTACTAATTTTTAACTTTTTTCTTGTTCTCAGCTCGTTGGGACAGAATTGTAATGAACAAAATAATTATGATTTTCTTTGATATGTTTCATTTCTTGTTATTGTTTCTCATTCTAATTTGGTAGACGGCCCCAACGTTAATTAGTATATAATAAGTTTATTTTTCTTTTTTAATTAGTTGTCATCCGGCCACACAATTATAAGCAACTTATATTAGTATTACAGCACCATTCATCAATTAGTATATCAAAATATGTCATTTTAATTTTGCATGGCTGAAATGTAACGCTTGATTTATATATACTAATCAATTGAATTTTCAAACGAAAAAACCAGTATCTATATTAGATGTCTTGCAGTCAAAAATAATGCTGGATTGTTGTTCGACCTTATATTTTCTGCTGAAGCTCCATGACGGTCGACACGTATAATACCTCTCTTGGAACCTATTTGTACATGTTCAAAGCATGAAACCCGAAGGTGAGTTGTAGACTTATTCTAATATTCTCGTAATATCTCACTGCTTCCCTAATTACCCCCAACTTGAGCTGAGTGCTTGTGAACCACATCAAAACCCTGATTTATCATACACGACGATTATTCGCACAAGTTGTCTTTCCCTCAAACAGCAAACTGTGCAGTAAATCGTGGTGTTACTGTACATGGTTTGCCTGGTGAATACCATGATTACAATAATTAGTTATAATAAAAATTCTTGTAACCCTTAACACATTACGCCCACTTTGCAGTTGACGAACAGAGAAAAAATCATATCTTGGGATATGCCGATATTGATCGATACATCTGTTGATCTTTGAATAAGAGGTGAGAATTAATTTTAAATATATCGAATTTGTACTTACTTTGTTACTTTGTTGGGCTTCATAGAATCGTCTATCGGGCCATCGAAAAAGTCGACCCCCCGGACAGTATAGAAACTGTTTTGTTCACCACTCCAATCCAGTAAGTATCCTGGAGCTGGAGGCTCGTCCGGAAATGATTTGACAAAGTTGGGAAAGTTCGTTAAAGTTGCTTTGAATTCCATAGGATCCTCGATGGTGTGCATATGTGTTGGGATTACATTCCATAATCGAGGTCCAGTGACTGCAAAGTTGTCATGTAGTGCTTGATTACGTTGACTGCTGGACTTAGCTACACTGGGCACAACTGCTTTTTGACCATGTCTGAGAGTGACCGAGAACTGGATACCAATATCATTAGGGCACTTGCAATGCAGAACTTTCCACATGTTGATGATTAAATACCGTTCTCTTCTTCTTTGCAATGACATCAGATCTAGGGCCTTTAATCTCTGCCAGTAGTTGAGGTGCTGGGTGCCATATGAATCCCTTCTAGCTGTTGGATTTCCTTGGTCTTAGAGCAATTCTACAGAGGACAGCAATACTCTAAATGACTTCTAACGAGAGACTTGTATAAAGTCATCATGGTGGCTTTTTCTCTCGTTTTTAACGCACTTAGCACCCAAGAAGCAACATTTCCTGCACGTTCAGCTATCCTGTTGACGTGTGGGGTCCAGGATTGAAAAGTGGAGTGGTCCGTGATTTCCTCGGATGAGGACATCTGTGACGCAACCAAGTCCTCCTTGGGTTGCTGAGATTCGGGATCTGATTTGTTCACAGTACTATCATGCCGGCCCTTCGATTTCCGTGGTTTAATAGGAATACTTGATTCCTTGCATGGTTTACTCAACCAAACATAACTAGAAAGAACAGTAGCACTAGTCAAAACATCGTGGAAACTCGTAACAGCAGAACAGTTGTGTGATCCCCGAAAACACATATGACAGTGAAAAACAGATTTCTGATCGGCTTGGAATGTACGTTTCGTTACATTCCAAGCATTCTGATGGCAGCAACGCACGGAGCTCAAATTAAATTCTGTTGATAAGACTGTCCTTTGTATACAGTTTGTTCCCGTCTGAGTCAGCTCAATCAATGTTCAAAAACTATGCACACGGTTCCAACATGTAAGTATCCCAGGCCCGGCTATGCCAAGTGAAAATCTATATTAAATCACGTCACTTTATAGTATTAAGCCACAATAATCCAGATGGAACTTAAAGTTACATTTAAGCCCCACTCTCATACAATTAATGTTTTGGCAACCCCGCACGGTACGCTATGATATTACATATTGCACCAGTCCAGCGGAGTGCCATGAAGCTTCTTAAATCATCCCCAGTGCAAGCCCCAATTACGAGCGGTATTAGGGAAGCCGACTCGAGCCCGATACTAATTTATCCTAACCAATCAGATACGCTAACAGCCCTCTTAGAAATGTAAAACTGACCGACAAAACACGTTGACAGAAATTTTGATTAAAAAGATTTTATAAAGAAATTTCCTGGACAACAGGGCGAGCCCCTGTTGCCATTTCCGAGCACAAATCCACTAAAAGATTTCAACACAATTATAAGGCTTCGGAAGTCTGGGATCAATGAATTCCTGAGCTCCACGGGATAAGAGATTTTTGATTCGGTAGCCTCCCGGACAATTTTAGTTTGAGAGGAGATTATTCACCTCACCATGGCCGTAGAACGGCTGTCATGTAGGACTATTGAGCGGTGGACTGTTGAGCGGTGGACTGTAGGCCGGTGAAGGTCGGAAGTAGGACTGTAGAGCGGCCCTCCCTTATAGATCCCATAACATGAGGACTCTAGAGCGGTGCCCTCCTATAACATGAGGACTCTATAGCGGTTGAAAATTTGAAGATTGAACACTCAACAAAGCTAAGTTATACATTGTAACTCGTGATTGATTATGGTCATGACATTCTAGGATGATAACTTTATTAAAAAGTCATGGAGTTAATGAACATTTTCATTTACTTATTATAAATATTTCATTACTAATATTATAGTGCAACTTAATTTAAGATTATTGTAACGCTTCCTCGTTACAGTTTTGGTAACTCAGCCAATCCCTAGCTGGAACCTTTTAACCGTCTTGGTGCTGATTCATCATGATCCAATCCTGACCTCTCCCTTCTCATCGACTCAACTTCACATCAGGTTATGTACCCTTTCTTTATTTTATAATCAACGTCTAATTAGCTCTTAGATAATGTTTTTAAGCAAACTAGATATCCCAATCAATGTGAATGACCATCATAGTATTTCTCTAACCGATAGCCCAAGGCATAAAAGGCGGCCCTCACACAACATATCAAGATTAAAAGCAGATATTGACTTGACATTTGCTAAACTCTTTGCAGAGTGGTCAAAAAATGAAATGACACGTTTCACAATTTCGTTACTTCCTGTACGGAGAAGCAGGTTCCCAATAGCCAGTTCATTAGAGTTATCGCCTGACATTGTACACTTCTTGTACAGTTACACACGTTGTACACAAGGTTAGCACAGTAATACCGTTTTATCAATAGAGATAAGAGAGCTGCGGAATGTACAACCAAAGCAATTAGCAATAATGAAATAAAATTGTAGGGTTTAATTTTATTATGAGGTCCTATTATGCACATATAACGGGTTCGAAATGATACCACCATACCCACATAGGTCCAAATATCAGAACAAGTCAGTTTACACGGCCACAAAGACTTTCCAATAAGACAGTACCAGTCCTGCTTGAGTTTATCAGCTTTATATCAGATTTTTCATAGTTTGTTGGTCTGCTGCTGTCAGAATCAAGTTCACGACCCCCCACCCTGGACACCCCTCGCAAAGACAAATACTATAAACATCCTGACTCATACTGATGTAATCTAGCAGTGTGGCTAGAACTATGCCAACTATAATTGATAGATGAACTGTGCTCGGTTGGGCCTAAGTAACATCCAATCCCATTTTTGATTATCTGGCATTACTGAAATATTGCTTGTGATTGTTAATCAGTCACCCGTCTAATTGTAGATGACATGGTTATCACTTATCACTGTAATAGTCCGGAGGTCGCAAACTTGCTCTGTTACTCAACCCATATCGTGGTTAAGTTCTGGTTCCTGTTTCTCTTGATCATTAATTGATGGTTCTGTTCTCCAGTATCCAGCTGATCTGCGCCTTTATCACTAGTCTCGGAAGACACGATGGCAACCGTTGAGTTTTTACTCTCCTGTTCTTCTAAAAATCCGCTCCATCGATCACTTTCTACTTTCATTATTTAATTCCGTTAAGAGGAGTACTCCTTATTGATATTGGTTTAGCTGATAGACTCGCAGTCCCTATAGCCGTATACTTGTCCGAGCAGTTTATCAGAGAAACAGGTAACATTGCACAGTTAGTGTGTGTCAATGATAAAATCAGTAATATTTACGGCAGATGCCAGATCCTGTAATAAAACGGAATCATAGCATATGTTTTGATAGATTACATCGGCTACGCTGAAATTTGCTTCGCACACACCATGACACACATTTGTACATTCCATTGGTTGATAGATACTCGCTTAACTCGCACGTGTGCGCGGCTCTGAACACGCCACAATTATTTGGCAAATATCATATTAGAGACACACCGAATTATAGTCCAAAATGTGGCAAAGTTTCATATAAATCACACTTCCTTCAGCATTTGTTATAAAATTTGAGTGCGCATTATAATCCTGTACCAGGCAAAAGTCCTGCTCACCTAAGAACTGGCGCTAAGTTTCTCGATGTAATCCGCCTTATATGACCCTAAATAACACAATTGACTCGGGTACACTTTTTCACGAGTGGGGCATTTTCCGGAATCACGCCCTTTCTGACCGCGCCCACATCGCGACCCCCACCATTGATTATCTCAGCTTCTGATTGAGATACAGACCTCAGACATAAACCAAAATGTGCCTAAGATGCATGTTTATATTAGTACTATAGTAGGGTTATGCCCCTGTTGTTCGAGCAGAATGATGTATCACCCTTTTTCGGGACAATAACAATGATACCCTTAACCCAATCCTCTGGCACATTCTCCGTCTCCCAAACACGTGCAAACAGTTTCTCAAGCCTGTCTAAAAGACCAGGAGCCCCATACTTCAGCTGTTCGTTGGAAATTTCATCAATTCCAGGGCTCTTGTGATTCTTCAGACTCTTTAAAGCCTCAGAGATCTCTGTTCTGCTAGGGGGTAAATCACTATCACTCAGATACGGAAAACATGGTGCGACCTCTAGGTCTGAAAGGTCCACGTCTCCTATCTGCGGGTTTAGTAGTTCAGCAAAGTGCTCACCCCATCGTTTTCGTTGAGCAGCTGGGTCAGAAATCAACTTCTCGGTTTTATCTCTGACAGCAGTTGACTTCCGACTCTTCTTGCCTGACAAGGACTTGATCATCTGCCAGACCTCCCTCTGCTGACCGTGTGAAGAAGCTGTTTCCAGATCGGCTGCAACCCGTAAAGCCCAGTTCTCATCGTCCTTCTTGCAGCTCTTCTCAACACGCTTATTAGCAAGAGAATACTCAGATCTATTGAATCCATCACTTGGGCATTTCTGCTTGACCTTACTCCGCTCCGAGATAAGATCCTTTGTCTCTTGTGACAAGTGCTGCTTCTTCCTCCGGCGCGGGCGTTGACCCAAAACCTCCAAAGAAACCTCCCTGATGCCCTCCTTGACCAACTCCAACTCTCCATCCAGACTCTCTTCCACCGGCAGACCACTGAATCGGTTATGCAGTGCGATGCAATACTCCTGCACCTTAGATTGGTCACGCAGATGCTCGATAGCTGGTGCTTTTCTATGTACGATACACCAGAATTTAATAGCTGTAAGTGTAACGTTGTTCACTATTCAGATACACTATTGTTGAGTTACACCAGACGTAGACGTCACTAGTTCTTATATTGTTAAGATACACTATACTTCACTAGTATTTATATTGTTACGATACACCAGACTTTAGCAGCTCTAACGTTGTTCACTGTTCAGATACACCAGAATAGCTCTAATATTATAGATATACTAGGAGTAATAGAGGGGGCCAAAAGTGCCGTAACGCCGTTACACACGTGTTCAATATTTTGAGACCTGTAATTTTGCAGATGGCATTATTATGTAACTATTCATTCGAGAAGTCCGTCGTCAACATTCGAAAATTCGAATATTTCAGACAATATTAAATCCCAATAATGTTTTATAATGATTTATTTTTCAGAAACTCAGCAACCGCGGCCGGAATTGTAATGCCGAAATCATTTGAAAATTCTCGTCGATATGGTTGGACCATGCGTTTGAAAAACTATAGAGATTGGAGGTCGCTCCAATTTAGTTATTGAAAAGGAAATGTAAAACCAAGGTATGTGATATATGTTGCAAGTGACCCATGCAACAACCATGTGGTTTCTATTCATTTCTAACCTCCGGTTTGTGCTACCAAGCATTGATTCAGTCGATATTGGTTGCTCTGCATGTCCTTTTAAGTTACTTTTCAAATACATCTTAATGTTGGATTTTTATTAAGCTATAAATATAAAAGAAATCCTTTTGGGTATGCTTAAACAAATCTTTACGTATCATCTAATGTGGCTTAATATATTTCAGGAGACTGAAGAAATCCAAAGATAGAGCCAATAAAGACAGTCAGAGGACCAATTACCAATTTTATGAACCTTAACAGAAAAAGGCCGAGCTGGATGAACAGATATTGCTCCGCAGCTCGTTTCCTGGACCTTACTTCATAAAAATATCCCCATCCGAACCTACAGCAGAACCTCAACCTACAGCAGAACCTCAACTTCCAGCAGAACCTAAACCTTCGCTTCGTCTGAACCTCAACCTCCAGCAGAACCCAAACTGTTCTAATTGCCATGTTAGCTGAAGATTGTTCTATTATTAGAAAATAGGCTATAGATGGTAGTTGGGTATATTTTAATTGTTTTGGTAATAATGTGTAAGTAACTGAGCCGCCTACTTTAAAGGGATTAGATTTAAATCTTGAATTGTTTCAGAACCTATTACTTCTGGGCTGTCCTGTAAAAATTAACCGGGCGTATAGGTTGTCTCGGCAAAGCCTCCTTAAATTATTGATACACGATCTTAAGGCGAACCTTTTGTAGTTTTTTGCACATTTCACGGTGTGACGATGTTTTTTACCACGGTAAATTCGGTACACATACTCAAGTTCGACACGTACAACTGTAGTTCGACAAACCCTAAGGTTGGACTTTGTCGAACGAAAGTGCTCTACCTGGACTCAAATTCTACAAGAGAACTTCGACTATCAAACTTTAGTTTTGAAATCTCCGGTCTCCAACAACGATCCTTTATGAGCTTGAAATCTATTCGTATGTCTTTTTTTTTTGCTTGTCTCATGCTGCCCAATGATGTTAGAATTGTAGATTTAACGGAGAGATAAACGACTAATATAGGCGTGATAACTCTTACTTCGTTTTAAAGATCTAGATTGTAGAGTATGCTATATAAATATCTAGTTCTACCACATACCACCTTTTTATGTTATCACAAACGACAAGTAACAGAGTACCCGTCTAGAGATTTGGCTACTGGACCGGAAACAGTATGATATCAGTCTATTTTCCTGTTATCATGCCCTTTAATAGTTTTACCCGATATGGAACCGAATATTAACTTTGAAACTTCTTCAAAAACATAGTTCATTGAAGCACTGACGTATGTAATATTGATAGTTTATTATACAGATGAATTTTAGTTCTGTTAAATATTATGTATTATTCTTAGGATACCAATAATACAATTTTGAATTATGTGGTTAGTTTGGAAGCTCCATTCTGTAAATATTGTGACTGAAATTATGGCTTTAACTGATTTAATAGTCTCAATACCAAGACTTAAGTATTTATACAGTAAAGCCCAGGGTCCCCATGTAAGCAAGTAAGAATAATTGATTAAGAATGTGTTGCAAGTCAAAAATTTAAAAAGCCAGAGCCCAAAGCCAGAGATAAGCTTTTTGTCAACATAGCGATCACATCATCAAAAAAGTTAACACACAACATCAAATAGTCTGGAACTTTCTAAATGTGACTTTACAGTGCACGCAGTAACTATTTAGCACTGAGATTATCGCTTCGCGCACGCGAGTTCTTCTCGTACAGTTGCACCTGAGATTTCTCGTGCGGCTCGCAAATTACTTGACACCCACATAGTGAAACGACCGTGGGGGTCGCAACGTGATACAAATCCGACTAATCACACTTTATAATGGTTAAAATACAAAGTAAAAAGATTTTCCTCGATGGGCCGGCATTCGCAACCGCGAAACGTTTTGAGTACGACAAACGATGACACCACCACCAGCCGTTAATTGATAAGTCCATGGGTGACGGGATAAAGTTAAAGTAAGATGTGTTATTTCATATTGCCTATCACCTATCACCTAAGTTACTTTGCATATACTGCTTCTAGTTACACGATAGCGATCTCAGTTCCCAATAACGTGTGACCCAACAGAGGGGATTGTGGAAGGACACGTACATTTTTCATTAACACGTGCCCTGATTACCCTCTCCGTTGAGCTGCTATACGGGGAACGTTGACCGCCAGTCTGTAGTCAGATCGTTAATAAATTATACTTTAAAATTGGTTGCCGGGTGATGGTGTCAGTGAGAGACGTTAAGTTAGGTGAACATTGGTACAAAAATATAATAATCTAGCAGTTTATCTCAAAGTTAAAATCACTATTTGTTAAAGTATACAAAAAGTTATTTGATTTAAGGATCAATTGATCATCATAATTCTTACAAGGAATTTTGTTGAGTAAAAGTCTCAACTGATCGTTGCAGCGGAAATTTAAAATAAGCTCAGTAAATCTGCATCAAAAAAATGTAAATCTATTTTTGATTGGCTGGGTATATTACTGATTACACAAGTCACAACATATGTTTTTCACAATTTATACTCCAATTTTTAAAAATTTCTATTTTATATTTAACTGGTGTGTACATTGTTGGGTTGTCTAACCTTATAGCCGGAAAATATTAATCTAAATATTTATATATTTTTTTAACAGTTTTTAAACTTTTCTTGATTAATATTAAAGTCACTTTTGTGACGGCTACTTTAACTACTACAACAAAGGGTTTCTATGAAATTTTCTAAGATTTTGTATTGAATTTTTATATAGAATTTTTATATAGGGTTATTGTTATATTATGTGTATATTGTTTGAATAATTTTCCATTATTGTGACGGTACATTAGAACCAGGCAGAAACAAAGTGTGAAGGGCTGAGAATCTTGAAAATTCGTCCAGTCAATCCGACACACTTAAAGGAGTTACAGAAGCTTCCTTATTGAGGAATTCACTTAATGAGGCTCTATCCACCGACGTGGTTTAATGTCTCCTCCCCTATAATTATGAGAAAATGTGGATATGTTTGATGTTTTTGAGCTTCTTGAAGTTAGGGACTAGTACTTGAGTGACTAGTGACTAGTGCTTGATTTCTCAATGTCCAGTTTACAGATTTGCTGCTGATTTCGAGCTCTCTTTTCCAAGTTAGACTTACCTAACTTTTTCCAGCCATACTTCTTAAGGAATACAAATTATGAAGTTTTAGATTTTTTGGCTAGAGAGTCCTGAGCAGTGAGCATGCTGTGTTGTAAGGTGAACTTAGCTATCCATCCTGAGCTGGTTTAGCTCAAAAATTGTTATGCTGATACTATTAGAGTTTACAGTACTGCTTGTTGCCATTAAAGTAGCCTGGCTGTTGCAGTTTATGACAAGTATCCCTTTGTCTTGGCACATCCTTGCAGTATAATAACTAGGATGCCCGTGGTAATGGATAGAAATCTTTGTGACAGACAGTATTTATGGCAACGAAAAATATCCATCCCAACCGATTTAAATGTGACGTGCCCTAAGCACAAAGCAATCACAACAAACCAGCGTAATGCTGCTTCAATAAGTTTTGCATATGCATTTCCATACTTGTTACTAAGCAACCTTCTCATTTTTGCCCACCCAATTTGCAAGTGGACAGACTCAAAACAGAAAGACAACTCTGAATTGTAACAGAAATTCCGTTTTAAAAGTTATCTCTGGTTTGGTGTGAGATGTTTTATATTTTGATTCTCATTCCATTTTTAACCTTCTATAACTCGATTCATAGTGCTACCTTTTGAATTACAATTTTCTTAAAGTTGTTTGAAGTTGTGCGAATGAATACTAATTGTTGTTCATTATCGATGCTTTATTATGTCTACTATAGCTTTTGATACAACTTTCGATCTTCAAACAATTGTTTCCTCCCTAGATCTGATGATCGAAGATTCAACTATAACTAAAGATGACTCTATTGCCATTGAAGCTTACTTGCATACGAGATCATTGCATGAGCTAGCAAGGAATGGTCAACTAGAAGGTAATATTGTACTGATTTCAAATTCATGGGAATTCCGCAATATGTTTAAATAAACATTATAATGTATTTTCTGTGGTAATCTTACAAATTTGTACTTTGTGATGGTTCACTTTATGTTTTAATCTCTGCTTGAACATAATGTCATATATTTTGAGTTTAGATTTGTACTGATCAATTACCATCAGGTTTGAGAACCATTTTGGATTCTGGAACTGTAGATGTCAACTCTCTGTGCAGGACGGAGGGATTAGATCCCTTGACTCCACTCAGGTGTGTAGTTTAATATCAATTGAACTTGCTCGGTAAATGGTGCTGATAAAAACAGAAATGTGTGGTATCTTTATATATTTTGACTTAGCATAATATATCACTAACATGAACAATATCCCAGTTGTGCAGTAAAAAATGGGAGCATTCCTTGTATTGACCTCTTGCTGGAGTATGGAGCAGAGCTCAACCCATCAAGACACTTGGACAAACAAGCAAGAAAACATCCTTTAGTTTGTGCTTTGGAGAGCAGGAATCAAGATGTGATCAAACATATTGTTTCCAAGGGAGCAGATATGAAGTTAGCATTTGCTGTTCTTTCTAATGTCAATGATGTTGAGCTGTACAAAACACTCAATGTTAAAGTTGACATGGAGCTGAGCGAGATAAGCATCTTAGAGCTTCAAGAAACACCTCCAAACTTTGAAGCACTACAGGAGCTTGTTGAATCAGAAGTGTTTTGCTCGTGTCTCAGTCCGATAGACATGGCTCTAGATCTGGAAGAGGCTAGCCTTGTTGCTGCACGTATCTGTACCGAACATGCAGATATGTATCAACAGCTAGCTAAGCAATGTCAGACGTTTGCTAAGGATTTCCTTGCTTGTTGTCAGGTACCGAGTGATGCAGAGCTGCTGCTGTCCATGAAGAATGCTGACAACACCTTTGGGAGGGCTCTGATGTACAATGAGAAGGAGTTCCTGACCCAGCCCTGGATACAAGTTGTGTGTGAGAAACAGTGGTTTGGTGAACTTGATGGAGTTCAGAATAGCTGGTGGTCCTGTGTCAGTGCTATTATCAAAGTGCTGCTGGCACCTGTCCTGGTACCTACTTGGTTGCTGTATGGACTGGTCGCTGGAAACCTGCAGCATCTTAACAAGCTAATACAACTTATTGGATCACCTTGCCTTTGCTTCTTCTCCTTTGTTACCTCACACATCATCTTCTTTGTAATACTCATGTTTATTTGCACAGACAAAACGCGACAACATTTGACGTATGCAGAAAAAATAGCCTACTGTTGGCTGTTAGGAAAACTTTTATCAGACTGTATCAAATATTATAAAGTCATAAGGTTGACTTCGTTCAAAGTATCTGCACTGAGGGGAGTATTTGACTGTTTCTATACACTTTTCTTTGCAGTGCTGTTTGGTATCAGAATTTATACAGCAAGCAGTGCTCAAAGTTCAAATATATCTCTGCTAGTGTTTGTGGCAGATGTGCTTTATGCAGTAGGAACAATTCTGCACATACTCCAGATAGTCTATGTGCTGCAAGTCACCAAGTTCTTGGGACCCATCCTCGTGTCCATGAGACACTTCTTCTGGGAATTACTCAGGTTCCTTGCAATCCTGATGATCATGAACATTTCATTCAGTATTGCTATTACTAAAATATTTAATGCTTATGATGTGTATGCAAATGATAACACAACATCGAACCCCTCCCTAACCGCCAACTTCTCCCACTACATCACCATCAGTACCACCCTATTCTGGGCTAGCTTCTCCTTGGTTGACCTCAATGATTTCGAGGAGTACAGTGCCCATATAATGGCTCTGCTCCTGATAGCTTGCTACATAATCCTCTCATCGGGGCTGCTGGCAATGCTGCTCTTTGCCATGATTAATTATCAGTACACCAAAGCTAAGAAGAGGTTCGAGACAGAGTGGAAGTTTCTATCAGTCAAGCTCACCCACGAGTTCTCCCTTCTCCACCCCTCCATCATACCCTTCAACCTGATCTCCCTGCCTATCAGCCTGACTGCTCAGGCGCTGGTCAGGATGTTTGGTGACTCAAACAAGCTAACTTTGTTTGGAGGCAAGGATCAGGTAAATCTTACAATTGTTACCATGCACAGTGTACATATTACACAGTTACTCTAACTTTTACATGATTTTGCATACTACTGAGTTTGATATGCATGACTTCATTAATGTATTGTTATATTGGCCTATTTTTGTTTTCCGTACATGATATCCGTGCAATACGGTAATATTGCCGATAATACATGACAAGATAGTAAGATGAGAAATTCAAATCGTTTCTAATGTACAATATCAAAACTGCGGAGATTTCTTGAGGAGAATTAAAACCAAAAAGTCGATGTGTTTGACGAATAATTTATGAAATCACCAAATAAAATAATGATATAAGCTGAATATAGAGTTGACATTAACATTGTGTTCAGGTTGTGGAGCCACACCTCGTGTACTACATTCAGAGCAAAGTGATCCTTAACCCTGATTGTGAAGAGGAAAGACAGCTCTCATCCAGTCCCTTGCTACTTCTCATCTCACACGCAAATCATGGCCCGGAATCTCTATTAATAGTAAGTACTACTACTTTAGATGATGGGTTTCATATTACGAATATTTGTTAGTTTTAGTGGCTGCAGTATTGAAAGAAGTTAAGAACACCGTCTTTTTTTTCGGACTATATTCTGTCGCCATAATTATGCCATAGCTTGAATTTGTAAGTTTGGCAGTACCTAAGAAGCCCTATCCAGTCCGCAGACTACTTATGACATGATGATAAGCAGATCATACAAACATGTATGTACACATAGCCGTCCACTTACTAGTGACTAAAGCAAGTTTCACATCATCGCAAGTAGGGTTAGTCGATAGTTCACATCATCGCACGCCAATTTCAATGGTGTCAAGCTTGTTAGGCAATAGGCTCGTTTAAACTACCTAGCCTTTACATCATGCAATATATAAACACTCAATATTATCAGACCACATCACTCATTTTCACCTACAACAACACCGGCTCCTACCTCCACAACAATTTCCTAATCAATTCTCCATGGTCCTAACTCCTATCCTGTGATCCCATTTGTAAAACTACCGCTTCTCTTGACAAGTCTAATCAAGTCGGTAAATCCCTAGTCGTCTCCAGACTCCAGAGGAATAGTTGTTGTTGATGATAACGGTAATTTATAATACTCCATAGGAATCAAATGATTTATACACCACACTTTGATAAAAATCGTTAATTTCATTGAGCAATTTACTACGTAATTACAATTAATGTTAGTCGTAACTAATTGCATCCAAGATACCATGATACCATTCATATGTACATACCATTCATACATATCATTCAACTACTATGCGGACATATTATATGATCTGCTTACAATAATACAATCATATCATATGTTGTCCGCGGACTGGGTCGAGCTTCTTGGATACTGCCGTACGTTTACATCTTACAAAAGTAGAAAGTTGTTTTTGTCTTCCATATTTGCATATTATTACATATTTTACATATTTTACATATAATTTGCTTGTTCAGAGCTTCAGAAGAACCCTGGAGCTAAAGACGAAGAAGACGCTCAGTCCATGACCTCGTCCCCCACTGGTCTTCTGGACCCAGCACTCGCCCTGGAGAGGATGTCTTGCAACCTCGAAAAACAGGTATATAGTACTCTTAACTTAATATAACTTAATATTACTTAACTTAATATAATTCACGATTTTATTTTGAACTGTTAATTATTATTTAAAGTCGACTACCTGTAAGAATTTGTTACAATCTAAGAAACACATTACCACCTTGCTTGTAAATTTGCTTTTACACTTAGATACCAGACTTAGCTAACTGCTTGCGGAGATCGAATTATGTCCAAATTACATCTCTGAATTTTCAGGAGCACTCTATATCGGAGTTGAGGCGGGCCAACCAGGAGCTCACCCTAAAGCTAGACATCCTGTTAAAGCGTGTTCGAAGTAACAACCACAGCTCTGAATGTTAAATATAATTTATATATCTTCGCTTTTTTATTTGCTCATTAATAGACTCTAGGCGTATTATGTTTTGCTGAGTTAATGGGAGTTTGTAACTGGTTGCAAGACTTTTGAAATATGTTGAAACGCTGCTGTTCAGCGATTTGTGCTGTTTATTAAATTATGGTATAAAATGGGAGCTCCACACCAATACAAATACTAAAGAGCTGAATAAGCCTCAATAAAGTCACTAGAAAGGAATTTTTCACTCTAGAGAAAACATTTTTCGTAAGTTACCCATAAATTGAATTCCACTTAATATGTTGAAGAAAACTTCAGCTGTTTTAAAAATTCAATCCACCGCAACCTGACCTAAGTTTCAACGAATTTAAACATGAAAATGTGCATAGATTCATGATCATCTTAGATTTAAATTACTGATTAATAATACTTACGATGATAACATCAGACACCACAGGAGTTAAATAACTAAAATTCAAAGTAGTACCACCTAAGTCATTAGTGTATATTGTTTTATGGCTATAAACGTCTGGTCCAGTTATATATGTTTTTAACTTATTTCAACACTTCAAATCTTTACATTTATTGAGGACTTTACAGTAGGATTTAATGTAGTTCGAGGAGTCCTACTCCTTCTCGCCTAAGATAGCGTTTCTCTGTCTCATAATATGTGGACAATGTATATACTCCCTCTTCTTCAAGTCCCTAACTCTTTAGCCTTTATTTATATAAGTAATGACATAACTTACATTATATTTTTAAATACACAGCTTTCTCTCTTTTTCTTTCTTCTCTCTCCTTTCTCTCCTTGTCTTTGACATGAACTAGCAAACCACTCCTTGTACCAGCTGTTACAGTCCTCACAGCTTCACATTATTTGTGAGATTATAATACACTTAGCATCTCAGTTCACTGTACTAGCTCAATTCATATAATCTAGAAATTCAAACTTTATTGCAACACCTAGCCTGTCTAAAGTCTTATCTATGAAATATGAAATGAAAAAACTGACGTAACACGTGGTGCTTCAAACAGCGTTCCGTATTATTGGTGTTGTTGTATGAAGTACATGCAGTAGAAACAGTGTTCCGTATTATTGGTGTTGTTGTTGTTGTTGTTGTATGAAGTACATGCAGTAGTAACAGTGTTCCGTATTATTGGTGTTGTTGTTGTTGTATGAAGTACATGCAGTAGAAACAGTGTTCCGTATTATTGGTGTTGTTGTTGTTGTTGGTGTTGTTGTATGAAGTACATGCAGTAGAAACAGTGTTCCGTATTATTGGTGTTGTTGTATGAAGTACATGCAGTAGTAACAGTGTTCCGTATTATTGGTGTTGTTGTTGTTGTATGAAGTACATGCAGTAGAAACAGTGTTCCGTATTATTGGTGTTGTTGTTGTTGTTGGTGTTGTTGTATGAAGTACATGCAGTAGAAACAGTGCTCAGTTTCTTATCTCCTAATAAGGATCTAGAATACCTAGAATGGTAGGTTGAAACGTTTCTGTGAGTAGAGTATACACATTACACTTCCGTAAGAATCTGTTGGCAGAAACAGCACATTATCTGATAAGAGAGATGGGATAATAACGGAACTCATTTCCTATGAACCCTCACCGATTAGCTTTAACAATCTCTACTGCTGTTAACTAATCTGTATTTAATTTTTTGCTACTTTTTCTAACCAGAATTTAGTGCGGGAGCTAGATACGGGACTAAACACGCGTTTATTTTTGGTTCAACAATTCGCTGTCTGTAATAATTGTCGAATTGTTATTAATCAGTACTAAATTCGTGAATCTGGATCATTTCATTTACTCGTTAAAAGATTAAGAAATAAACACTGCAAGGCCTTGCAAAATTTGACAAAAATCGTTAAATCATTGGGATAAAATCTTTTGGAGCTTCTCTCCTGAAATTTTTTGAGCAAGCCGAAATTTCAGGATATTATGTAATATGTGTCATGGTCTCGTGCTATGAAATTCAAAATAATTTACTTTTAAATTGCTCAATTAACTTGCGTTTTGTATCGATTATTTTTCTTATTAACATATAATAATTATTATGGCAATTAAACTTTTGGTAGGTGTAACTGATAGGTTTATAATTATAAAACTTCTTTCAAGATAAGAGCAACATCCTTAATCATATCTACTCTGATCATTTTTGATAGCATTAATATTATTCAACATTTATATCGGTTTATCTGGATATGAAATCATAGCTAGTGTTTAATTGGTTTGATGCAGTTGCTAGTTTGGTTATAAAGTTTAATTTGTTGTGGGTTTATAAAATTTTGTAAATTTTGCTGGTTAGAAACTCAGTTTGAAAACTCGATAACACCTGGTTAACTCATGATGCATAACGGAATTTACTAAATGCTTTAATACTTTGAAATTGCTGAATTATTTGTTATTAATCTTTTTTTTGCATGTCCTGTTTAAATGCAGTTTATGGGCTGTCCCCGTTCATGCAGTATTCGTTTTTGAAATTTTTGTGATAATCAAGCCTTAATGATGGAATATATCTACTTGGTTTTTAAACAATAGAATCTCTTTTTTTGTATTCTGATGAATAGTTAAGACAACATTTTAAACGAAATAATCTTCTGAATTTATTTTGCAGAATGTCGAATAACCTGTAGGTATGCTTATAATATTATGTTGAACTAAAATTTGAAGGTATAGGGTACCGTAAATCGGTTTGACGAGTCGAACGATACCTAAAATTATCATCATTAGTTGTTTAATAATCCTTCGAGTCTTTAATTTAAATTTAGATCTTATTCTTGGGTTGAACGCCATTGAACTTATAAACTTATAAAACAACACGTTTTTATAAACTTATAAATTTATAATAACCTTAATAATGCTGGTATAATTTGTATCCTAATTGATGTTTTGTTATCTTACTCGTTAATAATAATATGTTATTGTTATTATATCAACATGTGTTGCTATCTTGATAAAATATTAACCTCACGTTATCTTTAAATGCTGTTTAACAACATTATTGGTTATGTAATAACAATGTTAAGTTGTTGATTTAAATCAATCTCCTCGTTTTATTTCATCCTCCATGCAACGCTTAAACTAAATCTATGAAAATAAAATTGTTTGAGAACTGAGTTAAATTTTTGGGACATGGACTGGTCATGGTTGTAATAAAATTTTAACCGTTTTTAAAAGTGTGTATGTATCGTGAACACCCTGTATATTATCAATAATTCATACTTTTCGTAGGAATATAAGACATTTCAAATATGCCGTGAGTATTTGATTTTGATTTTTTTTTTTTTCAATTTTTTATAATTGTAACTACCATAACCAAACGAATGCATTATTTGTTAAATAAACAAACGTGTTAAGTAACCTCAATTCCAAAAGCTTGTGCAATAACAATTTCATCATTTAATTCACCAAATAACCCTGCTTGAGCAATAAAACAACTATCTAAGGGTATTTTTTATCGCAGGGACAAATCAACAGTGGGCGCTGTTACCAGCATTTTGACAGGGGTTGCGGCTAGCGCTACATATGTAACGGGCTTTACTTATGTTGGAGTCGTAGCAGGATCAATAGCGGCAACTGCACAGGCTGCAGCTGGAAACGTGGCTGCAGGGGGTTGGTTCGCTTTCATGCAGAGTGTTGCTGCCACAACAGCACTTGGAACTCCTGCAGCTGCTATTGTAGGAGGGGTTGCCATCGTAGGGGGTGCAGCAGTTCTCGTCAAGAAGTTGCTTTAAAAGGAATCCTGCTGTTTTACTGATGTGAGGGAAATTACTTGTACTTGTAGAGAGAGAACTGTATGACTTTTTAGACAAAACCATACTTTATTATAATTCGCTTGGTTTGGCCAGCAGCCGAATCATGCCTTTTTTTACACTTTTTTACCTTAGAAAATGTGTGATTTTGCATTCAATTTTGCAAATTGTGTATTTCATTTCATTTCAGAGAATATATTACAGTATAATGTTTTATTTTATCTCTAGAGTATTTCGTATTGTTCATTTTCGTAGTGCTATATTTTTGTACTAATAAGTTTAGAGGATACAGTTTCATGTTGCTATATAGAATTAAAGAACTAACGATTGTTTCACTTATTTAATGACTATTGATATAGAGTAGTAGAAACTATTATATTGATATAACTCAGGCTATTTGAGTATTTGAGATATTAAACAATGTAGATCATTCAATTCCGCTTTGTTATTGATTCGTTATTGAGTAAAACTTCGTTTTCTGCGTTGGTTTTCCCAAGATGGGGATAATGAATATAAGCAATGTTTGTTAAGTATCATTCATTATTGTGATAATAGCATTACATTAGGGAGGTTCTTTATCTCATTTAGCTATTCGAATAATTTCAAGTGAATTTTGATAATATTATAGGATTATGGAAGATGTACTTGAAGGAGAATCTGCGAATGAGTAATTATTAAAACGTTTTGCTTTTTCCGGATGCCTTTATTTTGAAAACTAACTCTATCACGATCTAGAAATGTTTACTATTGAGTATTGATTAGATAGAAAGATAGAATATGGTTAATTATAATTATTATATGTTCTATCCTGTAACCTTTTTCATTTCTTTTCAGTTTCAATCTATGTGAAATAGGGGCGGAAGGAGTCGGCGCTCTTACCGGCCTTTTCTCCAGCCTCAGTATACCCTGGATGGCAGGATTTACTGCAAATGGTATAGCCGGTGGGTCAATCGCTGCTGCAATACAAGCTTACTTTGGGAATGTCGCTGCCGGTTCTGCTTTCGCGTTCTTACAAAGTCTGGGAGCCACCTCAATTCTTGGTACTGCTGCAGCTCCGGTTTTTGCAGTTGCTGGCGCTGGAGGAGCTGTGTCATACTATGTATTTTGTTAGAATGTGTGAGGAACTAGACTGTGAGGAGATGAATAGTAAATGAATAATATGCCAATTATGGGTAAACTATGCATATGCAAACAAAATTATTCTTCTGGGTTTTTAAATCACGTATTTATGTTTTTGATTGCATTTTTTAAGTTGTTAATTTTCTATTGTATAGAATTCAACGATGATTAAATTCTTATTGATTGTAAGTTTTTATAATACAAGTTTTTATAATATAAATTTTATTGCAAGTTTTGATTATGTGATTTTTTTATAAGTTTTATTGTATGTTTTGATTTTTCCAATTATGTTCACTAGTTTACGTTTGAGTTAATAAATTATGATGATTATATATGAATTTTACTTGATAGAGTGCTTAATCTTAAAGTTAAATGTTTTTCCAGGCTCTAATGATGTAGTTTTACGAAGATTTTTTTTTTCAAGCCTTGTCCAAAAGCATTATTATATGTTCACTAGTTATTCGAAAAATTTCATCATTCAAATTTTGTGAATATCAAAAAAACAATCAACTGACTAACAAAAGCACAGCTTTAGGTGTAAGACAAGAGCAAAGCAAGTTTGTAACTGAAAAAAAAGCCTGTGAAGTCGGTTTGTAAAATGGCTGCGAAACAAGAGGTTGATGTTCTCTTGTACAAGCTGTCTAAAGCGGGAGATAGCAACATACCAACTCTACTTTTACAGGTTTGTTTAACTTATTGCTTGCTTTAACATAATTTTCAATTAGCTTAAAATCTACAATTTTGTTATAAATTATTATTTGTTCTGGGAATATTGTTGAAATCCAATGATATCCGCGATGAATCCTACATCACTAACAAGTAAAGTGAATAACTCCCCTAAAATCATGATCGATAATGAAGTTGTTACTGTTCCAATCTACCAGATAGAACAGCTGCTGGAACAGCATGATAACAGGGAGATCAGATCACTGCTCTGGGAGAACGAGATCATGAGGTACGTTTGAGACATGATACCTTCAGGGTTATTAAGTAACTGATAATTGTGGTTTTGTCAGACCATAATCTGACAAGAAGTTTTATATCCGTAATTAAATAGTGATTAGTGTTTCAACAATATTATCAATACCATGAAAAGCAGGATATTGCACATAAATCTTACATCTCTCTCCATCACCCCAGCACCATGACAGATGTGATAAAACAAGATTTTGAGGGGTTGAGGGTGCCCTGGAGCACGGCTACTAAACTCTGCACTCTCCTAGCTAAGTGCTGCATGGGCTTCACTCAGTCACAGGAGTTTTCTGGTGTTTTCCTCCCTTTGGTGGTCGATAGTTTCATGGAACTAGCCAATAACATTCAAGGTTCAACATTAAGTACACTCGCTCGATATTATGCACCAACTGTGCACTGACCATATTATATATTAGTTTTGGTTGATCAATATTTTAAATCAAATTCCTGACTTCCTGACCAACCACCTAGTTGAGAGCCTGCATGGTTTACATTTAATCAATTTAATAAATCTGTAGTAGTTGTATAGCAATACTAAAGTTATGGGATGTCACCATTTTACCTTCACACAGACATCAAACGCTCTAAGAAGATGACGATCATACCTCGTTAAATTTAATAAATCATAATTGGATAACAGTATAACCATTAACCTTGGTCTCACACTGTAGCTCTGGTAGATTACGTAATGCGTTAATAAAGTACATAGTTCTAGCCTCTAGGGAAAGATATTTCTATTAGCTTCCATCACCACTGTTACCCTGTTAATTCCCCTTGTTACCCTGTGAATCACCTCGTTACTATGGTTATCACATTTAAAGCCGTTTTTATCATCCAAATCTGACTATCACCCCCAGGACTTGTATCTCCAGACGAGGAAGACTTCAGACAATGTCTGGAATGTGTGTTCTGGTTGGTGGACTACTCCCCCTCCTTCGGACAGACCATCATTGAGTCCCCGAGACTCCTTACCATGCTCATGACTGAGAGTAAGTTACCATGTTAATAGTAACCATGTTAACAGTAACCATGTTAACAGTAACCATGTTAACAGTAACCATGTTAACAGTAACCATGTTAACAGTAACCATGTTAACAGTAACCATGTTAACAGTAACCATGTTAACAGTAACCATGTTAACAGTAACCATGTTAACAGTAACCATGTTAACAGTAACCATATTAACTGTAACCATGTTAACGGTAACCATGTTAACAGTAGCCATGTTAACAGTAACCATATTAACTGTAACCATGTTAATGGTAACCATGTTAACAGTAACCATGTTAACAGTAACCATGTTAACAGTAACCATGTTAACAGTAACCATGTTAACAGTAACCATGTTAACAGTAACCATGTTAACAGTAACCATGTTAACAGGCAGTGTGGGTATAGACATGTGTTTATTGAAGTTACTGAGAGTAGTGCTGACCCAATCTACTGCTGCACGGTACTACATTGAACGTGATAAACTTCTGGTAAGTTACTATTACATCTCATATTATCTATTATATATAATATTACCTTAATTCCCAAAAATTTGGGCGACCAAAAATTTGAGCGGGCCTCTCGCCCAAATTTTTTGCAGACCAAATTTATTGCATAAATCTTTTCCGTCTGCTAAATTTTTTGCTAACCAAACTTTTGGCATTTGGCCTGTGGCCCTGAAATCTATAGAAAGATGGCTTTTTCTTCATATCCAAGTGAAATAATATTTGAAATTTTAGTTTTCTAATCTGTCATTCATGGCTTGGCCAAGTAAAAAGGCTTATATTTTAAGCGAATAGAAATAACTGGAATAGCTAACAGCTACTTATAAAACAAATGGCTAGAGGTACAGATAGCTAGAGATTTAAACAAGATCTGCAAATGGATTATCATCCACAGTAAAGTTTGATCTACAAGCATCAGTTATATCCGATTGGCGATTTCTCAAAGCCTTTCCTTATGTCATCTGGCTTCCCTTTTAAATATACAAAAAGTTCGTTGATCCAACGAGCGTGTACTTCACGGATCACTGTCAAGCAGATATCAATTTTCACATTGTCTGATGAAACTCCTCCATTGAGCTGACACACTATGTTTTTCGGTACCAATCTTCGTACTTATTGCGCATGAATTTCTTAGCCAGTCCAGGGGCTAAAGAGAGACTAAATATCACTATTGTATATCTATCATTTTGTACTGTGCCATCATCACTGTATTTTTTAGTAGTTACTGGGCAGATCGTAAATTTCATAATGTGAAACAACTCAGACTATCACCTACATGCTTAAAATTGAAAGCAAAATGACTGGAATAATAAGGAATAATAATGAACTAAGGCAAATATCTAACTGAAATTTTAGTGGAAAATCGTTCATTTTTCGAAGAATTTGTGCCCAAATTTTCGGTCGCCCAAATGAGTTCAAATTTTCTGCCCAAATTTTTCGGGCTCAAATAAATTGTGCTCAATATAATGGCACACAATTTTTTGGGAACTAAGGTATTATCTATTATGCTAATATACTCAGTTTAAGGTATTTTGAGAAACAGCGTTTTTTAATTTTCATATTATTGCTAGGACTATTCGACTAACGAATAGAAGTCTGTTGAAATTATTGCACATTACTGATTGTGTCTGCAAGAATTTGCTGCAGATAATCGAATCATACTGGCCATGAAGTCATCATGAGCTGTAACTCTCAAGTGTATAATAACCTTGATTAAAATCATAATTACCTTCATTAAAAGTTTCCATTAACTACAGGTGATATTTGACGAAGTAATGCTGAAGATGACAGAACAAGATATTCCGGCACTACAACAGATTGGAGCTGATGTCATCTACCAGGCTGCCAAACGACATCAACCTTTCAGAGTTAGTTCTTATTTTATACCAGGCTGCCAAACGGCACCAACCTTTCAGAGTTAGTTCTTATTTTCTATCAGGCTGCTAAACGGCACCAACCTTTCAGAGTTACTGAGTTAGTTGAAGACGATATTTCCAAATTTGTATTTCGAAAGCTCCTGCTACCATGCTATCATTTATCTGTTTCAAGAATCCCCTCTCAAGTTGTTTGTATTTTCTCAGTCTTAAGACACGTGTTAAGATACGCATGGTTAATTCTCACACTCAATAATACATTTGCATTGCTAACTATTATCATAATTCATCGATTATCATAATATGATCCCAATTATCATTATTATCTAATTAAATATAATTATGAGTCTAATTCATAAATGTTCAGAGTATACTGCTGGAGAACGGAGAAGAGGTTGTGGATTTGTTGGAGGTTATCAACACAGCTCCCGGTGCCCACGATAACATTAACATGCTACTCAAGTGAGTTACTAAAGTTACTAAAGTTACTAAAGTTATTTAATGAACCGATCATATCACTGTGATAGTACTACTACTACTATGTCGGAACTAAGTCCGATCTACTCCAGATAATTCCCTCCATATATCCCTGTCCCGCATCAGGGTTTGCTGTTCCTCTTTAGAGTTTGTCCCAACTTCCTTCAGTATTATAGACAAGTAGCTTTGTTTTGGTTGGCCTTGCTGTGCTGTACCATGCATAGGTTCCCATAAGACTAAATCACTGGCAAGTAGCTCAGGATGTCTGATACAGTGTCCTGCACCGTGATAGTAATAGGTGTAAAACGTTGATTGTCCTCCATTTTCTCGGGTAACCATACTGTTAAGGATAATGGGGTAATATAATGGCGGATAAAGTTTAACCCTATATTCCACCACGTGTAAAACTAGTGGTTGGTGTGGTATTATCCCAGTTTAGGAGGTACACAGTACTTCAACACAGATTCCTGATAGAGCTATGATGTAAACTTGTACAAGTGCCAGTAATAATTACGCGTACTGTAGACTGTTGTAAGAGCTTGTGTACACTTGTACAGGGCAGCTGTTCAGTCCAATTCAATTGTTCTTGACAGTTTGGTTAGTTTACTGTCACCACTGTTCCTACCTGTAAATACTGCGTGTCCATGGTAACGGCGTTATAAGTTACACCATGTTACCATGGTAACGGTGTTATAAGTTGCACCACGTTACCAATTACCGTGGTAACGTGGTGTAACTTGTTACCATGGTAACTACATTTCAGGTTACACCACGTTACCATGGTAACCGTTTACCGGTATCGGAGGCAGCAGACAGTAGAAACTAGAGAGTTGCCGTATTGCCTACATATTAAATAACTCGAAACGTCTTTGATAATAATTACTCAAATACTATTGTCTACTTTACACTAAACGTAAACTTAAATAATTTCGTTTTGAACTAAATATTTATTTAAGCCCAGGTGCTCATTAGTAGTTATCATCAGCTAAATGAGGAAACGGTTTTAATTACAATATCCATAATTCGTTTTAACCAAACAATTATTCTTTAGGTATATTGACAAACTGAGAAGAGATGAAGCAGAAAAGGCGCGTCTAGACTCCTCTGCCACGAAAATACAAGCGTTTTACAGAGGTTACGTGACACGGAGGGAGCTGCGCCTCAACTCCCAGCGTATCAGCAAGTTCCAGCTAAAGTTCAGGGACTGGTTGAAGAAGAAGAAGGAGAGGGAGGAGGAGGAAAAGGATACAGAGTTAGAAAAAGAGCTGTCATCGAGAAAGGTGCGAACGAAAATAGCTGCCCTTTATTTTACATTTGAATTCAGGAACATTTGTTCTTACTGGTTGACTTGTTGGATAGTTGGAGCTTTAAATATGTATCTCATATTTAGTGCCACAGAAATACTAAAAGATTATGAAATTAAGAGCAATTACAGACAAAGTAAGCCCATTGCTGTAACTAAATGTGGTTCAGTTGAGCCTCAACTTTAAGTTGGACAGGAAATTAATTGACTCAGTTTAAATATTCGCTCGTTTTTGTGAGACACCATATCAATAAGAGCTTGCTGGATCTCAACATGTTCCATTATACAGTATACACCAGGTTACCATGGTAACTACCTTGTGTTCAGGCACGTGAGAGGAGAAGAACCAGGCTACAAGAAGAGGCGAGCAAGCTCCGTACAATACCAGCCAGCAAGATACCATCGCACCAACATGAGGTTAGTGATATTATTTATATTATATAACATGTCAGTGTACTCAATATTCATTTTAGAAATAGTACCTACCTAGAAGTAATTAGAGTCTGGTTTAGTAGTTGATCAATTGTATTATTATATGTTATATATTATATATTATGCTCATGTGCACTTAATTATCCATTATCCAAGAGGCCCAACACAGCTCTATGCTCTGTAGAATTCTACAGAAATATATCATACGCCTAGTACCCTATAATCGAACACTATATGGGCAATTTCATGAAACATGAACAAGGAGGGAAAAAATTAATTTCAGTTATGGCACTAGCTTTGATTGGAGTCTGAAAGAGAAGATTATAAACTGTTAGACACAAAAAACCGCTTATAAATATCTCACTTCGTTTCTGTGTTATCGCGTTTTCAAAATACCCATAAATTGTCATGTTTTACAGGCTAAAACTACTCTATAATAAAAGCTGTTTACTAAAAAGAGATTGTTGTAATATTCATTAATTCTTGATCTGTAAAGGTGCATACCACTTCACTGAAGCTGTATGCAAAATTTGGGACTCAAAATTTAAGCAGATTCTGAGCAATGCTATTCTACTTTCTCCTGTTTTTAGTGTAAATTACTATACATAAAAAACAAAAAAGTTTTCTGCTGGCCACATTTCATGTTATTTCTTGCTGAAATCTTGCTAAAACAAGCTAATTCTGATGTCAAGACATAATGTACTTGTTTATTTAGATCCATAGATATCAGATCATGTCAATACCAGCGTCAAGTAAGTTACATGTCAAGTAATTTACGTGTCAAGTAATTTACACATATGCTTTTTATTCAGTAATAGTAGTAAAACACAACAAGTAACGATTGTCAAACAGAATAAAAGTTATTTAAAAGTGATAATAGATTGGTTCTGGTCAGAATTTCATTAAAGAAATCTATAAAAATGGTTTAAAATGGTTAAAAATTGACTTTTCGAAAATATAATATAAATAATACTTTACTTTACAGAAAATTCAGTGGCCTGCTTGAACACAAATTTTTGAGCTGGGAAACATTCGTACATTTACGCCCATCTACCTACTCTGTATAACTGGGCTAACTGTGGACCCAATCAGTGGATCAATCAACCAATTAAGGGCTTAAGGGGGCCGGGGGGTCTTCATCAAAATTCCCTCGAAATTGACTTTTTAGTTGTTTCTGATAGAAGGGAGTGATATCTATCAGATGCTTTTAGTCCCATGGAAAAATATTATTCCTAGCCGAAATTATTGTCGGTCAAAGATCAGCACTTATGTGTAATTGTATTGCGCGAGCGAATTTCAATCACGTGTCCTGAAAATCGAGTCTAAAAATCTATTTTCTCCTACATGTTTTGAGCAATCACCCTGAAACTTTCAGGATATGTTCTAGAGATAATTTAAAAGAGATGAGCCAAACAGAATTTTGAGATAGGCCTTTAAACATATTTTATTCGATTTTGAAAATCTTGAACCTCGTTTTTTGACGATTTTTTGAGGTCCAAGATTTTCAAAAATTGAAAATCGCTCGCGCAATACAATTACACATAAGCGCTGACATTTGACCGATAATAATTTCGTCTAGGAACAATATTTTTCCATGGGACCAAAAGCATCTGATAGATATCACTCCCCTCTATTAGAAACAACTATAAAGTCAATTTCGAGAAAATTTTGATGAAGGCCCCCCCGGCCCCCTTAATTGGCTAATGATAAACTGATATATCATTATTAATCATATATTACATAGTTCATACACTTAGCAAACGAATTAAAGACAAAGGGGCAGCTTTAAACAGTTAAAATCAAAGGATTGTGTAACAGTGTAAACTACTTGACACAAAAGAGTAACTTACTTTACAAGGAACAAAGGCTTCTACAGAACACAGCTATTAACTATTTACCAAAACAAACCCTTTCCAGTACAGGCAAGACATTTGCCAGTGTGCATGAAAAATATTTAAATGTTTACTCTCACACCTGGGCACGAAATGAGATTTCAATACACGTTGGTCAGGAATGTCAATTTGTGCCCTGTAATTTACTTTACATTTTCAAACGTGCCTCACTCAAAAGCCATAGCAGTTGGAGTAAAAATCTTAATATAGCTGTGTGTGGAGTACATAAGAGATGTTTCATGCAATTTATCATGATTCTGTTATGTTTGTGTAATGCTTGAGAGTCAGAATAAGGCCAAATTTTTGTGCAAAGTGTAATTTACTTTACGTGAAATCGCCCATATAATATAAGTCTAACCCTGATCCCAATCCTAATTCCACTGTAATATTAATTCGGTGGAATTCTACGGAGCTGAGTCTGGCTTCTCGTTTTTAATTATTATTATTTAATTATCTTTTGCTTATGATAATGTTAATTGTGGGCGGTATGTATTAGAGCTTCTAATTGGCTGATGAGCTAATTAAATGTTCACTAATTAGCTAATTAATGAACAGTTAAATCAGAAAATCATTTCCCCTCCTGCTATGTTATTATAACCAGCCTCAAATACCTCCAAATATCGGACCACGTCTTGTTTATATTATTATTGTAGCTATTATCTTAACAATTGCTCTGCCTCACGAGGAAGACAATTACTATTGTTTTATCTTTTACTCATGTCAGTGATTATTGTCTACCAATGTCAGTGATTATTGTGTCGGTTAACGGTTTACCACAGCTCTAGTATGTCTTCACTCTACCACGCTAGATTACAGTGAGCCAAATAGTTACAATAGTTACATGCTTCACGTGCCTCTGTGACATACATTCGAGACATTCCAGTCAGTTCTATGTGAGTCGTGAGGGTGTGTATTTTATCAAGACGTGTACTGAGCTGCATTATATTATTACACTTGTGATTTGAGAAACTTTAACTCCTTATTAACATTATAACAGCTGCACAATGTGAAGTTTTTTGTTACTTTTTACAGTGTATGTGGTAAGGTAGAGCTTTCATTTGAGACTATGGTCAATAAAAGTGTGTATTTTATCAAGATGGGTACTAGTTCAGTAAAAGTTAAAACCCCGATTTACCGCGCCCCTATTTACCGCAAACCCCGATTTACCGTGGACATATCCTTCCCCCAAATAGGGCTTAACATGCATAGTGTAAACAAACAAAACCCCGATTTACCGCGAACCCCGATTTACCGCGGATGTTTCCTTTTCCCCCTAACTCCGCGGTAAATCGGGGTTTTCCTGTACTGTGTATTATTGTAACCAGTGATTTGTGAAAGCTAAACACCACGGGAGTGCAAAATAACGAAGGTTTTCTGCAGTATGACTGTTTTATTTACAGTCTGGTATTTTGTCGTGGTCTAGCAGTGTTTAAACAGTAAGGATGTGGTTTTTGACACGTGGTTACACGCACGATCCCTTCAAATGTAATGTTAAACAATGAAGTTTGGTGTTACAAAACGTGGCCGAATGACATGTTTTAGCGTAGTTATAATAGTAGTGTACAAAGTGTTAATTTTTGTCATGACAAGTGATTTAGACTGAATCCAGACATGTGGACACACTGTATACGCAATATACAGCGACAATCATTATGTAGTACTATACGTCATTACTAATATACTATACGTGTATTTTAGCACTGAGATCAGCACTTTAGATTATTAAAGAGTTAACACTTTGTAACAGAGTTTTTGGTAGTGATCATATCAGCTAGCTGTTGAGCATGATATTATGATCATAATATCAACTAGCTGTTGAACATGATATTATGATCATAATATATCAGCTAGCTATTGAGCATTATATTATGATCATAATATCAGCTAGCTGTTGAGTATGATTTGACACGCGATGTCAGTTATGTGTAATTTTGTGATTATTCGTCCTCGAATGAAAGAACAAGAGGGCTGTTCTTTCGTAGAGGCATTAACTCATTAAGTGCTTTGAAATTTACGTTGGTAACTTTCTCTTCGAATTTTAAAGAAATCTAAACGTCTTACGTCACTGATCAACCAGGGCAGTAGGTTAGCAGTTCAAAAGGTTTTTGTCTGCGATCTGGATGATCTGGATGATTCGTCATACATGACGTGACCTTTGTTTTGTTTAATAAACATCAACTACTCACAGTCAAAGTTGAAAGTGACGTCATCAAAAGCGATCAACCCATGTCTGGAAACAATAACCATTTGCATTATTAACCCCAATTAAGCACGCCCGAAAGTGAGACAACTTTTAACCTATACTGTGTGAAAACGTGCATGTTGCCATGGTAACCATGTTGCGAAACTATAGGCGTAATGCTGTTTTGCGTGGTGGCATATTTACCAGCCAATTTCAGCTGTGTTTAACACATACTAGTCTATACAACACTCGGGGTGATTTATATTACTATCATTATATTTGTGGAGGTGTTACAGTAAAATGAAAAGAGCTCTGGGAATGTTTTGATTAATTGCACCTTGGGGCTGGGTTCAAATATTTGCATTTCTAGGCCCAGGTATACTGTTGAAGTGTTGAAATACCTTATAAAATACTTTATAACCTGCATATCTGCAATGAAGCCTGAGGGTAGAGTATTAAGAATCCGTAGTTCCTAAAACTTTATCGAACATGAAGTGAACAGAGAAGTGGATCATGGAAATTTGGCATGAGTTATCCCAAGAGTTTCTGCAAATAATATTTATGGAGAGAATAATTAATTAATTAATCTCAGGTGGCAAGTGCAGCTGCTAGTAAAATACAGGCCAGCTGGAGAGGTTACAGTGCGAAGAGGGAGGTAGAGAAGATGAGGAAACACAGAGAACAGACCAGAGCTGCTGTCTCAATCCAGAGACAGTATCGTCTTTACAGGTAAAGTGAGGGGCATGTTATAAACACCTATCGGCTATCACCATGGTGACGACACGCGTAGTTACCTGTTACGGTAGTACAGAACTCATGTTACCCTCTAATTACCCTCTATTACCGATATGTTACACCTTCAGGACTGGAGCTAGTTACAGTAGCACAGGATTGTTACCCCCGGGTTTAACTGCAGACAAGGTCAGGGAGCTCAACAGTAAAGTACAAAAGCTTAACCAGCTGGAGGAAGGGGAGCAGAAGGGCGAGGAAGAGGTTAGTTTCTACTTATCAACTTTTAAACTTACACAGTTTACCAAAGTTTTAGAGTTTAGTTCTGTGTATATATAATATATATATATCTGAACACAGAGGGTGAACCATGTTAGGTTTGACACGTGACAGTTATCCTGGGATTTGATTGGTCAATACTTCACATGCTGGAAATTGATTGGTCGCGAGTATCCAGATAAATTACAAGATTGTTGGATAGAGAACCGTTTACCTCCGTTAACCCCACTTTAGATTTTACCTCAGTTTATCCCTTTTTTAGATTTGCCACATCTTATTACAACACCGGACTAAGTAATCAATATTTTAAGCTCATATCATATCATGAATTTCCTCACTTTGTAATTTGTTGTCACGCCATTTAAAGGATGGAATAAGAGAATGGCTGCATGATGAAGTGATAAGATGATAAATTATCATTGTTAATGAAATTATAAACTGTGCTCCACCCATATTATATAACATTGTAAATGTTATTCTACAGTGCTAAAATGCTAATACCTAACTTTCAATACCTCTGATGAGAAAATTCTTCTCACAGTAAGACCAGTAAATCATCGAAAAGAAAGGCCTTTAACATAATAATATTACAATATAACATAATACACAGGCTTCTTGTTAAACACAGTGAATTACACAGTGAATTACATAGATTATCCTTCAGTAACTTGACCCAGTAAACCAGATAAGTTACAGCACTGTTCGTAATTTATCGTGTATTATGGCACTGTGCTTTATTACGTGTGTTTTTAAACACATTTGACACAACAATGTTTCAGCTGGAAAAGCTGGTTTTGAAGTCACAAGATATGTATTTAAAGTACAGGAAGAATCAGGCTAATATTCGGAAGGTTCAAACGAGAAGGGAAAATCTCTGCCGTCAGGTGTGTACTGAATATTTTCACTGCTTTATTTTTTCCTAAACTGTACTGACATGACTGCTGTATGCTTACATATTATATAATGTGACTTGACATGACTGCATCGCTGTATGCTTGTGTGACTTGATCTCAGACTTGAATACTGACTTGCGCTCCCAAATATTTCTAATTACTTCGCACTGATATATTGTAACTCTTCAAAAAATGTGATTTTACAGCTGAAAATTATTCTTAGGAAAAATTATCTTATAATTTGGGTATGAACTAAACTGATTATTTCTGCGATAAGCCAGTCCTTCAGATTACAATTATCTAAAAGTTATGACGTCACAATGGTCATTTAACCGTAACACAATGGTCATGACGTCACAATGGTCATTTCACCGTAACACAATGGTCATTTATCCGTAACATTTAACCGTAACAGGCCGTTCACGTTAACAGAAAGCGAAATAAGACAATAAATTCAGATAAAATTATCTAAACTGACTTCATGATGTAACAATATAATACCTTAAGGCCAATAAATTTAGGGCACAATAATTAGGGCTACACAAATTTTGGTTACCATAATTTTAGTCAAAAATTTCGCAAATTTTTAGTCTACAACAATTTTAGTCACTTTTTTTCCGAATTTCCGAGACCATTTAAAATTCCATTTATTTGATTTTTCCATTATTTAGCTGTTTTTCCCCGATTTCGCACATGAAGTCATACTTTAAAGTCAGGCATGTCGATTAAATGATTTACATTCAATGTCTCCCTGTTTGAATTCTAACGACGAGCCAACATTACATCCATCAGTTACATTACATAACATAACATCAAATTTCTTAGTTCATGCAGTAGGATCCTTTGGGCTGTGTACAGTTAGCGATGTTTAATGGTTTATGATAACATATAGTGATAGCAGCAGTTTTAAAAGTTCAATTCTAGAGTTAAACTAGATGCAGACACTGCCTGATGGGAAAAGGAAGGAGGAGAATGTGAAAGCATAAAAGCAGTGGATTACACGTGTAATAGTCAAAGTAGTTCAGCAGTAGGAACGGTGATGCCATTATATTGATTATAAACAACGTAAGCTCAATAATATTCAATATTTATGTCATATACTATGCCCTACTAAAATTTTGGTCTGCTTTTAAATTAGCTGTTATTTGTTTTGAAACTTCCCTGAGGTGACTCGCAGTCTGTCCTCATAATACTCTGGCAACCCTTGCGTGAAATTATCGGTTACCAGTGTCCACGACTTTTCGGGAAAATAATTCCCGGAAAATATTATAACAAAAAATCCACTTTCTGCAGTTTCATCGCATACCCCATATATTATTTGCAAGTTCTACAAAATTAAGCTAAGATGTTAAATTTTTACTCAGTTCATCTATGTTATAAATGCCATACTACTTTAAACTGCAAAGCAGTTAGATATAAAATGCCGAGCAGGTAATTCTGAACGAGGAGCCAGCCAATAAGAAGCCAGCATTGCCTTGGTTGAACAACTAAAGGTGTCCGTACATTACAACTGGTGAGTTGTGCCTGGCCTCTGCAATTAAATTTGGCTCCACTCCAAATTACATTTTAAAGTTTAAAGTTTAAACAGAGCTCCCAACGTGTTGTACTCACTAATAACACTCAGCTGGTTATTACGACGACATTTGTAGAGTACAGTAGAGACACAGTACTAATGTATTCACGGGATATTATTAGACATTATTATATATTATTATCATGTCACATTCTTTTGTACGTTCGTCAAAAGATTATTTTCAGATTTTGGCCCAAATAACACGTGAAACAACGGAGAGCTTGTTATCCGGACAAATTCTTGGCTGTTCAAAAGCGGTTTTTAAATGTTGAGAAGCTTTTTGATTCCTCAGAATTCATCTTTTCGATAATACGAGTAATATTCCCGCCAGATCTCCTGACTGGGTACTATTATTAACCAGGGCCGGGGTGCCAACTTTCATATTGTTATCCGTGTCATAATATTATTTTATATTTATATCAACTCTTAAACAACGAAACAATTTTTTTGCAGAACTGTAAGTACCATCGTTTCATTTTACTATACGGCAAACCTATACCTAGGATTAGAATAGTTTTAACAAGAGATACATAAGTTTTTATTATTTATAAGTCAGGTTTGATAACTCTCTTCTAGAGTAGAGTAATACAGTGCTACATAACATATTGGTATGTACTATTTACGATGGGTGGCTATTTCTAGCGGGAGCATGTGGTGCCAGGTGCCACTGAAACGGGGTGGCTTGCCAAAAATAACTATGTTTTTTCTGGTGTTATAATAACATGGTCCTTGGAGAAGTGACATACGATACCAGCTCTACACCTTGTTTGCGAGTGTTGCAGTGAGGGGTACCAGCTCTACTAAAGGTTGTGAGGGGTTGAAGTGGCTACCAGAGGCCATGTCATGGTTAGTCACAATGTGTTGGCATCTTAATATCACTTTATCAAATATAATTTAGTTTTTGAATAATGTTTCAGTCTCACGCCATACTATATACAGTCTCCACCCTACTACAACTGTAATCTGTATCCTGTTAGTACCGTCTCAACATAAGATTTTAACCTCTCACCAGACACAACACCCTAAAACACACCTCTCACCAGACACAACACCCTAAAACACACCTCTCACCAGACACAACACCCTAAAACGCACCTCTCACCAGACACAACACCCTAAAACATACCTCTCACCAGACACAACACCCTAAAACACACCTCTCACCAGACACAACACCCTAAATCACACCTCTCACCAGACACAACACCCTAAAACGCACCTCTCACCAGACACAACACCCTAAAACACACTCCCTTTGGGATCGGTACTACATTTATTTAATATAAGTTCATTATCTGGCCTCTCTAAATGTGTCCTGGATAACAACACGGTTATAATCCGATACAATTGATCATATTGGGGGGGTACCAATGGCATAAATGGCATAATGGAGAATTGGCCAAACAAAATTTCCATTTATGCCATGAAATTTCTATGCCATTTGATGAATTTTATGCCATTTGTCTCCATTCTATGCCATTCGAAATATGAAATTTTAAAACTTTGAACTGAGAATTTAATTTAACGAATTGTCTGCACCCCACTAGTACTGTCCACCTTTATCTCTATTTATTGTACTACAACATCTATTTTCACCCATTAAATTCCTCAAAATATCCCTAGCAATGGGCATTATTGATTATAATTACGTTCAATGTATATCAATATGATATGATGGGGGGGGGGGGGGGGGTGGGCCAAGTGGATATTTGTAGATATTTGGATAATGTCATCCACTTTTTTCGTGAATTATCCATTACAATAATCTACAAATATCTACATTTATCTACAAAAAATGTATGTCTCAAATATGTGCCCAGAAATTCTACTGAATTTTTGGAGATACATGTATAAATTTGTAGAATTTGTAGAATTTTCGTGAATTATCCATTGACAATAATCTACAAATATCTACATTTATCTACAAAAAATGTAATCTCAAATATGTGCCCAGAAATTCGACTGAATTTTTGGAGATAAATGTATAAATTTGTAGAATGTCATCCACTTTTTTCGTGGATTATCCACTCTACATTAATCTACAAATATCTACAAATATCCACTTGGCCCCCCCCCCCCCCCCCTATGATGATTTGGTTGATTGTGGACAAGTGACCGGGCAGTATGGCATAGTTCATGCTACACACCGTATAACAGAGAGGACAGTCGACTGAATGCTCCCAGTCAATCGGATATCCAAATTAACAGTGGAAAACTGTAACATTACCAACTCGATTAAAATATTATTTGTTAATAATAATGATGTGTACAGATGTATCGTGTCGGGGCCGTGTTCATGTTGAAGGTTTTGAAATTTAAACATTTTCATAAGATTGATAATGATCTGTGTTTCGAATGGGTAGCCTCTTAAAAGTAATATTCATTGATATCTCGATGAACCTGTATATTAGTATTACATAACAGTTCACCAAATAACCTGAAATACTTGCTTCCTATTATACAAAATTATGATTACATAATATATTGCTTAAATATCTTCATATTCACTGCTGCATGGCGACATAGCACTCCTTAATTATTTTTCTATAATAACGTTAATCTAGTATAATCATTGTAGGATTTTGAACATCTCACAATTTGGGCTGTAGGACTGTAGAGCGGGGGACTGTATGGCGTACTTGGTCAAAAGTAGGACCCTAGAGCGGAGTCAAATCGCCAGGGTAGGAATCTAGAGCGGAACCCCCTTACCGGAACCATACTATAAGCTTATAAGGACCCTAGAGTGGAGTCAAATCGCCAGGATAGGACTCTAGAGCGGAACTCCCTTACCGAAACCATACTATGAGGACTCTAGAGCGGTACCCACATGTAAATTTTGGAGCGGTTAGAAATTCGAGATCGGACTGTAGAGTGGACTTGGTCGGAAGATTGAAATCAGATTAGATACAACTCGTGATTGATTATTATAATAGTGAGATTAGAATAATTCATGGAGTTGTTGAAGCAGAAAATTGTCCTAGATTATTTATATTATACATCATATCATATTGTAATTTTTAGATACGTTAGACAATTGTTCGGTATAAACTTCTTCCATTTGACTGAAATATCCTGATGCTACTCTAAAATGCAAAAAGATTCTTTGATAAAGAGGTATAATTATGAACTGGTCGATGTGATTTCGCTAAGCGAAATACCGACCAAGTACGTGCACTCAAGCAGATCATTTAGGAATGAGGATCTCATCGTGTGACACTTTAGCACCTACTAAGGGTATCTCATGTTCAGTCTAGTGACAGGGTATGTTCCAGATCAGATCCCATCGCATAGCGGTTCTTGTTAGTGATTTCGATAGTGCAGTATAAATGTCACAGAGAATTTAGTTTAGTATATCACATTCGATTCCTACTCCTCTTCACAACTATCTACAATATGCTGAGTAACAGTTATTACTTAACTCTTCCTGAGAAGGCCGTCTTCATCCGGGGACGAACAGCTGAGATGGGTACGGGAGAACGGACTGAAGAAGGACTACGACGAAGGAATTAACGACCCCCTTACCAATTCCTGGACTTCAGGTCCTGTTCGAGTGTGGATACGTAGACTTATGCACTATGCATCTTGCCTTTCTCTCAGTGGACGATGTTCTCCCTTCTTTCATGGAGCTCCTAGATCTTATGCCCTCCCACCTTGGCCTCGACGACTTCCTTAACTACTTCATGACGAATTGGGTACAGGGAGTTTCCACCGCTCGTAGCACCAAACCTGCCCGCTTTCCTCCGCAATCCTGGAACCTCGTCGACCGGACTACCTGCAACTTCAACTACGCAGAGGCCTTTAACAGAAAGTTTGCAGCAATGTTGGGACACTCTTACCCAACTATCTGGACCTTTCTTTAAGCCGTCTACATAGAACAGTCCACTACAGATGAGATGATGCTCAAGGAGGGTTACGGGGATGCTCCTCCTGCAAAACGAGCCCGTCAGCGTACCAAGGATAGCCGACTGGCACATTTAGTAAAAGTCTACGACGATCATGACATTGTCTCACTCTCCCACCTTGACATGTTGAGGAACGTGATGGTCGAGGAACCTGGAACTGAGTGAACTATTTTAAGATATTTGATTCGCAGTATTAATGTATAATAAGTTGTATCAATTCTATCATCATTATGTGACGACTATTATTAATCATTGATTAAAAAACATAGCTCAATCTTCAAAACTAACTTTACTCTCAAATTTCTAACCGCTCTAAAATTTGCATGTGGGTACCGCTCTAGAGTCTTCATAGTATGGGTCCGGTAAGGGAGTTCCGCTCTAGAATCCTACCTTGGCGATTTGACTCCGCTCTAGGGTCCTCATAGTATGGGTCCGGTACGGGTAAGGGGGTTCCGCTCTAGAGTCCTACCCTGGCGATTTGACTCCGCTCTAGGGTCCTACTTTCGAATTTGTTTTTCTTGAATAGTCAAATGTTTGGTATATGTTTGATATAATACATTTCTATTTTCTTTATTTGTCATATGAATCTTTAAAGATCATTCCAAGCGTTATAAAGCATGAAACATGTCTCTTATTCAAGTACTAATAATATTTGCGAATTTAAAGTCATCCTAAAGGTCAAATATGAAGACCTAAATTCATGGCATAAATTGGCATAAATGGAGAATTGGCCAAACAAAATTTCCATTTATGCCATGAAATTTCTATGCCATTTGATGAATTTTATGCCATTTGTCTCCATTCTATGCCATTGGTACCCCCCCCATCATATTCCATTGTCTAAAGGACTCTCAAAGACATGGTATCCCCGGATTGGGCGGGCTTTATCGTCATCTATCACCACTTTACCATAACACCTGTTAAAACTTGCGATCATCTGTGTTCTCCGGACACAATACCCTTTCCCTAACAATGGTATTGGTAACGTCTGTAAAATATGTTTTAAAGTATTGACTGGCTACTGTTTACCGACTATTTACGTACGCGTAGTAAATGTTTATTAACCGTAGCCAACATTCACCAAAATATAATAGTTCCATTATCCAGTAAGTGCAGTATCACCACAAGTATTGTCAATACAGGACAATATAAAGTCTGCCATTTGCCAAGTCTCAATATTCCTGTAAATTCTAAATTCCTTCCAGTAAAACTGGTTTCTCTTTCAGAGGAATTTAATATTCACGGAAAAATGCTATCAAATTGCAGTGCTTTTAAAGTTTTAATAAGATTCAAATTGCGGCCTCATAGCCTGATAAAATGAATATTGTCTGACAGAAATTAATACTCAATTTTAGCTGCAAAATTAAACTGCTAAAATGGAGACAATTTCTTCGCCATTTATTATTTAGGAGTTCTCAAAGGTCGATTGTGGAAATAACGATGACACCTCTCTGTTAAATTCTCCAGTATTTTATATTAGAAATAAAGACACATGGGACATGGGTGGTACAATTATACTGATAATATTCAGTATTTACTGATATGAGTGTTGATGTCCCTAAGTTGTTATCAGTAAAATAACAAAAAACATGTTATCAGTATAGAATACCAGTGCTAACATCTAATATGGAACATGCTGCTCAGTGCGAGGGTATATTGGATGTACTCTGACTGTAAGACGTGTAAACTTTAATAATACTGCAGGCTCTATATTATACTAGAGAAGCTGATGGCAATCATGTTGATTAGTATGGGGGTATCTGAACCATTGGTCATATTCAGCTGGCATATTGGGAGTATGTGTACACTTCCATTCTGGGATATAGAATGTACTTACGTATGTACTTTTCAAAGTAAACTACTGAAATAAGAGAAAAACCTTTCATTCTGTTATAGGTATGTTGGTTTATTGAATTTCTTTAGGCTTGAACGTTCAATGTGCTAGATTGTTACTTGATGTTTTGACTCAGCGAACTTTTAATAATATAAATTCAAATATCCATGTGAAGGCTCCAATACTCATGAAATTTACACAGGACCACCACAAGGATAGGTGAATTGTGAAGGATCCAATACTCATGAAATTTACACAGGACCACCACAAGGATAGGTGGATTGTGATTGCTTGCAGATCATGGCAAGTAAATAAGCTTTTAAGAGTAGAGTTAGTCCTACAGTTAGTTTTACAGACTCATAAATCATAATATGAAAAACTACTTATCTGTGATGTTACTTTGTAAATTGATATTTTTTTAAAGAGAATAAAAATGTTGAGACTTTTTTTCCCAAGCTTATTGAAATTTTAAAGTTAGCGTTTGATTGATCGTTGCTGTAAGCTGATCAGTTAAACGCTGTCACAACGAATTTTACCACCTTCAAAAATCTTATTCTTACGCTAGGACAAATTCAAATACTGTGACAAAATACAGTGAACAGGATTCAGCACTCAAATCAGGTTTATTTGGCTTTGATTGAGTTCGTTCTTGTAAAATTAGAATGAAAGAAAAGAACTTGTTGACTTTCGTGTGATACATTGGTAAGGCTTGTTAGGGTGAAAACAGCAGAATATTAACACCGTTTAATTATGCATGTTTAAGGATTCTACAAATGAACTTGCAAAAGTCGGTCTCTTTTTGAGAAATTAAGACATCCAAAAATGGACAAGACATTATTATATAATACGAGTTTCAGGTGAACAGTTCAGTTAATTTTAACTCCACTCATAATTATTATTTCTATATTTTATTCTAGTTTAATGCCGGGATGTTTTATGTTGAACTGTAGCACTCCAATAATCTAATCAACACGCTGGCCCCGCCTGTTATCATGTGCAAGATATTGTTACATCTCTAATTATTATTTCTATTATTATTACCTGTTATTCTGCAATATCTCTTCGAAAAGCAGTAAAAATGACGGCCAATAAATAAATATACAGCTCTACCTCTACCTGCTTTTACTTGAACTAAACGGAGTTCTAATTTATGTTCTTTATTAGGTAAAATTGTTTCGCATGTGTGACCGAGTATTGTAGTCACAAGCATCGCATGATTATAATTACCTGCGTTTAATTTCTATAATATCAGAGGTTTCAATTTCAAACCTGTTTATTTTATCGGCGATGGCACCTCTACTTAACTATCTCCAACTTAAGTTGAAGCCTGCACAAGGCTCTAATAAAGTAATAACACTTTTTCCGAACTCAGGGGAAAATTAAAAAGTAAAATAGAAATATACAAGCTCGCTGGAGCGGATAGTAGCTATATTACAGGATACAAACTCGGGTGTTTGTACATTCTGTACATTCCATAACCTGGTCTTATTAATTTGCTAATAGTGTACAATGTATACCACGTGTGTATGTCACGTGGCCGTGTGTACAGTGTACATTGTCAAGCTGTACTCCTGCACACTCGGTACATTAGTGTGACAAGCAGTGTAATAGCGTATTAGAGACAGCTAGTACATTACAGTGACAAGTAAAGTAATAATGTGCTCTGCAAGGTCTTCGTTTTATTACTTACATGTGCATGATGTTATCGTTATTATTGATTAAGATTAACGTTTAACATTGTTATAATATGTACACAACTTTCTCCACGTTACGTATGATCCGAGAATTGTGAAATTTAACATTCGAGACATTATATTTTACGGCTCTCACTAAACAGTATTTAACAGTCGCAACCATTTAACTTCTGGTGGATATTCTTAAAGTCATCATTTTATTTAAGATTGCAGAGTATTATTATATTATGTAATAATATGGAATAATATGTGCAATGATTTGACAGCCTTTCAAGAAGATGTTCTCAGGAAATGTCACGACCATGATACCAGGAGCATGACCAGTAGGAAAATGATAAGTAGTTAGATGCATTAGAACATTAAATGAACATGGTGAGATTGACGTCTCATAATCATGATCTTTCAAGCATGATTTCGTGGCCTTTACGACATGGTGCGATTAGCTAGTCGTTGGCAGTTATTAAGCTTTTAAAGACTGACATCTTCAGACTCAATCATACATTCTAGCATGAAATTTGACGTTTAAAGATGTATTCTTACAGTATCTTAGTACTTTAGTATGGTATCATAATTATATAATGAAGATAATATCTACACAAGATGCAATCATAAACTTGACATAATATCTAACTCTTGCAATAATAGCTTACTCATAATTACTCAAGCGATCTAACAGAACCCCTCCCACTCTAACCCCCTCCCACTCTAACAGAACCCCTCCCACTCTAACCCCCCCTCTCCCACTCTAACAGTACCCCCTCCCACTCAGATATCAGACAGATTGACGCAGCTAAAGAACGCCCCCACCCTAGAAGACTGCACACCAGAGGAAGCAAAGCTCATGTCTTGTTGTGACCCTGTGGTACTGGAACAGGCTCGAAAGAACCACAGGAATGCGGTTACCTCCCTCTCCGATAACACGGTTAGTTAGGTGACTGCAGGGGTTGGAGGGGAGGGGGGGTGACTAGTGTGCACTGTGCAGCTCAAGCTGCTGAAGCTGTATTTTGAATGCTTCTGCTAAACAAACCCCCTCCTAGTGTGTAGTGTGCACCTTACCCTAACTGTGTAGCACCTTACCAGGTAACTGTTTAGCATTGCATGCTCGACCTGTTCAGTGTTGGATTTGTTGTTGGGGTTGTTCACATCATTGAAATTGGTTCTTGTCAATAAATCAGAGCGTACTGTTGATTTAGTTTGAGGGTGAAAGAGGTGTAAGGAACTACACCTTTTGTAAGGAACTACACCTTTTGTAAGGAACTACACCTTTTGTAAGGAACTACACCTTTTGTAAGGAACTACACCTTTTGAAAGAGGTGTAAGGAACTAAACGTCTTCTAAAACAGCAGAGTATAAGTTGTACGGATATATTATAACAGAATATCTACAATAAAGGTAGCTAGTTGCTCCCATTATTGTGGGTTATTGGATCGAATATTCAATAGGGAGCTGCATTATGTCATCGTTACTATGCGTTATTGGCTGGGGTAGCCCTTATATCATCATTTGGTTGGTGTCTACAGCCTATAGTCTATTATAGTCTATACTCTATAGGTGTGATAATCTTATTATCATGACTCCTATCATCTTTTGCACGAGTAAAAAATTACTTTTTACTCTTAAATTGGGTCATGGAATAAAATCAGTCCTGCAAAACAATCCATAATATCATAGCTTAATAGCGACAAATCGAGAAAATAAACGAGGGAAACGAAACAATTTTGCATAGTTTACAATATAGAGTTACATACAACAAAAATTTGGAAAAGAACCACGAGTAATATAAATCTTCTTCGTCGGTGGCTCAGCAGTTGAAACCGTTAGCAGTCCAATAAACATCACACCTATCTTTAGTCATCTGCCCTGCTGTCGCCCCTTCAACAGTCTGAACAACAAACCTAGTCTCTTTACTCAGCTCTATAAACACAGACGGACAACCCCTCGTGTAGTACCCCTTCAGTACAGCAGTAACCACTGGAGCTGAAACAAACCCACAGCCAGTAATGTTGTTTCTTTTGTAAGCCTGACCATGGTAGCCCCTCCATTCGTAGTCTCCAGTATCGCTGTATTTGGAGATTCCGGAGCATGTTAAAGCGCAGGGTGGTGGGTGGGGTTTACCGTCGGGAGTATTCAGGATCTTTACTTCTAGTGGCAGAGTTGGTGTAGTCAGCATCAGTGAAAACAGGCAGCTGAGGAGCCTCATTTTAGTAAGAGTTAGCAATGGTACTATATATAGCAGACTGCTTCATAAACTCACAAAGAAATGTTTATTTTATCTGTGCAAGGAGTTTTAAATAATGGGGTAATGAATCCTAGACAGTGTCAAGTAGACAGTGTAATTGACAGGTGGTTGTTTAATTTAAGGGTGAAGTTAGAGGACGGTTAAAATAATTAAAATAAGGAATATATGTCTTTGACAAGGTGTTGTACCAGCTGCGGAGTGCGGGTAAGTGGGGAATTTGTTTACAATTTCACAATATCTAACTATCTTCACAGACAGTGAGACAGTGAGATTAAATTTGATCTTAATTCTGAGCGTATCTCGTACTGTATGAGATTTTTGCACCAAAGCCAATTCTAGAGGTATACCCACGAAGGATAACAGTATATTATACGGATTAACGAAGCACCTATTTATATTTCTTGTGCAACGATTTCGATTGGTACATGCGTTAAGATCCTAGCTAAGCATTTGTCATTTAATCACCGGTTTTCAACACCAGGTTACCACTGTTCTTCTGTAGAGACTTATTTAGTTGAGGACATTTTTAGTTTCTGGAAAACATCAAATTAGAAGTCATTATTGTATTTAACAGATACAAAAGCCATGGAGAATTCTTCTATTTGATCTTGGCCAGATAACCACATTATACATAATACATTAATAAAGTATAATGTATATTGTACATTATATGATTATACATGAAAACTGGTGAATAAGAACTTAATGAATTAATCCACATTTATTTAGAAATATATTTTGGTAATCAAGAAGCTTTAATGGGATCATTTTCATCGTTTTTCAGAGTGTTGGGTACAAAAGAGACGACAGGTTCAAGTACGATCTAATCTCATCAGCTCTGGATCTCGATCTGAAGTTCTCTCCTCTAACTTACAAGATAAGACAGCTGGACTCTTGAAACTAGCCGCTTTGTCACTAGCCGCTTTGTCACTAGCCGCTTTGTCACTAGCCGCTTTGTCGCTAGCCACTTTGTCACCTTTGTTTCAGATTTTCAGCTCTTGTAAAGGTATTTTTATTGTACATAATCATACGTTTTTATCTAAGATATTTATTGGTTTATCAAAGAATTATTATATGACAGCATTTTTGAGCATTTTTCTGGCTTTCAGTATCGATATTTATCGCTCATTTCTATTTTTATATTGGCACAGTTTCGATGCACAATTGTAAAAATTATGCTATTATTATATGGGGTGGTAATTTGAATGATTTGATGAGTTTATAAATTGACTGACTTAACGTTATTCCATTATTTCAATTATTGAATTAGTTGTGGATTACCACTTCTGAGTTACTAATTAATATGCCAATTATTGGTGTTTTCACAGTTGGTATGTCTTGACACGTCAGTTTTATACATTTTATATAGCTGTAGGGTTTGCAGTGCAGAAAAATGTATCGTAGTTGGGGCGGTAATTCGGGCATTAACAGATGTCACAATTATGTACCTAATAAAGTCATAAAGTATTACGAATTGTATTTATTCATTTTATTGCATAATATTGCATTATAAAATTTAACACATCATGTATTGTATAAATTTATAAGACTTTCACAGAATTCAAAGTCTGCTTTATTTGAATATTAAGAGCATGACATTTTTACAGTTCAAAATAGTGTGTGGAGGTGTGATAAAAAACGTGTGAACAGTGAAGTGGTCAGTTTGAGCTTAAAAAAGCGGCGGAATGTCCAAAATATGTGAGTATATGAAAATATGTGAGTATAGGAGGTGCGTGGAATTATTCTAATTATAGCCATCAAGGTATAAAATATCTGCTGTTAGTGGCCGTGCGTGTGGAACTTAACATTGTTGAGCAATTTATAAGATCTCGTCTGATCAAGTTTTGTATTTTAGTTTCTGATAAAGTCGGAAAAGTCTGACCTAGTCATGTTATTAAGCAATCTTAAGCTCCGTCAAACCCAATATGATGGGCGTTCATTGAAATTGACTGCTGCTAGACAGAATGTCAATACAAGACGCGACGTTATCAGCGAAAAACTCTATAAATACATTAAATTTCAAACTATAGTGCAATTGAGTCATATTTTATCAAGATATTTGTTAATGACCAACTGTTTGGTTTGTAGGAAGATATGGAATAAGCTGTCTTATCTGATCTCTGTTATCTGATCTCTGTTATCTTTGAGTCACGTGATGCTAGCTCCACTCTTTACACTAAAGCTAAAACAGAAGATCCTCCCACGGAGAGTTACACTAGGAAAATTTGATGGTGTAAATCCTAACTTAGCATGTGCTACCTCTGCCGGAAAGGTACAGTAATTGACAGTAATCGCTCTATTAATTAATAGTTTATTTAAATATTTATCACACTATTAGTTAAATTGGAATTATGAAATCATGAAATGTTAGAGATGTGGCACCATGACAACATATTATACAACATAATAACAACAATAACAACTATTTTAGGTGTTTATCCACAACCCGTTCAGTGGGTCCCAGATGAGCGAGGGAAAGAGCAGCAGACTAGTTACCTCTGACAACCTTGTACCTGATCTTTACTATCTCAACATTGGGCAACAGGTATTACTATTATTTGTAGTATTAGTACTAAGTGGCTTAGCGGTGCAGTTCGTTAGTCGACCTGCCTTACTCGTGATATGCTGCTCAATCACGAGGTTGCGGGTTCGATCTACGCCTGTGCCACTAGCCATGGGGTGAGCGGCGTTGCCGTTCTGCTAAGGGTTCCGATGGACCAATGCAGCCCCCCGGTCTACTCAGCCGAATTCTCGAGAAATCGTGTGTGTGAGGGTTAAATGAGGAGCTGTACATGATCTATACAGCGGAGCCACGGGCGAATAAAGTGTGGTATAATACCTTAACCGTCGCTGGCCTTAGTTATCGATCCTTCGGGTTCCTGTAAGTGCTGGTGCCGGCCATGGTTGTCCGAAGTAAAAGAAAAAGGGTGGTTTTCATAGATGACCCCTTGCAGCTAAACAACGTAAAGTAAAGTAAAGCAGTAGTAGTATAGTAGTAGTACTACAGGTACTAACAACTCACACATTCGTTGTGATCACAGTATGATAAAAAATAACACCTCTATATAACACCTTTATAATTTACACCTTAATATAACACTGTTATAACACCTTCACTCTCTCCCGCAGATCTCTGCGATGGGTGCGGGATGCCTGGGTGCTGATGACAAGGATACCCTGTTCGTCGGATCACAGACTCACTTCCTGGCCTACGACGTTCACAACAACTCCGACCTCTTTTACAGGTATAACAATCTTCAGTATGACGCAATAAAACACAAGGAAATCTCTTTCTTTCTTTCTTTAGTCACATGTATGTAAGTTGTGGCTATGATTAATATTGCATATTTTACTATGATGTCATGGCTGTTAGGTAGTTGGATGTCTAGAAAAGAAGGGTGTTGATCTTGAAATAAATTGCTTATGTCTACATCCTTACATCTACAGCTAAAGTTCTTCAGCTCAGAGCTCAAATGCAGCCCCTAATGCAGCCCCTGAATATGTTGTGGCATTTCAGTACCGGGGTCTGTACAATAAAGGAGACCCGCCACCACCCTATTTTAACATCTGACATCCAATACTTATACAGCATAATCGATTATATGAGGGTACCAAAATAACTTTGTAGCTGCCTGTTATTGTTATAATAGGGGGAGAGTTCCTGCAAATTTAACATTTTATAGGTTTAAGTGACCTGGGTTCTTTGTCGAGGATGTTTGGAATAATTCGGTGATTGTGTCACGTGATGATATAGCTGGTTCCATTAGTGTAGGTCAGTTAGTGAGCATTATTATATACTTACTACTCGGGACCCCCGGAGCTGTGCGGTTTCAAATGGTCTGGAATCCTGGATTGAAACATAATAAATCTTCTGGTATTATAGGGCATGGTATACTGAATTTTTATTTTGTAAATGACTTTTCTGAAAGGCACATAAAATAACTGCAACAAAAAGTGTTATTTGCACCATTACTACTTTTTTTGTGTTCAGGGAACAGGCTTGCCACATAGGTCCGGTAGTTCTGAACGTTTAGGCAGGGTGCTAGGTTGTGGTACACTCTCAACTAGGTAGTCTGCGAGTCCAAAATCTCAAAAAAAGTCACCAATATTATTACAGAGAGTGTCCGGACGGGGTGAACACGATAGCTCACGGCTACATTGCTGATTGTGATGTTCCACTGGTGTTCACTGGTGGTAACTGCTCTATTTCTGGTAGGTGGAGGGTATGAGGATTATTTTATATGCTTGCTGTTCTTATGCAACAATGTATCAAATAACAATATGAATATTATGTGATTATTCAAATATAATAATAATTAGAAATTACAGGATTATTTAAAAGTATGTTAAAATCTGCCCAGTTCTTCATCTTGATCCAGAACAACTATAATTTACAACTAACTGTAATATAACTACTATATTTCTAACATTGTCTCGTTGTCCAGGCTTCTCAGAAGACGGAGATGACAAGTTCTGGACAGTAACGGGGGATAACGTGTGCTCTCTGGCTCTTCTCGACTACAACCAGGACAACATCAACGAGCTGGTGGTGGGTTCTGAGGACTACGAGATAAGGGTCTTCCACTCTGATGAGATGATAGCTGAGATCACTGAGACCGAGAGTGTCACGTGTCTAGCTGCTATGAACGGCAGCAAGTTCGGGTAAGTTTACTGTGGATACAATGAGATAGCAGATTATACTTTCAGTCACGGAGCTGTCGCTAGAGTTTGGAAATTCTGGATGGGTTCTGGATTTGTCGTGGAATACCAGGCATTTTACTAGTTCCATCCATAATATTTTGCATTGTGCGTGTTGGTATTGGTACACGTTTAATAACCAGAGATATATCTCGTCACGCCACATTCCTTACCTGACCTACAACAGGTACGCTCTAGCTAACGGTACAGTGGGAGTGTACGACCGTAACTCACGCTTCTGGAGGATCAAGTCCAAGAACCAGGCGGTGTCCATCTTCTCGTATGATCTGAACGGAGACGGAGTACCGGAGCTGATCACGGGGTGGAGTAGTGGTAAACTTGATGCCAGGAGTAGCCATAACGGAGAGGTATGTGCTGGTCACGTGGGCAAAACTTGTTCGTGTTGGTCACGTGGGCTGGTCACCTGGGCTAAACTTGTTCGTGCTGGTCACGTGGGCTAAACTTGTTCGTGGTGGTTTAATAGTTTGGCGATAGAACAATACCTTAAAACAGACTGGTACCTTAAATTTTTAAAACTAGGTAATTTGAACATCGATTGGACGCCTTCAGACTCAGAAAAAAAATTATTTAGTGGAATTGTAAAAATGGTAATGGTTAGTTAAATATTATCTTCTAATTATCTTCAGCAAGTTGCACCATCTTTCTACCCTCACCCCCGCTTTGAAATAGCTAAAGGTTTCCTCCCCCAGGTAGTGTTTAAAGATAACTTTGGTTCAGCAGTGGCTGGCATCGTAGAGGGCGACTACAGGCGGGACGGGACTAAACAGCTCATTACCTGTAGTGTGGATGGGGAGGTGAGTACTAGTCACGTGTTGTCACGTGTTGTCACGTGCGTGTCACGTGTGGCTCAGTGCCAACCATATATCGTGGCTGGACATCTGGTTGGCCGTCTGATTATTTTTAGATTTCAGATTGAAGTTGGTGGTATATTCTACCATCTGAGGTGTTATGACCTCAAATTATGTTTTTGTGGTTTTAAGAGAAACCTATTTGACTAATAATAGTACCATTATCACATACACGGTCAAACGAAAGAACAACATTCACTATTCAGTCATGTGGCTATGTGGCGGTTGAATATATCAATAATTTCGTTATCATTTTCTCATGACCAGTTCAGTCATGACGTCATAACACTTCTATCTCAAGGTTCGAGGTTACTCTCCCGCCAACAAGGATTCGTCCCACAACCTGATGGATAATGATGCAGAACAAGACCTGGTCAGAGAACTAGCGCAGAGGAAGAACAACTTGCTCCTAGAACTTAAGAACTACAGTGAGAACACCAAAGCAGGAAAGGAGGTCAGTTCATAATTTTAGCTTTATAATGTGTAACGAAAGTTGTGTTGTGGCCCAATTGTAATCCGTAGATTACCATAACCAATCATCCAGTTAATCAATGTTTATTACGATTTAAGTTAATGAATATTTATTATGATTTTTAAAACAATATAATATTTAGTTTTTGAGTTGGGTGTTAACTTCGTTCACCTGATCAGTGATCTTCCCTCACTTCTACCCCATCACACAGGTTGGAGGTTTGAAACTGAGCGCTACAACCGACGTAGACGGCCAACACATGGGCATTATCCCAGCTAACACCCAACTACAGACTTCCTTACAAGTCACCACGGAAACGGACAGCATGCCCTCCCACGTGCAACTTCTTATCAATACCACTAACACCACCGTTATCAAGGTACGTGCACGTGCAACTTCTTATCAATACCACTAACACCACCGTTATCAAGGTACGTGCACGTGCAACTTCTTATCAATACCACTAACACCACCGTTATCAAGGTACGTGCACGTGCAACTTCTTATCAATACCACTAACACCACCGTTATCAAGGTACGTGCACGTGCAACTTCTTATCAATACCACTAACACCACCGTTATCAAGGTACGTGCACGTGCAACTTCTTATCAATACAACTAACACCACCGTTATCAAGGTACGTGCACGTGCAACTTCTTATCAATACCACTAACACCACCGTTATCAAGGTACGTGCACGTGCAACTTCTTATCAATACCACTAACACCACCGTTATCAAGGTACGTGCACGTGCAACTTCTTATTAATACCACTAACACCACCGTTATCAAGGTACGTGCACGTGCAACTTCTTATCAATACCACTAACACCACCGTTATCAAGGTACGTGCACGTGCAACTTCTTATCAATACCACTAACACCACCGTTATCAAGGTACGTGCACGTGCAACTTCTTATCAATACCACTAACACCACCGTTATCAAGGTACGTGCACGTGCAACTTCTTATCAATACCACTAACACCACCGTTATCAAGGTACGTGCACGTGCAACTTCTTATCAATACCACTAACACCACCGTTATCAAGGTACGTGCACGTGCAACTTCTTATCAATACAACTAACGCCACCGAACCAGCAAGTATTTAAATTTTAAACATTGCGCGCGAGCTACTGATAAGTTATACAGTAAAACCCCGATTTACCGCAAACCCCGATTTACCGCGCCTATTTCTTTCTCCCGAACTCCGCGGTAAATCGGGGTTTAACTGTACCATAGATTTAATTTTTCGTGCAGTTCAATTATTTAACTTTAAGATCAACATTAAGGTAAATAGGAAGAAGCCGGTTAAGCGTATGTGCTATAACTATAAAAACGTGAACTGGGAGAGGTTAAACCATGAACTCCGGCACACAGACTGGAATGTATTGCTTAATGGCACAGAACCTGAAATTGGGTGGAAAAAATTTAAAGAAAAACTTTTTAATATCACTGACAAATTCATCAAGAAATGCTCAGTTAAGACAGATGGACAAGATCCATGGTTTGACTCAGAGTGCTATGATGCATGGCGCAAGAAAATAAGACTGCATAAAGATAGACATAAAAGCGATAGAGCCCAAATAGCATTCTCCCTTGCCAGGAAAAACTTCAAAAATGTGGTTGCTCAAAAAATGCGAGAAACATTAAATGAATCAGATGATAGCGCTCTTGTAACAAAAAAATTCTGGTCATATGTAAAATCAAAAACAGCTAGTCAAAGAATTCCTGAGTTTGTAAGCTACAAAGGCATTGTCCGCAACTGCCCAGAGGACCAGGCCAACTTATTTAATGGCTTTTTCTTTGAGCAGTTCTCTGAAGCATCATTATACGACATAGATATTGATTATTCAAACGATTGGCGCTTTGATATTGCATTTGACCACCAAAGGGTTCGAAAAATCCTTTCCAATATTAACCCTAACAAAGCTTATGGGCCTGACGGTATTCATGGGAAACTTTTGAAAAACTGTGCTGTTGGGCTTGCATACCCATTATCACTATTATTTCATTCATGTTACAACATTGGGACATTACCTAGGGAGTGGAAACTGGGACACGTTGTACCCATATATAAAAAAGGTGATAAACACGAGGTTTCAAATTATAGGCCAATATCCCTTACATGCTTAATCACCAAAGTTCTTGAACGCATAATTAAAGATGAGTTACTTGCACTTACTAACGGCATGATCAACGATAAACAACACGGTTTTCGAGCTGAAAGATCATGTGCAACTAATCTTGTAGGTCTATGTGACCTGAGCCTAGCTCTCTCACTGAATGAAAATATGAGAACAGATGTAGTCTACTTTGATTTTGCCAAAGCTTTCGACTCAGTTAACCATGATCTTATATTATTTAAGCTAAAGAGCAAATTTGGTATTGATGGGAGGCTACTGAAATTCATCACTGATTATCTAAGAGACAGGCAACAACAGGTCTTGATAAGTGGTAAGTTTTCTTCCATGAGAAACGCCCAATCTGGTGTACCACAAGGGTCAATTTTGGGACCTTTGTTGTTCATTATGTTCATTGATGATATATCAGTGGGGATTTCACCTGGCACACAACTGTCACTGTATGCCGATGATACTAAAATTTGGCGTGAGATTGTTTCGGAGTCTGATATCCTGCGACTGCAGAAGGACATTGATTATCTCCATGACTGGTCACTTTCTAATAAAATGAGATTTCATCCCGACAAATGTAAGGTCCTCACCGTCGCAGGAAGGATATCCGAAACAGTTTCCCTCCTTAGTGTCCTACCACTCTTTAACTTTGTATACTCCATGGGAAGAATCGCACTTGACTATGTCGATCATGAAAAGGATTTGGGTGTTTTTGTGACCAAGAATCTCGACTGGCAAGACCAGCGCTCTAAAGTCCTCTCAAAGGCCAACCAAAAATTAGGCATGGCAAGGAGAAATTGCTATTTTGTTCAAGATGTAAATCGTCGTAGAGTACTGTATCTCACTTTAATGAGAAGTCAATTTGAGCATTGCTCAGTTATATGGAGACCGGTCACAAAATCCCAGATAAGCAAGCTGGAGGGCCTCCAAAAGCGTGCTATTAAGTGGATTCTTCGCGAGGAGTATATGAGTTATCCACCATCCACATACATTCAGAAATGCAGACAGCTTAAGATTATGCCCATAGAAGACCGCTTCGACTTTCTTGACCTTATTTTCTTCTTTAAAATTGTGAAGCAACATATTCCTGTCACTTTACCCTCATATTTGCAACCATATCAAGGCCACTCAAGGTTAAGAAATAGCCACATGGACCCCTTATGTTTTGTAAGCTCGATCTTACCACGAGCAAGCTCTAACGCTTTTGCTAAGAACTTTTACTTTAGGACCCATTCCAAATGGAATCATATTCCTCTAGATATACGTGAGATAGAGACTATTTCTGAGTTCAAAAGCAAATTGACCTCCTACATGTGGGATAAAATTATGCCGGAGGACTTTGATTATGATCTAGATTTTTCCCTCGAGACAGAGATGTGAAGCAGTTTACCTAAAGCTAACAATATGTTCATAAGGAGCTTAAATCCCTGTTGTCTGTATTTCTCATTTCTCATTTTAGTGCATGTCATCACATCATGGATTTCACTTTATTATATGATTTGATTGCTTTTGATATTTTTGTGTGTTTCTATTTGAAATTCTATTTAAAATTTAAGATTTTCGTGGGCCCATACTTGTGCAGGAGGTGCATTTTGCTCTCAACATCTGTGTTTTGGTGACCCTCAGGTCCTTTGATTACATACATTTTGTCCTAGAAAATCTGATTTTATCGGAGTCTTATACTTTTGAGAAAATTTAATGTTGTTCATTCATTGTGTAAATTTGTATGTAATTGATCGATTTGAAAGATTTCAATAAAAAAAAAAACCTGTTCCTACAGCTGATGTTAATAATTTCATGATTTACAGGTAATTGTGTGATCAGCAACTACTTCACTTTGCTCGTTTTTATAATATGTGCATTATTATTCCATTTTAAGATCACGTTTAGCCACTTTTGAATGTTTTCAGAATTAAATTCGATGGCAAAGGCTTCCTCTGAACTTAACCAGTTGACCAAAATAATTATAGTGAAACCCCGATTCGCACTACAGTTTGGAGGAAAGAGAAATAGTACACTAAAACGGGTCGTACTGTAGGTCTGGGTTTACCCGGACAGATCACAACCTTTCCTCTGCAAAGTACTGGTTTCCAACTAGGGGTTATGGTTTAGAAGCACTCAAGCCGATAGGGGAATTAAGGAGTTCGACCCATTTTTGAGACGTATTTCATAGGATCACGTAATCGGGGTTTACGGTAAGCGAGGTTTTACTGTAAATTGTCCAACTCGTCAAAATTCTGTAAGACTTCCACCCAGTAAACGACCGGGGGTAGGATTTGGCCGGGGCCGGGGCCGGGGCCGGGAATGTCCAAATTTTGCCGGGCCGGGAATTGGCCGTTCTGGAATTTGGCCGGGGCCGGGGCCGTGAATTTAATAAATCCACGGCCAAGTTAGAACTTTTCAGGACTTAGGATCTGAACTTATTTTTACATGACAATATAATGTTCGTTTTTAATGTAATTTTAAGACTTATATGAAAGTTTTAGGCCGATTTCGATCAAAAATTCCCGGCCAAATTCCCGGCAAAAATTGAAAATCGGCCGGGGCCGGGGCCGGGAAGAAATAGCTCCCCCGGTGCCGGGATTTCACGGCGCCGGGAATCCCGGTCGATTACTGCTTCCACCATGTTTTATCCTTATATTACGCAATCATATGGAAGTAGTAAATGGTTGAGGCAAGAAATTGGTAAACTTTATAATGTATAGAGTTTGAAACGGTACAAAGAAAACAACCAAAAATAAGCTATTAAACATCTACAAGAATAATTCGTTAAATTTCTCAATTAAAAATATCACTCAATATATAGCTACCCTAGTTACCCTCTAACCATTTTGGAAATGACCTTCCCCCAAACTACGCGGTAAATCGGGGTTTTACTGTACTAAATATCCAAACCGCGGTGTACTGTGTACCTGATGGTAATTTGGTTGTGTAACTGATGTATATGAATTTATTTCTTAATATCACTCTACATTGAAGAACTAAGTTATCGTTAACAGCTGTATTTGTTGATCTGACGGCCAATACCTCAAAGACCGCGCAACACAATTACCCGTGAGCGCTAACCTTTGACCAGCAATGTTTTTCGATGTGATCAAAAGCAGCTGATAGATATCACTCCCTTCTATTAGAAATAACTAAAAAGTTGATTTCGAGAAAATTTTCATGAAGCCCCCTTAACTAGCTGTTAACTATTTTAGTATGTATTTTAAAGTAATCTATAAATACATATTTCAGACAGTAACATATCCATATATTTCAGGCAGTAATGATATTTGCCGAAGGGATATTTAACGGAGAGAGTCACGTGGTACACCCACCTTCCAGTGGAATCACCTCCGCTCTCAGTGTCCCTATATTCCCGCCTAAAGACGTCCCCATTGACTTACATGTCAAGACTTTCGTCGGGTAAGTTGGTTTGATTTTCGGCTAATGGTGGGTCTTTTTATTATGATGGAGAGAATGGGCACTTACTTGGGAATCACTTAAAAGTTAATGAATCGTCAACTTCTTCAAATCGTAATGTGAGTCTACCCGGATCAATGAGCATGCTCTAATGGGGATGAAAACGAATTGTCACGAACTTGTGGTCATACGACATTTAACTTCTATATTTAACGCTACTTTGAGTTTCATTATTGGATCTTATCTTGAGCACTTAGCACTTCAAGTGCTAAAAGGGTTCGCCTAAAACCATTTTGATGCCCTAACCTCACCCACGTGACACTACTTATATATCTACCATTAGCTAAGTGAATCTGATGACACTCAGCAGTCACGAACCTCGACATTGTGTCTGTCAACGTGCTGACAGATGTAATAACTACAAAACTCTCTTGTAGGAGTTACAGATATTTTTAATTGCTCAGTACCCATTAGCTAATACTACACGCCTAGAGAAAAGATAAAAGATCCCAAGATACCTCAGTTCCTACTCCCAAGTCTGACCCAACCCCACCTCCCTCAGTCACAAGAACAGTTCACAGTACCACGTGTTCTGACCCACCTCCTTCAGGCACAAGAACAGTTCACAGTACCACGTGTTCTGACCCACCTCCCTCAGGCACAAGAACAGTTCACAGTACCACGTGTTCTGACCCACCTCCCTCAGGCACAAGAACAGTTCACAGTACCACGTGTTCTGACCCACCTCCTTCAGGCACAAGAACAGTTCACAGTACCACGTGTTCTGACCCACCTCCCTCAGGCACAAGAACAGTTCACAGTACCACGTGTTCTGACTCACCTCCCTCAGGCACAAGAACAGTTCACAGTACCACGTGTTCTGACCCACCTCCCTCAGGCACAAGAACAGTTCACAGTACCACGTGTTCTGACCCACCTCCCTCAGGCACAAGAACAGTTCACAGTACCACGTGTTCTGACCCACCTCCCTCAGGCACAAGAACAGTTCACAGTACCACGTGTTCTGACCCACCTCCCTCAGGCACAAGAACAGTTCACAGTACCACGTGTTCTGACCCACCTCCCTCAGGCACAAGAACAGTTCACAGTACCACGTGTTCTGACCCACCTCCCTCAGGCACAAGAACAGTTCACAGTACCACGTGTTCTGACCCACCTCCCTCAGTAACAAGAACAGTTCACAGTACCACGTGTTCTGACTCACCTCCCTCAGGCACAAGAACAGTTCACAGTACCACGTGTTCTGACCCACCTCCCTCAGGCACAAGAACAGTTCACAGTACCACGTGTTCTGACCCACCTCCCTCAGGCACAAGAACAGTTCACAGTACCACGTGTTCTGACCCACCTCCCTCAGGCACAAGAACAGTTCACAGTACCACGTGTTCTGACCCACCTCCCTCAGGCACAAGAACAGTTCACAGTACCACGTGTTCTGACCCACCTCCCTCAGTAACAAGAACAGTTCACAGTACCACGTGTTCTGACTCACCTCCCTCAGGCACAAGAACAGTTCACAGTACCACGTGTTCTGACCCACCTCCCTCAGGCACAAGAACAGTTCACAGTACCACGTGTTCTGACCCACCTCCCTCAGGCACAAGAACAGTTCACAGTACCACGTGTTCTGACCCACCTCCCTCAGGCACAAGAACAGTTCACAGTACCACGTGTTCTGACCCACCTCCCTCAGGCACAAGAACAGTTCACAGTACCACGTGTTCTGACTCACCTCCCTCAGGCACAAGAACAGTTCACAGTACCACGTGTTTGAGCTATCCCGCCAGCTCCCTCAGGCACAAGAACAGTTCACAGTACCACGTGTTCTGACTCACCTCCCTCAGGCACAAGAACAGTTCACAGTACCACGTGTTCTGACTCACCTCCCTCAGGCACAAGAACAGTTCACAGTACCACGTGTTCTGACTCACCTCCCTCAGGCACAAGAACAGTTCACAGTACCACGTGTTTGAGCTATCCCGCCAGCTCCCTCGCTTTACCCTCTACATCCAGGCTCCCACTAACACCGCTAAGCCCAAATCTTTTGTCTCCTTCCCGGTCAACGAGCGGATAAACCGGGTGGTGATGTGGATTAATCAGAACTTCCTGCTGGACGAGGAGGTTTGCGCAGTGAGTTCGTAGCACTGCACTGCACGAGAGTGTTGTGTGCATGTGTGTTTTGTGTGTTGCGCGCGATTATTTGCACGTGCATTTAAACCGTCCTGTGACCACACGAAATATTCAAAAAATGGCAGCAAAAATAGTTGTATTCAAAGCAGAGCAATAATTAATATCACCAACTAGAAATATGACTGTCAAGCGTACTTTATTTCAAGTTTCATCCCACCTCCCATCTCAATAGACTTAATAATAATGTTTTCAATTGTCAGTATCATACAAACGTGTGATTAAACAGCTGTATTTTACAAAATATCTTAACTAAATACCTCAGATTTCTGCTGACACGGAACTTGATCTAAAACTGATGGCGCTGAGAACTGGATGTCCAATATTCCTCCACATGGTTCCAGGTTAATAGTTTAGTTATGCAATTTAGATAATGCGCACTTTTCGTGTCTGGAAGCATTTTGAGAGACACTGGAAGTATTTTGAGAGACAAATTAAGTTGGCAGCAGGAATATTTATTTTACTTTCCCCGATTTAATGTCCAATTATTGTAAAAGTTGTGCTAATACTTTAATACGAACTTTAATATAAACTTTTAAATTCATACGCAGTTTATGAATTCTGATTTTTAGTTGACAGCTACAGAACTACACTCCGCAGTTGCTAGTCACGGGAGTTACATTGTGTTTTGCCTGTTACTTGACTTAATGATATAATGTGTGAAGTGGTGGTTAAAAAACGCTCCACTGAGACAAGATTAAACTATTTATGATTTTACCGCCACCTCATTTAAGCTTTTAAGATCGCTAATACGAATTAACTCGGATCCGCTCAGGTACAATAACGATACACTGTGAGGATATTGACTTGGTTGGGGATATAGTACAGGCTCTAGCTGCCTCTCTTAATATTGAGAACATGACATCCACCGCCAACTTCCCCGACTTTATTGAGAAGCTTAAAGAGGTGCTTTATATAATATTTACCTGTTTCCCCGTTTACAGTTAATAGCTTAACCATGAAATCTGTGCCATAATGTCTCAGTTATTACCAACACGCCATTTTATAAATCTCTCATATTCCACAACCTAGAGCTTGTTGCTAATCCCATCTTACATCAGGTACTGGTTAAAGTTGACGAGTATCACAACGTCCGACAGAAGCTTACAGCAGAGATGGCAGACCACAGCAATCTGATCCGGAGTCTGGTGGTACGTGCGGAGGACGCGCGCCTCATGAACGACATGAACAGTATGAAACAGAGTTATCTCAAGTTATACGATCTTAACAGGTTAGAGTTTAATTCGTTGACGATTTCAGTTGAGTCTATCTGGAGACAATATTATGTAATTTTAAAATCGGACAGTCGAACTGTTAAAGATGGGGTTAAAGATGCAATAGACCACCGGATATAGTGTTAAAGATATGAAAGCACCTGAAAATGCTAGAAAATTAACCCAGTAATCCTGTCTCCGCTGAAGGACAACGCACTAGGGTCTAGACTGTGTAGTGTTGACACATTATTTTGTCATATTATCCTAAATCAAGATACTGTTGTTCATTAGTAGCGGATTAATGGTATTGATGGTCACTTACCCTGGGCACATTATTTCGGGGTACAACTGCATATCCTACCAACGTCTTAACTGATTCTATATTGTATATCTGAGGCTGCTCTTGTAAAGGGGGTTAATTGGTATTTATTTGTAGAATGTCCTTTAAAAAGTAAAATAGGTTGGAAATAACTCTCTGGAGCACTTAAAACAACACATCACATTCCTGGGTAGAGATCAGTACTTTGGTAATGGATGTAAAGTGGATATGGACATCACGTCGCCATGACAATACTTAGCTGTTAAAATATCATCTGAACTTAAAATACTGCAATCCTCGATTACTATTTATAATCTTAATAAAGCTTTTACCTATCCTCATGACACAGAACTGTTGTGAGAGAATCCCTTGGTATTTATTTGTGCAATTAATCGAATAAAAGCTCCACTCTGGCCCATCTCCCCGTGGTAGATTTGTTGTTTTTATTGAACCAGAGAAAGGAAGGATCTATTAATAAGCATCTCGCCATGCTCTCGTAGGTCCCTGAGATCTGCCTTTATAATAACTTTAAAATGCGATCTTGTCACTCGGCGAGCTCTTTTTATGTCGCATTGTCTTCCTGAAGAGAAGCGTTCCCTATTTTAGTATAATAAGTGCTCGAATCTCGTAACAATGGAAACCGCACCTGTATCACTCCAATACTATGGCCACCAATCACGATCAACGATCTTGTCACGTGCTATTTGGTGACCAATCAGGGACGGTACTATTAGTCAAGGAACACAGTCCGCGGTGCTGTCCCATTGGGCAGCTAGAGTATCATCAATATGAGAATCGGAGCCTTCTCTTTAGATGCAGAAGTTTGGGTCAGAACATTTTTATGGAAACCCTGCGAAATATTATTTTTAACTTCCTCTCTTACAGGGATCTTGTAAACGGTTACAATATTCGTTGTAACAATCACTCCGAGCTACTCGCCTGTCTCAAGATTGTCAATCAGGTTAAAGCAGCATTTTAAATTATTCTTTTTGAAGATATACCCTAAAAATTAGACGTATCCATGCCACTATCCATTCTTCGGAATCCGGCTTATTTTTCTTTAAGAAAAATTGGAGAGCACTTTAACAGTTCGATACTTTAAATTAATATTATACAATATAAATTTATAAAGTTTTATTTATTTCCCAGGGTATTCAGAAAGCAGGACGTCTGAGGGTAGGAAAACCTAAAACTCAAGTTGTAACAGCCTGCCGAAGTGCTATCAAACAGGGTGACGTTGAAAAACTCTTCAAAATCATCGAATGTGGTGGTGTTTGAAGCCCGCTTCTTATCATGTATTTTTTGTACATTTTATTTTCAGTCCACATTACTTATTTAGTAAATAAGTTATTTACTTGATGTAATTTTAATTCAGAGAGCACTTTATCTTGGTTGTTTTTTATAATGTACATATTCATACGCGTACAGATTATGTATTATAATATTATAATGTCCATAGCATTACATTTAAGATTTGTGAGGGCCTGGAGCCTTTGTTCGTGTGGTGTATAATGTAAAGAATGGACAGAATTAGAACCAAATATTTACGATTTCTTCCATAGTTTATGATAAAACATACAGAGTTTTCAGATTGGTTATAACTTGTATAAATTATATAATGCAACAAACGTTTATATTATTTAATTCAAAAGTTGAATACGATCTCTAGTCTTTTGTTTTTTCACTAATATGATCATAAGATTAAGGTTGATTTATAAAAGAAAATTGAAAGTATAATATACAGATAGCTCTATCAAAATAAGTTGTCAGATTTTTTTGACTCGTGATACTGCAAATTGAATGGTTAATCGTAATCACGTGTTAAAACAAACTTGTACCCATCATTACCAATATCAATGAGAACATCTGATTATTTATTACATTAATTATTTAGATAATTGAAACTGCATTTCATTTGTTATAACGTAGGTCCCGGTTCATATCAATGCTGAACTCCTCTCTGATAGCTTTCACAAAGCATCGAAAATAACACCGTCAAATTGACTTACATTCACGTTCCCCCTTATTACGAACAAGCTGTTCCATAGCTTTTGGGGGCGACACATTCTAGCAGATCTATTTGTCATCCGAAATCCTGTCATTTGTAGAATATCTACTGTCACATCCAGGAAGGCTCATCAAACATTACCCAGCTGATAAGATTGATCCTTAAGCAAACGTAAGATATCATTTGTAGGACAGAAACAACTCTTAATTGAACTTTCTAAACATTTAGAACAAGAAGCCATCTAAATGATAAATCTTATTTTTATCTCAAAATGTTCTGAATTATTGGACGACGGTTACAAAGAGGTTTGTTTTGGTTACTTATGTACTTTGCGGAACGCGCGAGACCTAATTTAAGCTAAAACATCACGACTCTTGCTGATTTCTACATAATGCGCGTATTATAGTCCTATCAGCTAGCTAACATGAGACTTAGCTAGCAGAGGACTACAGCCAGTTGTACCATATTTGTTTTCGTTTTCTCTTAAATAGCTCTTAATAGTCTATGTAATAAGCGCCATGAGTTGGTACAGAATTTTTTGTCTCTGATTTTGATAAATTTGGTACCAAAAGTTGCCTTTGACTGTGAATAATGAAAATTCACCGTGTAGCACGATAACGTCGAGATGTATGTGGGCCTCCTTACCTCCTTACATCCTTACCTGTGCATTGCAAAAAGTGAACAAAGGACAAAAAATTGGTAGGTTTACAACCTACCAGGACGCGCGCCGAGTTGGACTCGTCGGTCCAATATATGGAATAGATATTTTACGAGTATCACCCGTTATATAACGAAAAATGGTTAATTTATCGCCTTAAATGCCTATAACTCCTAGAATTTTGAATAGTTTGAAATAATTCTTACAGGATCGTAATGCAATGAACTTGTAGCGCGATGCACTACTGGGTCGCGCCGCGCATCAAATAATTCTTCTCGCAACCACGTATGCAGATCGGCGAAATGCGGAGGATTGATGCATCGTGAATCAAGTAATGAACTTAATCAGACGCAACTTTTGGTACCAAGATTATATAATATTTAAAGCACCTAAGTTAAAATATTAGTATTAAAAGTTTTGTCTCGATGAGCCATGATTACAATACCATAATAACTATGTGATAATAATTGAAAAAGTGAAGTTAGGCCGAAGACTAAAAATTTGCGCACAAAAAGCACGCGCGGCAAACAAGCGCCGTGACGCATTTTTAGCGAAAATTGTTACACTGTGGATTTATTTAATTCACATTTTTAAACAACTTTTGGTACCAAATTTATCGAAATCGGAGAAAACGTTCTGTGCTCGCGCTTGGCGCTTATTACACTGACTATAAATAAAAAGTTTTCAGTACCAAGTACAGTTAACGGGTGATACTCGTAAAATATCTGTTCCATATATACATGACCGTCGACGAGTCCACAGTCCAATTCGGTGCGCGTCCTGGTAGGTTGTAATCCTACAACGAGTACAGTGGTGAAACATATTTGTGCCACAAATCGTTTTACTGCCTACATCTCTAAATTTTCTAGCACTTATGACAACCCGGCGCGCACAGACGGGACCTCCCCTGGACGGTTTTATTACTTGTTCTGATAGGAAACGTTTTGTAGCCGAATGATCATAACAACTTTTTATTTGAGTTATCAATAATAATACAATTTGATTGCAAATTATTTGGCAAACATTAATGTAAAATATTCATAAAAATTTGTAAAAGTTTATAGTTAATACATAATATAATATGAATAAGGGACTCCGCACATAACAAACTTTTTAAACAAATACGCGTCAAAGATTTGTAGTTCAATTACGAATGTAATATTTTGTTAAAAGTTATGTTTGCTTTTTGACCATATAATCCGATAGCTGAATATTTTATCTACAATACATACAGTATAATTTTTATGTACACATTAACCTAATTTAAAAAATGAGTGAAGCTAAAACGAAAAGAGATGTTGCTCAACTTTGAGGTGTAAAATATCCACAACTCGCTAGGCTATTGTGATATTCCTATCACGGGATCTCCTTACTCCACCCTGCTGAGCTGGTTCAAGCTGATTTTAATGGTCAGATCACAACGTTTATAACTTTCTTCTACTACTTTATACTTATAGTAGTTATTACTACTTTACTGGGGAAAAGTTGCAAGGACTATAATTATAAATGAACTTTAAGATTTACGATTCAGATCATCTAAATAATCGATTACTGCAAACAAATTATTGGTCACATCAGAATTAACGACCTATACCGACCCAACTGAAAACAGATCCACTGAAGGTACCTAACACCGCGATTTGATAAACATTAGTGTCATTGCAACTATGTCTATATGACCAAAAAACTGGTCAAGAGTACAGAAGACCTCTATACAAATAAAACTCAAGGACTAATGAACTGTAGGTTTCCCGTTTCATGACTAATGCACCGACAAATGATTAATTTCTCTATGGACCTCTATAACCCGACCCATCTGAAAACAGATGCGTTAGGGTTTTGTAACGTTAGGGTTTTATGACCTGGCAATAAATCTCATATTTAAACATTATCGTTGCTTGTGGTAAAGACCACAACTTATCACAAAACGCCCTCGGCGCGCTTTTTATTTATACATATTTAGCTGAAACCTGAAGTGTGTTTTTGTATTTATAGATGCAGCTAAAGTCTAAAGCGTGTTTTTGTATTTATAGATGCAGCTAAAGTCTAAAGCATGTTTTTGTATTTATAGATACAGAGATAGAGAGGGTGTCTCCGCCCTCTGGGGTCGTTAGCGGCTCATGTGCTGACCAAGATACACGTTACAATCTCAACAATATCATGACTTCATAACATATTATTGAGTTATATGACAATTAACTCTGACCGACTAGAGACCACATTGATAACCATTTCCCGTTTAGGATTCTAATGAGCTAACGTCTAGTCTGTTTATATAATATATCGTTAAAACATTTGTAAATCACAAGTTATATCATGGTCTAAAACTCCAACAGTAATATCTTATATCACACGCTCACTTTCATTTTTGTTAAATAGTGTGTGCAGTTTCACTTTCAGGGAGAAAGTAGGTAATTTGATTTAGATATTTTTAGAGATTGTAATTAATTTGGGCGTAAATCATTTTAAATTGGACAGAAATTTCGTGAGCGGACATAATTGTAGTCGTTTGAATCAGATTTGGACTGACGATGAACTTTCTTTTGGGTCTAAATACTTGTTTTTCTTCTTTTAAAACCCCCGGAGGCGTTTGCCAGCATGGCGATGTGGCCCGTATCTTACCGTTGAATATCGAGGTCTAGGTGTGCCTAAAACGTACTTTCTTGGAGTCAGCTGGTGTTGCCAGAACAGTTAAAGTCGCTCATGCTCGGTCAAGATGCGCAATGGTAATATGATCTCGCTAATACCAACACAAATTATCAGCCATAACAATTACATCCCAACTATTATATCGACCACTATTTAGCAACCACTTCCCGCACAGGATTATAATGAGCTAAAATATGTTTACAGTGTTCACTATTTAGCAGAGCGTTCTAGTTGTGATATCACGTCCTAAAGCTTTAAAAGGAGTAACGCACCTGCTTTGTAGTTTATACTACTTACTTTATTTTTGTTTATATATTTAATTGTGCACATTCACAGAGTAAGTTCTTTGTTTATATTTTACATACTATTACTATATTCCTATTGCTGCCTGGAAAGATGACTTAAGTTGACAATTTTGCACTCTACCATTAATAATAAAAATCGATCTTACGTATGTAACTAATCTCAGATTCATTCAGTTTCACCGAATGAATCAACATTTTGTTCGCTTCGCCAATTGTCATCTTTTCATGAGGTTAATGTTCGCAAGGTCCAGGTAAAGTATGTTTAGTCGGCGACGGCCCCTCCCAGCTACCAAACTCCTCATTAGTCTCTTACAGAGTTACAGTGGTGTAGTGTGTACATTTTAAGATAAAATATTTTAATTTGATGTTTTCATGGTTTTTGACTAGGTTTATAAAAATTTTGTGCGTTAGTCTCTTAAAGTTAAAATAGAACAATTAAAAGGTCTTCAGGTTGTGCGATCTTGAACTTCCATAAACTATTAGCACAATGAAGCAAATTTGTTGTGAGTTGTGACTAATCTCAGCCTCAAATGAGACAGAATTTAAATTTATGGTTTTTGTATTCGATGAATAATGAATATCAAACTAGCTTTATTTTGAATAGATGAATGTAAACTTCAATCTATTTTTTGGTTTGATTTATAGCAGAAACTATTACGAATCGTGGCAGTCAGGTTAAGTTACAAGAACAATATTTTGACGATGCTATAATTTGACAGGAACAGGTTTCATAATGGATGACGCAGAAATATTGGAGAAACTCCACTACAGAATCTGCGATGTCTTACTGGCGACAGTATTGAGTGTTTGCTTCTTGGTGGGATTTCCAGGCAACATTTTTTCTCTGAGATACTTTCTTTCTAAACCAGGACGAAGCTTATCAAATAACCTGTACATAGCATCATGCTGTATCGACAGTGTTACCAGCATCTTCCACCTACCTGTAGCTGCAGTTCTGTTTAACCAACGGAACCCTGGGATAATGGACAATCCTACCTTTTGTTCATTTTGGTACATGATGTTTTTATTTCTACAAAAGATGTCAATGTTCTTGGTCTTGTTAATGTCGGTGTCAAGAACTTTAGTCATCATGTTTCCTTTCTTTAGAATTAATAAAAGAGCTGTTATTCTATCGATACCTGTCTACGCGGCGTATTTGATTTTGCGGTTCACAGTAAACTATTACAATGCCAAGTCGGTCTTCACAAAGAACGATCCATTCTGTTATCTGGCATCACAAAATCACCTCTTGGGTATTGCATACAACATCCACTACAATATCTGCATTGGCATTCCCCCGATAGTAATAACAGTGGCTTTCACTGTTACACTAACGAAACTTACAACGGGACAAAAAGATCTTCAATCACTATCGAGGAAAAATAACTTTCAAGCATCCGTGACGATATCCTACTTTACAGCAGTGTTTCTGGCTTGTAATTTGGCGGCCTTCACAAATGGAGTCTTGTATCTGGTTACTGTAAGGATTCTGAACAATACTACACTGCTAAAATCGGCAGAGTTCATGAGATTTTACTGGTGGTTTGTGTCTAACCTTTTCTGCATGGTGTTAAATGCGGCGCTGAACCCGATGCTATATTTCTGGCGGATGAAAGAACTGAAAAAATTCGTCTTGAACTTCGACTAACAGGATGCAAGAAATATCACAATGCTGGCTAGCATAACCGTTGCCCTTATATTCACAACACTATTTACCCCCTATACTATTATATCCCCTTTATTCTTTTATTGTTTTCCAGGCATTAAGATTCATCGAAAGTAGTTCAGCAGGTATATTTAAGTTCAAAACATTCTAATTCAATGTTAAAGATGACAGCAATAAGAAATAGTTATGTGGAGGTTTTGCGCAAAATACGCGCCAGCATGTTATACGAAATTAGGCAAAAAACCCAAAATCGCCATATTCAGGTGCCTTAAAAACCATGTTAAAATTGAGTTAGAGATCTAAAACTTTGCAGGGCGTCTAGACCTTGTCCAAATCGACTGTAAACAAAATTTCATGTTTCAGGAGTATCGGGAAGTGGGTTTTCTGGAACCCCTGTTTTACAACAGATTGTCGTGAAGTATATCAATATGTATGTATAGACGCTTTGGCAGTCAATTGTAGCCTACATTTAACTATTTAAGTGTCCGTAGATTCAAAAGTATAAAAGCTACAGTCATTTCGAACCACATGTTTTAAAGATAATTGTTTATACTTTAGTTTACATTATATCAAAAAATAATTTATCGTCATCATCATCACTTGATGACGTCATCAATTTAAGTGTTTTTAAAACTTGATTTTTGACAAAATAACAACTTTTCAAATCGATTTTAAACCATTATTTAGAAATTTTATTCAAAATCTGAGGACATTTTCACCTTAGATAGTTGTTCAAGCATTCTGAAAATCTACCGGAAAAGTTTCCTACCTTACTCCTTCATAACGATATTCGCTATTGAAGTTAGTGCTTTTTTGAATAATAATTTTATAAAAACACAAAAGTTGTGAATTAGTATTCTCTGGTGTTGGACTATCCCTTGGGTTGTGGAGCTCAATTTTGCTTCTTAAAGGTCTAAATTGTGTAATAGGCTAGTTTTAAAGTAGAAAATCGAAAAGTTGCACACGTGGGGACACGCCCAAATTGATTTAAAATAGCTAAAATCACTGAAAATTGTTATTTTCACGATTTTTATCAACTTTGGAGTCCCGTTGTGATCCAAGTTCTTTTTGAAATCTTCTGAAACTTTTCATGCTTATCAAACTATGTATTAAATACCACTATGCAAAAATTTATGGTGATTCAATATTGTATGCGCACGCAACGTCCGCTCAAAGTTTGCACGTGCGAAAGGTGAGAATTTTGCTCATTCGTGATTTCGAATATATTCTGCTTTCCCACGATATTTAAATGGCATTATATATGAATTTAATGCCAACTTGAATGAGTAAAAAGTGCCATATTCAGTCTGTTATCGACAGATATACCTACCTAAACACAAGGAAATGTTTTCAAAGGTAAAATTTCGAAATCGTTGAAATTACCTCCTTATTAATGAATAATGAAGTTTCGACTGTGTAATTTATTCTGACATTATAATCAAAATGAGATGATATTTGACCAAAACCCATAATCATGGGTAGAGTGAACCGCTGCTAGTGTCTGTCTTTTCCAAACAAAAGGAAATGATATTAATTTGAGAAACCGTCCGCAAATGCAAATTGATAACGAGAATGAAATCGGTCGCTCGCTTTTCCCTTTCATTCACGGCTTACGAATTGTAATAAAGCTTATTATATTGAATGGGAAAAGCGAGCGACCGATTTCATTCTCGGTATCAATTTCTCAATTTGCATTTGCGGACAGTTCCTCAAATTAATATCATTTCCTTTTGTTTGGAAAAGAGAGACACTGGCAGCGGTTCACTCTACCCATGATTATGGGTTTTGGTCAAATTTACATACTGATAGTTGGATAATGCTTAGTTGGATAATATGAGCTAATAATGCTAGTTGGATAATATCCGGTTGACTACTCCGTTATTAAATATTTACATCTTTAGCATAAAACATCAAATGGCTAAGCACTCAGCGCTGTTAATAAGGGATCTTTTCGAGCAGCAGAAGACGACTGATAAGTTATGGTTTCTGTTTTAAAATTAGAGTCCAACATTCTCTAGATAATTGTTGGAGACAATGCCACGGAGGCATCTGGCATACATAACGCTAGGTGTATCTACCGGTTCATCATTTATCTCGTTCTGCTATTCTGGTTATTTTATTACTCTTAGGAATTAATATCCGATGACACGGATTTACTAATTTGAACAGTCACTGCGGGTGGTTGATTAGTTAATCGCACAAATTTTTAACTCAAAAATATTGATAAAAAATGACACCACCGCAGCAGCAGCTGTACGTGACAGTAATTTGTTAAACTTATTTGGTGAGAAGACTAAGCCTCACTTTATACGGCATACTGTGTCTGGCTAAAGTCCAATAGACTTGAAATACAGGATTTAAGGGTAACCTGTTTAGCATGTATGAAAAACAAATACTAATCAGTGCAGTAAAATTTTTTTGCCGCCCCATCGCCCGACGCCCACACAATTTTTAACCGCGACCCACACAATTTTTTACCGCGACCGTCATATTATTTTACGTATATAATAGCTTGCTATATTCACTATACTACTGCTCGGCGCGCACGGCGCACTCCTCTCACGAATAGAAGCTTCGAAGGCAAAAATTGGGCCGCGCAGTTGGATTACCTGGGGACCTCAGGCTATCATGTTTATAAATAGAGATTAGGCGGAATGACAGGCTGAGCGCGGCCCAGTAATACTATAGGAGGTAACATAAAACAACTATTACTAATAAACTACAAAAATACTTAAAATTTAGTGAAATAGCACACGACAAGGTTAGTTAATCAACAATATACATTATACATACCCAGCAAACCCTACCATCTGGGGTATATCTCCAAAAGTAAAATAGATAGAACCTTCCGGTTTTCAACAAAATTTCCGTCTCGTGAATTTACAGTTGGCTCCCCAGGAGCCAAATTGGGGACAACGTAGATTTTGAATTAAACCGAAAAGTTTGATTTTGGGCTAAATAAATGATCACAGCTTTTAAACTTTGCAAAGAAATGTCGTTGTCATGACTACTAGGCTCAATGCAGCGTGCGAAAGGTAAACTTGACGTGACGCGCGACGCCATACGTGCTGTTGAAAATCTATCACCTCTAGCAAGCCCAGCAGGCGGTAAGGTTTTCTGGGTATTTCTATGGCCAAACATTTTATTGTAGCTAGGTGTATATAATATAACCGACAACCGGATTATATGTCAAAATGCGCGCAAATGCCAAATGGCAGAGTACAGAGTAGAACTTTTTGAGAAATTGCAATCGTCTAATATTTTTAAAACAAATATTTCTCGAGTATATCCAGTTAAAATATTTCACTGTAGTGAGTAATTGAATAATATCGGAAGTAAAAGTTTTAAGAGAGTACACTTTTATTCAAAAAAGTAATATGTACATGATTTTTTGCCCCACACTGTAAAGCTCCGCCGCGCACAAATTTTGGGGTCACGCGTGGTTTCAAAAATCTTTCAAGAAATCGAGCGCTGTCGTGAAACTTTCTCACATGTACTCTCCCGATACACTCAAAATAATTGCGAAATCCTTTTGTCCCTGCTTACTAATGTCTAAAGAACTTAAAATCTTAGCAACACTTTCAGGGTGCACCATAAACACATCCCAGAAATAATCATTGTTAAGTTCTGCATAAGTCATAACATTCCTTTGGCAAAGGGCCGAAGGGTTCACGTTTAAAGATTACTGGGCGGCGCTCGCCGCTCAGCCTGTCATTCCGCCGAATCTTTATGAACATAATAGCCTTGGGTCCCCAGGTAATTTTTTAGACAGAATGGAAGAAATCAGCTAGGACCTCAGCAGTTTCAAAAGGGGATTTGGTCGCAGAACCATCATCCCTTTTTAGTCTCTCTATAGACTTTCTCAGGACACTTTTAGACTAGATAATTAAACAATGGCTTACAATTTGCTGTAAAAACTTGAGTGCCAATTTCTCGTATTTCATCTTGGCTTTGACGTCAGCGTTCTGATACATACGCTGCTCTGAATATGAGGCCAAACTGGAGCAATCCCAAGGCAATCTCTGTAGGATCCAACCACCTTTTGTTGTTTTTAAGTTGGTGGTTGGCACTTGGTCTGAAATTACAGTTAGTTTATGAAGTAATTCCCCCCAATTTTCCTCGACAGAGAGGTCCTCTTTTGAGTATTTCCAGTCGATATCTGATGACTGTTCAATTACAAACTTCTGATCAACCTTATGCCAACTTTTCTTTGTTGATGTTAGAAATTCTATATTGTTTCTGACCTTTAGATCAACCAGTAGGGATACATGATCACTTTTTCCAAGTGGGGCTAGTATATCCAGTGCAGAAGACCTGATCTAACAATGAACACTGGGAAGTATCACCAACCTTTCTGACACGTGTTGTGAAACTGGTTAGAATTTTATTTTTGGATTACTTTGGTATATTATTAATTGTTATTGACATTCAGTATTGTATCATGCATACAGATGAAGTCTCTATTTCAAATTTCTCTCCTATGCAGCTTGATTAAAACCTTCTTTTTCAGCAACGAGGAGCCAAAGACGATACGTGAGCTATTAAATTTAGTTTTTTTAGTGTTGCACCTGGCCTCCTGCTGTTAACAAAGCTTCTTTTCTTGCAGATAAGGATGTTTAGGACAAGACCTGAAACTTTTCTTACACTATTACTTAGCGTTCAGTTGTGTGTTGAATAAAATGTGTCTCTGCTTCAGCTAATTGTTATTAGCTTTAACTTTAACCTTACAGTTTTTAATTCTTTTGACTGTAGTCGAAAGAATTAAAAACAGTAAGCTCTATGAACTGGAGACTCGTTTGGATCAGGGAGAATCTCTTCTTCATGGGTAAGCACCGGTTCGGGGTTGTGAGTAAGTAAGTAAGTAAGTAAGTAAGTAAAGATTATGACATAACATCTTCACAAGTGTCTACAAAATATCATTGTGCACTAAATAGAAAAATAATTTAAAATAAATATATCTTTCCATCAACATTAATAATTTATCAAATTCAATTTTTTGGAACTGGTTCTGAGTGCTTATTCCTTAGTTCACGAAGATTCTTCTCAATTTTTTCCATCAAATCATCAGTCTTGGATGTTGATTAAACACTCACCTGAGGAATAGAGAAGTCCTGCAGTTGCTCGTTAGAAACCTTGATTTGTTCTGTTAGGCAACTATTATCTGCCACAGAAACCTTCCCAAGTCTGGAGTCAACTCAAGTTCAGCTGGTTCAGATTTCCTTCTATCTTTTCAACCCATGCTGGGGCTTTTTCAGTGCCCTTATCTCTAACCAATAGGTGCTGGATATGAAGGTCAACCTTGGCAAGTTTTTCACCAAAAGCTGAGATGCTTCTCCGCAGCAATAGCTGTCTCACACTGACTGTTAGATTTATAACTAAGAAGAAATATAACTAACTGGTACATTGATATTACACAATAGTCAATACTGCTTAAAATCTATCAAATCATCATGTCTTACATATTACTATATATAATGTCCAGATCATGAGATGCTATATCTGCCACTCAATTCGACTATGAGATATGGGGCAGTTATCGCATCTCGCTCTGTAAGGTTTTATCCCTTGGACTCACCTTTGTAATAACCATTAGTGTTTAAATACATGTTTATACTTTATAATACCTATTGAAAAGTTATGATTTTAATAATAATCCTTTAATAATAATGAGATCCTGGTGGGGCTTGGGGTGACCTATTTAACTGATTCCCAATCTCTAAACCTGCCCTTGCCTTCCTCTTGCCCAGTCTTTATTTCCTTTTTTCGTTTTCATAGGTTAACTCATCCTCCTGCACTGCCCTGTGGATGTTCAACTGAGCTATGATATATAATGACATTGATTACAGTCAACACTACACAAATCAACATAATAAAATAAAGGTTTTAAATCCAACAAAGGTAAATAATTTCATTGTTATATCCTTCTTTGTTTACTTCTTCAAATATTTCAGCTGAAAATCTGTTGGATCGTGACAGTTCAAGGCTTCCGCTAGTTCCAAGATCCAATTGTTAAATTCCTGATGTGCCTCGGTGAAGAATGTAGAGCAAGCCGACAATCTTTGGAATAAATCTTGGTTCTCCATTATGTATTTGTACTTGTATAGTTCGGGTAAAGGTACAGCACCAGCACTGTGCAGTGGCAGTGGCAGTTAAAATTGCCGATATAACAGAGATAAGGGAACTCTGATTTTCAACATGTAACAAAAATAAAAAACTATAAGATTAAGGTTTTAAATCCAATTAAGGTAACTTTGTCATAAGTACATTATTATAGCCTTCTTAACTGCAAGTTATTTTATTATAGTAAAATAGTTATGAGTGGTACGTCTTTTTCCCAGATTGAGATGGCTTGTTCGGACTATACAAGTTGTTCCTTGTTACTATACATGTTTCTGTTGCCAACTGGAAAGCAAATCTCAAGACTTGTTTTGTTTTTCGTCTCTGAGCAATGATGTTTATAGAAATTCTACTCCAACAACAGGATTACCAGCTTTATCTGTACAATTACATTAGTCCTCCTCCTTTTACAGGACGGTCCTGTTAAATAAAACTCAGGGTGTGTTACACTTAGGTGATAATAAATAAAAGGTAATAATAATCCGGGCGCGAGGTCGGGATGAGGGTTCTTGAGGCGACGTTGGAAGGTGTCACGCCCGGGATATCATCGATTTTCAGCAGCTTTTCATTATCCAACGTTTAGAGTTGAGAAAAGGAACTCAGTGATGTAGGTGGGTAGAAGTTGGCTTGGGTTTGTTAGCATAGGATAAAGTGGACCAGGTGAGGAGGATGGTACAGTCGATCTATATGTTTTCTTCTGTAAGGTTGAGGGGTGAGTGCCTCTTGGTACTAAATATATGTATCCCGTCTCTTGCACCTGTAATGAAGTTAAGTCTACAATTCCTCGTATAATATCAAACAGAGTTTTTATTGAAGTTAAATTAAGTTGATTCAAGATAAAATCCCAACATAATGAAAGCGAGTCAAATAGAAATTGTTCAAGTTTAGATTATAAAATAAACTCATCTAAGATATCTTCAGCTAACCCTGCTAAGTATCCTCGAGTGTAGCCCATGTCTGCCATCTTGATCTATCATAGGTGATGATCTATATAAGTATATAGTGATCTATATATAGTGAACGTGGATACTGATAAATAAGTAGTCATATTTTATCATTATGCTATAATATAACACTACTGTCTTGAAAACTAAAATAGTAAGAATATATTTTATAAAACGTATATAATATAAAGGTATAAAGGTTTTTCTGATGAGACTTTATAATAAAAAGTTCCTTTGTCTTTCTCTCTAATGCATTGACACTTGCTCTTCGAAATAGAGCGAGACATCGGAAGAAACACAAATTATCGTCATACGGTGTACCTCGATAAGAAACAAGGCTATGATGATGAGTGGGGCGATTTTAGATAATTTTTCCGTTTATATGATGTGTGTTATTGCAATAGCAAGGCTCTTCTTATACTTTGTTATGTTTAGACAGATTTTATTTTCCGTTGAAGGAGATTTGTAGTAATTTTGTGTTATGATTTTGGACCAGTCCAAAAAACAGATCTTACTAAAGGGTGTAATAAATAGTACATATTATGATAAACATATTTATATACATACAAATATTGTTCATAAACAATATTTGTGCATGATAAAAACTAAGAGTTTTTACTGCGGCAAGCACACATAACACGCGTGTGGGTCTCCGGTCTGTTGCCCCGATTCTTTCATTCTTTTCTTTTTCTCTTCTTCTCTTAGGTAAAACACTCCCATTGTCACCAATACCCCTAAAATCAAGCGTATTGCCGATATTACGACATTCCGTATTCTCTCGAGCTCCCACCTCATTATCACATTATATCTGGTAATATTGATTGTTATTTCCACACAGGGATAAGCCACCACATATTTCCCTGCCCTCCGTCCTACCAGCAAGTTATTGCCCGTTTTTGATCTGATGTATGTAGTAGGAGTTCTTCACTAAGCTATAGATATTCACTAGATTATTACGGTCGCGTGATGGTTGCATATGTTATAACTGTTAATATTTGATACATACCTGTCGTGATTAGTTTCTTGACATAACGCTTATAGAATCCAGGTCGTGTTGGGTTTCTATCAGGTCTTTTCAAAGCAGCCACAATACAATAAAGGAATGATTTGTCATCTTTATTCCGTATGTTCAACAGACATCTTCTCTTTTTCAACAGTTTGGGAGTTGGCAAGTAAGTCGACATTCTAGAATTTAAGAGTTTATATAATGTTATATAGAGTGTTATATATAACATGGATAATTACGTTCTTAAATCACGTCATAATTCAACTAAAATGCTATATGTCTTCTACATTTTAAATTTCAATCACTCTTGTTATTGATTTGTGGTTTTAAAGTTCTTAAAGTTAATTGAAATTAGTAAGATATAAAACAACAATTTTCAACATTATAGTGATCCCTATATATAGACCCTAATCAATCACTCAATCAATCATCCTGATACAGGGTTGTACTTTATGACAAGCACTGTAACCATTTGCCATCGTCTCCATATCCAACCGCTACCTGTTGAGATTATTTGTAATAATCTTTGTATCTGCAATTGTAACATAACTCAACTTGGTTTGATTAGGGTCAAGGTAGTTGGAGGTTAATGAAATAAAAATTAGAAAACTTTACCAACCCATTCCTTGAAAAGACTCGTATGAATCCAAGATTTTGTTTCGAACTTCATTGATCATCTCATCCTTGTTTGATGATCTCAGGCACACAGTTGCTCGTGTCTTGAAACCAAATGTCTGCTCTTCACCGTTTATATGTTTCTGTAAATGAAATATATCAACTTCTATTTATCTATATTTTTTTTCCTTGTTAAACCACTTCTTTTGGATTTGAAAATTTCCTTATCACTATTTTAACAGATTGTTAGTAGCAAATCAAATACCTGAAATACCCCGTCCAAAGTGACATGGAACTTGAAACAGTTCCGTCGTTGCATGAAGCGCTCTATTATCGTGTCAACACCCCCCAAGAGCACCTCCAACCCTTCTTCAGGGGTTCCGTTGAACTGTGTTTCAGGGGCTCTAACCTTAAATTCAATGACAGAGTCATTCAAGGCTCGTGTTACATTAAAAGTCAGTTCGCTCATGCTAATAGTTTTGTGATAAGAGGTCTGTTTTTAAGCCTTTATATAGTACTAAGTATTTTATAACCGATCCGCCGTATTTAGTAACCTCTGCATTGGAAAATAAAAATATAAGTCAAAAAGTAGGGTAAAATAAAATGCAGAGAACGGGGTCACCTCGTGAAGGATGTGGCTATTCACCACCTACGGACGGTCTTTTTTCTGTGAAAACTGGTTCATATTACAGAACCTTGACGCAAATTCACCCCCTGCAGCTGATCAAAGTTTTAAATGATAAGAATATTTAAAAAATAAAGTAACGACCAGCTGAGGAAGACAAATTTTCCCCAAAAAAAAAAAGAAAAAAAAAAAAAAAAGAAAAAAGTATGGTTAACCATTTAAAAATAGATAGCAAGAAAAGATAGTAGCAAAATGTGTAATAAGATAATATTTAAAATTAAAATAGAATAACAAGTAAATTCAAACAGTAGTATAACTAGAAAAAAGTAAACGAAGAGAGTGCTCTCCTATTATATTAAATATAGTGGGAATTCCCACCTAATTTAATCCTTTTATTTTTCAGTACTAGTGGTTTCATTATTATAATTATCAGTGATGATAATAACATTGAAGCAGTGTGAATTGCAAACAGTCATTTTTCAATTTTTGGAATTAGAGAGAATACTATCTTATTTTGTTATAGTTAGCGGGAATCCCCGCCTTGCTGGAACCCTTTGCTTACAAGCGATCTTACCATTATCTCACACAAACAATGCCCAGCCGTATCATGAGATAGTCAGATTTGTAGCCTTAAACTACAATCCGGTCCACATCCATTGGGGGCATTGGAAACACAAACTCGATAGAGCGGATGGGACCGTCTGCTTGTAAATTGCAATAAGATGATGATTGACTGTTTGCTCTTCATAGCTTCGTATCATTCTTCATTTTATTCATATCTTTATAATTTTTCATTCTTCACTTTCTACTTTTAATAGTATTTCTCACTTTAATTTGTATACAGTTTACATTTATTATAAATGTATTATTATCTTTATTATCTTTCAGATTCTTATTTTTATATCTGTATTAAATATAATTCGACTCATACCGCACAGCGTGATAGTCAAGCTACCAGTGATTTAGCAGAGCTTTCTCATAACTTTCAGATTCTTATTTTTATATCTGTATTAAATATAATTCAACTCATACCGCACAGCGTGATAGGCAAGCTACCAGTGATTTAGCAGAGCTTTCGAATATCTTTCAGATTCTTTATTTTTATATCTTTATTAAAATATAATTCGACTCATACTGCACAGCGTGATAGTCAGACTACCAGTGATTTAGCAGAGCTTTCGAATATCTTTCAGATTCTTTATTTTTATATCTTTATTAAATATACTTTATAAATGTATTATTTTTATTTCAAGTACATGGACTCATGTTACAAAATCGACATGCTTCAGTCTCTTTTACATATTTCTCTTCACTCCCGCGGCTCCCATTTTCTGTTCTTCATCTGTAACTATAGAGTAGCATTTGGCTCTACACCCGGCAAACTGATGGATTTCGACACCTGCCATTTCGTCCTTGAAAGGGGAAAGAAACATTATAGAATTGGTATCACGATAGTTAATTATTTGAATTATAGCATAAATATCTTTATCACTTAATTATTATCATTAGCAGCTTGAAGTAGAATTTCTTGTTTCATTGAAATTTCTTGTTTCATTGAATATTAGATAAGTAAAACAAGAATTTGATAAAGTATAAGTAAATAAATAATAATAATAATTTAAACTTCAATTAGTTAGCACGAGATAGCGTGTCTTAAAACAATTTGTATCACTCCCAAGTACCATATATATTACTACTCATTACCCATATTCTTCAATCCAAGACTTGTAACCAAGAACAACATCTCACAACTATTGAACATCCTCTACAGCAACAAACCTGATCATATGAAATGACAAATCCCTGATCCAAAACTCGTTCAAACTGAACAACTCAACAGAAAGCTCATCCCCCTCCTCAAACTTATACCCCACCTCCATGAGTGTATTGAAGGTGTTGTCCCTGTATACTGGGACCCACTCCCAATCAGAACTGAGATCCTGTAGTGTTCTGAGATCAATGTACCCAACATTATCTTCTCTTGTGGCACTGTGTTTCACTGATACCATGTATAAGTTCCTGATGTTGTGACATGGCCCTTTTATTTTGTAATACAGATTGTACCGCCCCGTCGGTAGTATAATGTTTTGCACTCTGAATCGTAACCAAGATATTGCGTTTACCTTCAAATATGTAAGGTATTTATTGTTCGTTCCATCGTCTTCGTATGTTATGTATTTGAATGAGGACAACGTATCGTCCAGCCATCGTACCCAACTATTTTCAAGATAGATAGAAAATGAAATACTTGACGATGCAGAATCGCTGGGAATTCTCAGATCATGGGAGAAACCATAAGGATGCATCTGGTATAAGTTCAGTCCATTAAGCGACGCTTTTTCAACTTTAAAGTCTCTGAAGCTGTCAACATACTTCTCATAGTTTGTGAATAATTCTTGATAAAAGTCTCTGAATTCTATAATAAGCTTGCTGCATGTCAACTTATCTCTGATTGGAATCAGGTAGAATATTATCTCCCATATCTCCCGAGGTAAAAGTGGCTTTATTTCTCGTATAACGATCTTATCAGTCTCATTTGGTTCTGATATCTCTTGCTGTTTAGTTGTCATATTTATCAACTGAAACGTTAAGTATTGATTTGAAAAACAGTTTATCAAAAAATTTCCTCACAGTTTTCAAGAATAACTCTTAATCAAATAATAAAGGGCAAATAATTACGAATTTCAGAAAATTGCACAAAAATTGCTGACAAAGCGACACTATGAAATTAGCAGAGTTAATCGTAAATTACAAAACAAAGCAAATAGCTCACACAGCACACTTTAAACAGACAAAGTCGATATACATTACATCACCAGTGTAGTTCAGGAAGGAGATGTAGTTAAATTTTACCGTGCCTGTGACCTGGTCAACATCGCAAAATTAGATAAGAAATATGAATTTTAGAATTCAAAATTTAGACTCTCAAGTTGGGTTAAAAAAGTTTAAATATTATTGTATAATACGAGCCCCTGCTATTTATGATAAGTTAGCATGCAACTTGAATTAGAATCAAAATAGCAAACTGAAGAGCGAACTATGTATCACAAGACTAAAGAACGAACTGTGCATCTTTTTAAGATAAAATAGAACCTGTGGAGGAACGAGTTGAGTAGATTTATCAATCAAGAACTGATTGATTACAAACTTCTGCGAAACGAACTGATTCAATCTGATTTCCCGCAGCGTTCTCCGGCTTGATATAGTCAGACCGTTACCATGAAAACAAACGTCATTGCATGTTGTTTGTCCCTTGAGCGATGCAGGCAAGCCGCTGCATTGTCAAGTACATTAAGGACTCAATAGTCCACTGGACGGCTCTCGTAGCTTGACTTAATGCTTGTTAATGGTTCTAGACAGGTCACGATCAAACCATCTGTGTCAGTGTGTCCTGTTCCATAGTTAACACTTACCACGCTCAAGGAATTTTTAAAAGCTCTGGTAACCAAATAACTATGTACAGCAAGTAATCTCATGATCCCAATAACAAAACCTCTGTGATATTCATCTTCAATACAAATTTTTACAAGTGATGAAATTGCTCGAAATTTTTACAAGTATCGAAAATCCGTGAAATTTTTACAAGTGTCGGAAATCCGTGAAATTTTTACAAGTGTCGAAAATCCGTGAAATTTTTACAAGTGTCGAAAATCCGTGAAATTTTTACAAGTGTCGAAAATCCGTGAAATTTTTACAAGTGTCGAAAATCCGTGTCGGAAAATGTGTGCAATAGCAAAATGTGTGCTACAGAGGGTAAATATCTCTTACTTACCGTAGTCCATCAAATATGTTTATTATTAATACGTTTATTATTAATACAGAAAATATAAAATCCATAATAATTACGCAATCTACCTAATATAGAGTTAAAGATTGTATAAACAAGAGACAGGGCTTGCATAACAAGGGAAGAAAGATAAGAGGACCATGTACAGAGTGTTTATTACAGTATCCAGTGAAGAGTAAATTAAATAAAGCGTATTTATTATATCGGGTCTCAATAAAAGGTCTCGACTTGCAATTCAACGGAAGAAAAATGGGCGAAACAATCATAAAGTGAATATTATATGAATTAGCAAATAGAAATTCAAATAATCCTACGCTACAATAAATGTTTATTGCACAATTATAATTTGTTGTATAGACAAGAAACAGGGCTTGCAGGGCAAGAGATGGGACACACAAGAGCTGGCAACAGAGTGTATAATACAGTAATTCAGCAAACACCTATAATTACTAATACCGAAATGTGAACCACAATTTACCACAATTAATACAATATACAAAATACTAAACACAATGTTTATACAAGAATCAGGGCTTGCAGAGCAAGGGAAGAAAAACAAGAGAAACAACTGCAACAATTGTATATCACAAAGTCTTTATTATATCGGGTCTCAATAAGAGGTCTCGACTGCCTAGGCATCAAACCTTGGCAATCGGTAATTTTCCTCTGGCCCGGAGTCAGCTGACCCTAGGGACCAGAGGATAAAGACGTAGAGACTGTGTGTATCTACAAAAGTGGATGTTTTTACAAGAGACAGGGCTTGCAATGCAAGGGAAGAAAAATGGGCGAAACAATCATAAAGTGTATATTATATGAATTAACAAATAGAAATTCAAACAATCCTACACTACAAAAAATGTTTATTACATAGTTATAATATGTTGTATAAACAAGAAACAGGGCTTGCAGGGCAAGAGATGGGACCCATAAGAGCTGGACACAGAATGTATAATACAGCAATTCAGCAAACACCTATATCTTTATTATTATTATTATTTATAATTTAATTATCCTTATTAAGGTCCAGGTGGTTGGTAAAGTGCCCCCGGGGAAGCCTCATCAGTACAGCGACGATCCAACTGTCGTTAAACTTTCAGCAGAGAGAAAGTCTCTTCAGCAAGAATGTAGTCTCACAGGGATAAGCGACAGGAGTGACCTCAGAAAAAGAATCAACCATCTCAAACGTACCATCAAAAAGAGGTTGAAATCCATCAACGAGGCCACTGCTAACGCCCTAGTAGATGTCATCAACAACACCGACAGCTGCAGAAGCATGTTTGAAGCGAATAGAACTTTGGCCCAGTGTAGGATGAAGAAAGACGGAGTAACTGTCCACGATGCAGACGGGAACACCTTAGGTTCTGACTCATTAAAAGCAGAAGCTATTAAAGAATACTTTAATAATGAGTTCAATGACAAAGATGAACCCCACCTCCCAGCATTCATAGACCCTCCTGGAAGCCTCCTCTGTCCCATAACACCTGAAGAAGTTGGCCGTGCTGTTATGAAGCTGAAATCCGGTAGAGCGTGTGGCCCTGACGGTATACCTAATGAGCTAATGAAAGCTGCTGGATATCCCCTCCACTGTGAGTTGGCTAGGATCTATAATCTCTCCTTTGAGACCAACACATACATCCCAGCTATTGGAGAAGGTATCCTGACACCCCTTCAGAAGCCAGGAAAACCCCGAGGTCCGATAAAGTCTATCCGGCCCCTCACATTGCTAAATGGAACTAGAAAAGTCCTATCCCTCGTAGCCTTGAACAGAATCAATTACCACGTTGATATGTACACTGGACCTTGGCAGGCGGCATACAAGCAGGGTCGCAGTTGTGCTGACCTGGTATGGTCTCAGAGAATGTTGACATCAGTGGTTACCAGGCGCGAGTTTGAGTATAGTAAAATCAACATTGACATGACCGCTGCGTTTAATACTATCCGCAGACAGACCATCATCAACCTCCTCATTGATGCAGGATGCTCTAGAGACGACATTCGCCTAGTTCAGTACCTCCTCTCAAATACAAAGCTCAAGGTGACGGTCAACAGATCTGAGTCTGGTGAATTTGTGATTAATATTGGCGCTTACCAGGGAGACAGTCTGGCAGGTAAAGTGTTTACATTGACCCTTGCCGGTGCCCTGAATCACATCAGAGCCGTGATCAGTGTCACGATTCCTAGACCGAACCCCCCAGTCTCTGATAGAGGCCTCCCGTTAGAGTCCGCCTATGCTGACGATGCTGAGCTTCTGAGTGAAGATGGTCAGAGCCTGGTGAAGATACTAGAGATTGCCAGTGATATACTAAAGGATTGGAGTCTCTTTGTTAACGAATCAAAGACGGTGTTTACAAGAGTGTATTTGGCAGATACAGATGCTTTAGATGCCCATGGCAATAAAATTAGAGGAGATGAAGAGTGGCGAGAGTCAGTGCTATTAGGATCAAAGCTCTGCTCAGAAAGAGATATTGTCAACAGACGCAACAAAGCCAATGTTGCCTTCTATACCTACAAGAAAGTCTGGTTGAATAGTTCTGTTCAGATCAGTGAGAGTAGAAAGCTGAAGCTGTACGAAGCTCTTGTCACTTCAGTGTTGTTGTATAACTGTAGCAGCTGGGCTGCTCCTGAAACCGTAACGGCATCTGTCGACGTTCTTCAAAGGAAGCATCTGAGACAGATAATCAACACCTATTGGCCTACGGTTATCAGTAACGAGAATTTATATAAGAGATGTAATGTCAGACCCCTTACTGAAAGGATCAAGAAAGCAAGATGGAAGATGCTTGGGCACGTTCTCAGAAGCGGTGATGACACTCCCGCCTTCTTATCTTTCAGATTTGCATGTTTAGGATGTTTTGACTACAAAGGAAGGAGGGGCAGACCTCGTTCAAATTTATTTGATTTATTATTAAAAGACATTATGACAAAACAAATTATTGTGATTGTAAATAAAAGATTTAGTTTAAGTAATTTCAACGATTTAGTGTACAAAGCTCATGATAGACGTCTTTGGAGAAGTTATGGGTGAGTCGAGACTACTCGGCCACTCGATTTTATGATTTAATTTCTATTATCTTGTGTTTGCTGTAAATAGTTGATTAATAAATAATAATAATATTAAGGTAAGTTGTACTAGTATTGCCCCCCGGGCAGAAATAGAAGAGAAATGCACGTTCTCTCGTCAGCGTTTCGAAAAGATGAGTCGTGTGTTTTCCTGGACGAAAACAACCAAAAGAAACTGCCAAGAATGGACAGAAGAAGAAATGTCAGCGAGGGACAAAGATGTCTTCAATAACTACCAATTTTGGGGATATTCTTGTTATCAATAAAGCGGATATGTGTTCAGAGACGGGCACAATAGATACCACAGAGCAGATATGTATAGAGCGGTAGTGGAGAAAGAGCCCACAATAAACGCAGATATGTATAGAGACTGAGTTAAAACTCAACATACAAGATTTATTACGTATTGTTTGATAATAAAGCATCTCATGAGATTAATAAAGTAATTCAAGACATTCGTAGAAGTGTCCGCTCAGAGTGGGACTTGGAGCCACCAACGGGCTTCTGCAAGTTCTTATTAAGAACTTTTTAAATTGTAAGTTTATTACTATCTTTATATATTTATTTTAATTTTAAAGCTTACGATTTATTATAATTAAATTATTATAATTACGAATTATTATAATTAAAATCCTGAAAAGCTTAATGGTAATTATACCGATCACATAATAATGTCTTCTTTGTAATTGTACGTTCAGTATTAACGACTAACGTGTCGTAAAGTAGAGCATGCACTACTGTATAAATCCTTACTACTCAGAAGCCTTGGCCTTGGCCTGCGAGTGCAATTCCAGATTTAACGGCTCTGCTCTAACTTGCTGTTAATACCTACCGATAAGTTTCACATTTCCAAAAATATACTCTTAGTTAAAGGTTAACAAAATATTCTGAATGATACTAGAGGAATAAATTGGTTATATCTTGCTCTTAAACTTAATATTACATTTAATTACGTTCACATTGAGTTTAATACACATCTATTCCTAATTTCGAATTAGGAAAATATTCCGATGAATTTTTAAAACTTAATTTCCGATATATAACTCGGAATCATATCAATAACGTATTCTAATCCTGGTACACTCACACTCACTTGCACAGTCACATGTTCATGAGGAAAACTTACAACACTCTATGATGTTACATTTAAAAATAAACTCTCAATCTCTAAACTTAAAGGTATGAAGTTCTCAAAACTTGGCATTATACTGCCACACAAAACATCAGCAACTCCTAAGCCTAAATTCAGGTCGTTCACTTTATCACTAAACAACCACAAGCTGCTATCAGTTATAATGATTATAACTTTGCAACTTTGTATAAAATACAACTGGCATGGCAGTTTACCATAGTCGGCTAGTCCTAATGTACTAATGGACAAAATTCTGTCCTACCCCTAAGATTCACCAAACAAACTGATACAAGATTTCTGTTTCTACTTTCTAGATGGGCAGAGTAATTTATTCAGACATAAATTAAATTGCATTAAAATATCCCGTGCCACTCGGAACATACTTGCCCGAAATTCACTTTGACTTATTCTTACACTTTCTCACAAAACATCTCTCACTCACACTTAGCATTTATTACACGGTCAGTAGTTTAAGTTCTCAAAACTTGGCATTCGACGGCAACAAAAAAAACTCTCCACAATAGCTTGCAAGCATATTCTCGGTTGTCAACTTAACAACCACACGCCGTTACACAATTCTCACAACAAAAGCGCCAAGTTCCGCTTGTCTTGGCTGTTAGCTTCGCAACCAAGGACAAAGCAAATATTCATGATCATGATCTGTACATAAACTATAAACTTCAAACAAAGCAATTTCAACATTGCTAATAGGTCCACCTCCATTAAAATCTAACCGTATCAACGTCAGTCTAATTTATGACGCATACATTATCACATTACTCTCAAAAGAGAACTACTGCTACGACCTAAAATGCATTCAAATTCACCAGCGTGTAAGTGCAATTCCTTACTTTGAATGGTACGATTTAATACTTCAATGCTCTTACTGAAATACTAGCATCAGTAACTAAGGCTTACTCAACTGAATAATTTTCTGTCTATTATGATATATTATACGATATCGCTATTCCATGAACGGCAGAACTTACTAACTCTCCATAAAATAACTCAAAGTTAAAGTCGTCGGTTCGGTCTTTGTGCAAAAAGAAAGTCAGTGCCCTCTCGTCGAGGGAGTCAGTCAATTGGTCGATCCTTATTTGTCATTTAATGTCATACAATCATCATTGCACAAAATATTGTCAGGTTAATGTTTCAATAGTTTCCAGAGTTATATCAAATTTCCATGGATGTTACCATGTGAAGCAGTTCTAGCCGTCATGTTTACAAGGCCAATATTATAGGTAAACTTATACTCTTATAGTAGGCTACAAGTCAATAGCAAGTTGTTATCATAAATAGCAGGACCCGCAAGTAATTCGAACCCATTCGTTTTCGGGATTTACACTAACAGCTGGCTATATTAGTATTATTCATAAATTTTTTAAAGCTGTAACAAGCCAACTCAATTTAATTGTTGGATCTTATCACTCACTATCAGACCGTCACAGCATGCGGTCACTCGAGAAACACCTATCGATATTTTTACTGCACATTTCACATACACTTACTGTGTACTTCACTTAAATTCACTGTGCATTTCAAATTTACCGTGCATTTCACTGTTCATTTCACTTACACCAGACACCTACTGTGTATTTCACACAAAATACTTGAAAAAATGACAAAAATGTGAGGTTGGACCATGTTATACGAAAAATTTTCAAGTGATAACCTTAGTTTTGTTCACTTACTAAGTAGACTGTTTCATTAGAATGTTGAACATTATGAAACTCGTAAACTTATTATAAAATTTTGTTAAAATTTTAGATAAATCTATTCATGATTTCGTAGCAAAAAAAAATAAGATTGACAATTTTTTGAAATTTCCAAAATTTTCTGCTCTCGTGTTGATTTTGATAAAAATTTTTGATATTTTTTCTCAAATAGGCTTTAAAATTTAAAAGGTTAAAAAATATACCTCTTTTTATCTCAACTCTTTCGTTTGTATCCAGTAGATTAAAGTAGAACTAGATTGTCCGAGTAATCAACCGTTTGTAGTCAGCTTATCCGTTCTCCACACCCCTCTGTCACTATTTTCCTATCGTAGGTTGATTTCGCCACTATAGATACCATGGATTGAGTTCCATTTTAAGTTTACAGGATCTTGGGGAAACATCGGATCTGGGTTACCTCCCAGCAAGGACTTGATATCTGGGTTACCTCCCAGCACGGACTTGATATCTGGGTTACCTCCCAGCAAGGACTTGATATCTGGGTTACCTCCCAGCAAGGACTTGATATCTGGGTTACCTCCCAGCAAGGACTTGATATCTGGGTTACCTCCCAGCAAGGACTTGATATCTGGGTTACCTCCCAGCAAGGACTTGATATCTGGGTTACCTCCCAGCAAGGACTTTATCTGGGTTACCTCCCAGCAAGGACTTTATCTGGGTTACCTCCCAGCAAGGACTTTATCTGGGTTACCTCCCAGCAAGGACTTTTATCTGGAACCAGGATCTCAGTTGTCCGTTGTTACTTTTTCTCCATCATTTATTCTGCAGTAAGGCGTAATTGTTGTAGCCTTCAGCAGCAAGATGTCCCAACGTCGGTCGTAATCCTCGTCGCCAATGTTAACGGGCTTCTTCTCTTGTATTGTTTTGGGAACAACGGAAAACAACGGTTTAGGAGAAGTGGTTTAAAATAAACTAAAAACTAAAACTTTTACGACACGAAACATCTGTATTTATATTACCTACCTTGCAGGTCTTATTAACTATTTTAACGTCACACTAAAGTTAGTGCGCGAGCTGACCGGTATTAAATGAGGCTTAGTCCACCTGCTATGGTCATGTGACCTAGGTCACATGACTTACAACCAATGGACGGCTACCTCACCTAGTGGTCGACCAATGGTAAAATTGCAGTATATTTTGCACAGCATCTCTTAGTCAGAGCGGTCACTTAAATGCATGGTTGAATGAACTGACCCTAATGGTCCTAGAAAGGTCACGATCAAGACACCTGTGTCCTGTTCCATATTATCTTAATCATAATTATGCAATCCTGTTACCTAACATATGTACAAATATTGTTCATAAACAATATTTGTGCATGATAAAAACTAAGAGTTTTTACTGCGGCAAGCAGATTTTAGATTATAAAATAAACTCATCTAAGATATCTTCAGCTAACCCTGCTAAGTATCCTCGAGTGTAGCCCATGTCTGCCATCTTGATCTATCATAGGTGATGATCTATATAAGTATATAGTGATCTATATATAATAGTGAACGTGGATACTGATAAATAAGTAGTCATATTTTATCATTATGCTATAATATAACACTACTGTCTTGAAAACTAAAATAGTACTAAGAATATATTTTATAAAACGTATGTAATATAAAGGTATAAAGGTTTTTCTGATGAGACTTTATAATAAAAAGTTCCTTTGTCTTTCTCTCTAATGCATTGACACTTGCTCTTCGAAATAGAGCGAGACATCGGAAGAAACACAAATTTTCGTCATACGGTGTACCTCGATAAGAAACAAGGCTATGATGATGAGTGGGGCGATTTTAGATAATTTTTCCGTTTATATGATGTGTGTTATTGCAATAGCAAGGCTCTTCTTATACTTTGTTATGTTTAGACATATTTTATTTTCCGTTGAAGGAGATTTGTAGTAATTTTGTGTTATGATTTTGGATTAGTCCAAAAAACAGATCTTACTAAAGGGTGTAATAAATAGTACATATTATGATAAACATATTTATATACATACAAATATTGTTCATAAACAATATTTGTGCATGATAAAAACTAAGAGTTTTTACTGCGGCAAGCACACATAACACGCGTGTGGGTCTCCGGTCTGTTGCCCCGATTCTTTCATTCTTTTCTTTTTCTCTTCTTCTCTTAGGTAAAACACTCCCATTGTCACCAATACCCCTAAAATCAAGCGTATTGCCGATATTACGACATTCCGTATTCTCTCGAGCTCCCACCTCATTATCACATATCTGGCAATGTTGATTGTTATTTCCACACAGGGATAAGCCAACACATATTTCCCTGCCCTCCGTCCTACCAGCAACTAGCAAGTTATTGCCCGTTTTTGATCTGATGTATGTAGTAGGAGTTCTTCACTAAGCTATAGATATTCACTAGATTATTACGGTCGCGTGATGGTTGCATATGTTATAACTGTTAATATTTGATACATACCTGTCGTGATTAGTTTCTTGACATAACGCTTATAGAATCCAGGTCGTGTTGGGTTTCTATCAGGTCTTTTCAAAGCAGCCACAATACAATGCAATAAAGGAATGATTTGTCATCTTTATTCCGTTTGTTCAACAGACATCTTCTCTTTTTCAACAGTTTGGGAGTTGGCAAGTAAGTCGACATTCTAGAATTTAAGAGAGTTTATATAATGTTATATAGAGTGTTATATATAACATGGATAATTACGTTCTTAAATCACGTCATAATTCAACTAAAATGCTATATGTCTTCTACATTTTAAATTTCAATCACTCTTGTTATTGATTTGTGGTTTTAAACTACTGAAAGTTCTTAAAGTTAATTGAAATTAGTAAGATATAAAACAACAATTTTCAACATTATAGTGATCCCTATATATAGACCCTAATCAATCACTCAATCAATCATCCTGATACAGGGTTGTACTTTATGACAAGCACTGTAACCATTTGCCATCGTCTCCATATCCAACCGCTACCTGTTGAGATTAATTGTAGTAATCTTTGTATCTGCAATTGTAACGTAACTCAACTTGGTTTGATTAGGGTCAGGGTAGTTGGAGGTTAATGAAATAAAAATTAGAAAACTTTACCAACCCATTCCTTGAAAAGACTCGTATGAATCCAAGATTTTGTTTCGAACTTCATTGATCATCTCATCCTTGTTTGATGATCTCAGACACACAGTTGCTCGTGTCTTGAAACCAAATGTCTGCTCTTCACCGTTTATATGTTTCTGTAAATGAAATATATCAACTTCTATTTATCTATATTTTTTTCCTTGTTAAACCACTCCTTTTGGATTTGAAAATTTCCTTATCACTATTTTAACAGATTGTTAGTAGCAAATCAAATACCTGAAATACCCCGTCCAAAGTGACATGGAACTTGAAACAGTTCCGTCGTTGCATGAAGCGCTCTATTATCATGTCAACACCCCCCAAGAGCACCTCCAACCCTTCTTCAAGGGTTCCGTTGAACTGTGTTTCAGGGGCTCTAAGCTTAAATTCAATGACAGAGTCATTCAAGGCTCGTGTTACATTAAAAGTCAGTTCGCTCATGCTAATAGTTTTGTGATAAGAGGTCTGTTTTTAAGCCTTTATATAGTACTAAGTATTTTATAACCGATCCGCCGTATTTAGTAACCTCTGCATTGGAAAATAAAAATATAAGTCAAAAAGTAGGGTAAAATAAAATGCAGAGAACGGGGTCACCTCGTGAAGGATGTGGCTATTCACCACCTACGGACGGTCTTTTTTCTGTGAAAACTGGTTCATATTACAGAACCTTGACGCAAATTCACCCCCTGCAGCTGATCAAAGTTTTAAATGATAAGAATATTTAAAAAATAAAGTAACGACCAGCTGAGGAGGGCAAATTTTCCCCAAAATAAAAAAGAAAAAAAGTATGGTTAACCATTTTAAAAATAGATAGCAAGAAAAGATAGTAGCAAAATGTGTAATAAGATAATATTTAAAATTAAAATAGAATAACAAGTAAATTCAAACAGTAGTATAACTAGAAAAAAAAGTAAACGAAGAGAGTGCTCTCCAATTATATTAAATATAGTGGGAATTCCCACCTAATTTAATCCTTTTATTTTTCAGTACTAGTGGTTTCATTATTATAATTATCAGTGATGATAATAACATTGAAGCAGTATGAATTGCAAACAGTCATTTTTCAATTTTTGGAATTAGAGAGAATACTCTCTTATTTTGTTATAGTTAGCGGGAATCCCCGCCTTGCTGGAACCCTTTGCTTACAAGCGATCTTACCATTATCTCACACAAACAATGCCCAGCCGTATCGTGAGATAGTCAGATTTGTAGCCTTAAACTACAATCCGGTCCGCATCCATTGGGGGCATTGGAAACACAAACTCGATAGAGCGGATGGGACCGTCTGCTTGTAAATTGCAATAAGATGATGATTGCCTGTTTGCTCTTCATAGCTTCGTATCATTCTTCATTTTATTCATATCTTTATAATTTTTCATTCTTCACTTTCTACTTTTAATAGTATTTCTCACTTTTAATTTGTATACAGTTTACATTTATTATAAATGTATTATTATCTTTATTATCTTTCAGATTCTTATTTTTATATCTGTATTAAATATAATTCGACTCATACCGCACAGCGTGATAGGCAAGCTACCAGTGTTTTAGCAGAGCTTTCTCGTAACTTTCAGATTCTTATTTTTATATCTGTATTAAAATATAATTCGACTCATACCGCACAGCGTGATAGGCAAGCTACCAGTGATTTAGCAGAGCTTTCTCATAACTTTCAAATTCTTATTTTTATATCTGTATTAAATATAATTCGACTCATACCGCACCGCGTGATAGTCAAGCTATCAGTGATTTAGCAGAGCTTTCTCATAACTTTCAGATTCTTATTTTTATATCTGTATTAAATATAATTCGACTCATACCGCACAGCGTGATAGTCAGACTACCAGTGATTTAGCAGAGCTTTCGATTATCTTTCAGATTCTTATTTTTATATCTGTATATTAAATATAATTCGACTCATACCACACAGCGTGATAGGCAAGCTACCAGTGATTTAGCAGAGCTTTCTCATAACTTTCAGATTCTTATTTTTATATCTGTATTAAATATAATTCGACTCATACTGCACAGCGTGATAGTCAGACTACCAGTGATTTAGCAGAGCTTTCGAATATCTTTCAGATTCTTTATTTTTATATCTTTATTAAAATATAATTCGACTCATACCGCACAGCGTGATAGGCAAGCTACCAGTGATTTAGCAGAGCTTTCTCATAACTTTCAGATTCTTATTTTTATATCTGTATTAAATATAATTCGACTCATACCGCACAGCGTGATAGTCAGACTACCAGTGATTTAGCAGAGCTTTCGAATATCTTTCAGATTCTTTATTTTTATATCTTTATTAAAATATAATTCGACTCATACCGCACAGCGTGATAGGCAAGCTACCAGTGATTTAACAGAGCTTTCTCATAACTTTCAGATTCTTATTTTTATATCTGTATTAAATATAATTCGACTCATACTGCACAGCGTGATAGGCAAGCTACCAGTGATTTAGCAGAGCTTTCTCATAACTTTCAGATTCTTATTTTTATATCTGTATTAAATATAATTCGACTCATACCGCACAGCGTGATAGTCAAGCTACCAGTGATTTAGCAGAGCTTTCTCATAACTTTCAGATTCTTATTTTTATATCTGTATTAAATATAATTCGACTCATACCGCACAGCGTGATAGTCAGACTACCAGTGATTTAGCAGAGCTTTCGAATATCTTTCAGATTCTTATTTTTATATCTTTATTAAAATATAATTCGACTCATACTGCACAGCGTGATAGTCAAACTACCAGTGATTTAGCAGAGCTTTCTCATAACTTTCAGATTCTTATTTTTATATCTGTATTAAATATACTTTATAAATGTATTATTTTTATTTCAAGTACATTAACCCATGTTGTAACTAGAAGGGGAAAGAAACATTATAGAATTGGTATCACGATAGTTAATTATTTGAATTATAGCATAAATATCTTTATCACTTAATTATTATCATTAGCAGCTTGAAGTAGAATTTCTTGTTTCATTGAAATTTCTTGTTTCATTGAATATTAGATAAGTAAAACAAGAATTTGATAAAGTATAAGTAAATAAATAATAATAATAATTGAAACTTCAATTAGTTAGCACGAGATAGCGTGTCTTAAAACAATTTGTATCACTCCCAAGTACCATATATATTACTACTCATTACCCATATTCTTCAATCCAAGACTTGTAACCAAGAACAACATCTCACAACTATTGAACATCCTCTACAGCAACAAACCTGATCATATGAAATGACAAATCCCTGGTCCAAAACTCGTTCAAACTGAACAACTCAACAGAAAGCTCATCCCCCTCCTCAAACTTATACCCCACCTCCATGAGTGTATTGAAGGTGTTGTCCCTGTATACTGGGACCCACTCCCAATCAGAACTGAGATCCTGTAGTGTTCTGAGATCAATGTACCCATCATTATCTTCTCTTGTGGCACTGTGTTTCACTGATACCATGTATAAGTTCCTGATGTTGTGACATGGCCCTTTTATTTTGTAATACAGATTGTACCGCCCCGTCGGTAGTATAATGTTTTGCACTCTGAATCGTAACCAAGATATTGCGTTTACCTTCAAATATGTAAGGTATTTATTGTTCGTTCCATCGTCTTCGTATGTTATGTATTTGAATGAGGACAACGTATCGTCCAGCCATCGTACCCAACTATTTTCAAGATAGATAGAAAATGAAATACTTGTCGATGCAGAATCGCTGGGAATTCTCAGATCATGGGAGAAACCATAAGGATGCATCGAATCTGGTATAAGTTCAGTCCATTAAGCGACGCTTTTTCAACTTTAAAGTCTCTGAAGCTGTCAACATACTTCTCAAAGTTTGTGAATAATTCTTGATAAAAGTCTCTGAATTCTATAATAAGCTTGCTGCATGTCAACTTATCTCTGATTGGAATCAGGTAGAATATTATCTCCCATATCTCCTGAGGTAAAAGTGGCTTTATTTCTCGTATAACGATCTTATCAGTCTCATTTGATTCTGATATCTCTTGCTGTTTAGTTGTCATATTTATCAACTGAAACGTTAAGTATTGATTTGAAAAACAGTTTATCAAAAAATTTCCTCACAGTTTTCAAGAATAACTCTTAATCAAATAATAAAGGGCAAATAATTACGAATTTCAGAAAATTGCATAAAAATTGCTGACAAAGCGACACTATGAAATTAGCAGAGTTAATCGTAAATTACAAAACAAAGCAAATAGCTCACACAGCACACTTTAAACAGACAAAGTCGATATACATTACATCACCAGTGTAGTTCAGGAAGGAGATGTAGTTAAATTTTACCGTGCCTGTGACCTGGTCAACATCGCAAAATTAGATAAGAAATATGAATTTTAGAATTCAAAATTTAGACTCTCAAGTTGGGTTAAAAAAGTTTAAATATTATTGTATAATACGAGCCCCTGCTATTTATGATAAGTTAGCATGCAACTTGAATTAGAATCAAATTAGCAAACTGAAGAGCGAACTATGTATCACAAGACTAAAGAACGAACTGTGCATCTTTTTAAGATAAAATAGAACCTGTGGAGGAACGAGTTGAGTAGATTTATCAATCAAGAACTGATTGATTACAAACTTCTGCGAAACGAACTGATTCAATCTGATTTCCCGCAGCGTTCTCCGGCTTGATATAGTCAGACCGTTACCATGAAAACAAACGTCATTGCATGTTGTTTGTCCCTTGAGCGATGCAGGCAAGCCGCTGCATTGTCAAGTACATTAAGGACTCAATAGTCCACTGGACGGCTCTCGTAGCTTGACTTAATGCTTGTTAATGGTTCTAGACAGGTCACGATCAAACCATCTGTGTCAGTGTGTCCTGTTCCATAGTTAACACTTACCGCGCTCAAGGAATTTTTAAAAGCTCTGGTAACCAAATAACTATGTACAGCAAGTAATCTCATGATCCCAATAACAAAGCCTCTGTGATATTCATCTTCAATACAAATTTTTACAAGTGATGAAATTGCTCGAAATTTTTACAAGTATCGAAAATCCGTGAAATTTTTACAAGTGTCGAAAATCCGTGAAATTTTTACAAGTGTCGGAAAATGTGTGCAATAGCAAAATGTGTGCTACAGAGGGTAAATATCTCTTACTATTACAGTATCCAGTGAAGAGTAAATTAAATAAAGCGTATTTATTATATCGGGTCTCAATAAGAGGTCTCGACTTGCAACAGGGACAAATATGTCTTCAATAACTACCAATTTTGGGGATATTCTTGTTATCAATAAAGCGGATATGTGTTCAGAGACGAGCACAATAGATACCACAGAGCAGATATGTATAGAGCGGTAGTGGAGAAAAAGCCCACAATAAACGCAGATATGTGTATAGACTGAATTAAAACTCAACATACAAGATTAATTACGTATTGTTTGATAATAAAGCATCTCATGAGATTAATAAAGTAATTCAAGATATTCGTAGAAGTGTCCGCTCAGAGTGGGACTTGGGGCCACCAACGGGCTTTTGCAAGTTCTTATTAAGAACTTTTTAAATTGTAAGTTTATTACTATCTTTATATATTTATTTTAATTTTAAAGCTTACGATTTATTATAATTAAATTATTATAATTACGGATTATTATAATTAAATTATTATAATTACGAACTATTATAATTAAAATCCTGAAAAGCTTAATGGTAATTATACCGATCACATAATAATGTCTTCTTTGTAATTGTACGTTCAGTATTAACGACTAACGTGTCGTAAAGTAGAGCATGCACTACTGTATAAATCCTTACTACTCAGAAGCCTTGGCCTTGGCCTACGAGTGCAATTCCAGATTTAACGGCTCTGCTCTAACTTGCTGTCAATACCTACCGATAAGTTTCACATTATTTCAAAAATATATTCTTAGTTAAAGGTTAACAAAATATTCTGAATGATACTAGAGGAAAAAATTGGTTATAACTTGCTCTTAAACTTAATATTACATTCAATTACGTTCACATTGAGTTTACAGTGTAAAGTCACTTTACACGTCTATTCCTAATTTCGAATTAGGAAAATATTCCGATGAATTTTTAAAACTTAATTTCTGATAGATAACTCGGAATCATATCAATAACGTATTCTAATCCTGGTACACTCACACTCACTTGCACAGTCACATGTTCATGAGGTAAAACTTACAACACTCTATGGTGTTACATTTAAAAATAAACTCTCAATCTCTAAACTTAAAGGTATGAAGTTCTCAAAACTTGGCATTACACTGCAACACAAAACATCAGCAACTCCTAAGCCTAAATTCAGGTCGTTCACTTTATCACTAAACAACCACAAGCTGCGATCAGTTATAATGATTATAACTTTGCAACTTTGTATAAAATACAACTGGCAGTTTACCATAGTCGGCTAGTCCTAATGTACTAATGGACAAAATTCTGTCCTACCCCTAAGATTCACCATACAAACTGAGACAAGATTTCTGTTTCTACTTTCTAGATGGGCAGAGTAATTTATTCAGACATAAATTAAATTGCATTAAAATGTCCCGTGCCATTCGGAAAATACTTGCCCGTAATTCACTTATACTTATTCTTACATTTTCTTACAAAACATCTCCCACTCACACTTAGCATTTATTACACGGTCAGTAGTTTAAGTTCTCAAAACTTGGCATTTAACGGCAACAAAAAAAACTCTCCACAATAGCTTGCAAGCATATTCTCGGTTGTCAATTTAACAACCACACGCCGTTACACAATTCTCACAACAAAAGCGCCAAGTTCCGCTTGTCTTGGCTGTTAGCTTCGCAACCAAGGACAAAGCAAATATTCAACGTCATGATATGTACATAAACTTCTAAACTTCAAACAAAGCAATTTCAACATTGCTAACAGGTCAACCTCCATTAAAATCTAACAGTATCAACGTCAGTCTAATTTATGACGCATACATTATTACATTACTCTCAAAAGAGAACTACTACTACGACCTAAAATGCATTCAAATTCATCCAGCGTGTAAGTGCAATTCCTTACTTTGAATGGTACGATTTAATACTTCAATGCTCTTACTGAAATACTAGTATCAGTAACTAAGGCTTACTCAACTGAATAATTTTCTGTCTATTATGATATATTAAACGATATTGCTATTCCATGAACGGCCGAACTTACTAACTTTCCCTAAAATAATTCAAAGTTAAAGTCGTCGGTTCAGTCTTGAGTCTTTGTGCATAAAGAGAGTCAGTGCCCTGTCAGTGCATCCTTATCTGTCATTTAATTTCATACAATCGTCATTGCACAAAATATTGTCAGGTTAATGTATTAATAGTCTCAAGAGTTATATCAACTTGAAATACACACTACAAATTTCCATGGATTTTACCATGTGAAGCAGTTCTAGCCGTCATGTTTTATACAAGGCCAATATTATAGGTAAACTTATACTCTTATAGTAGGCTACAAGTCAATAGCAAGTTGTTATCATAAATAGCAGGACCCGCAAGTAATTCGAACCCATTCGTTTTCGGGATTTACACTAACAGCTGGCTATATTATTATTATTCATAAACTTTTTAAAGCTGTAACAAGCCAACTCAATTGTTGGACCTTATCACTCACTATCAGACCGTCACAGCATGCGGTCACTCGAGAAACACCTATCGATATTTTTACTGCACATTTCACATACACTTACTGTGTACTTCACTTAAATTCACTGTGCATTTCACTCAAATTTACCGTGCATTTCACTGTTCATTTCACTTACACCAGACACCTACTGTGTATTTCACTTAAACCTACTGTGTCATACTGGAATCTCACTGGAACAAACGATCACACGCCTAGTTCAAAATGCTAAACAACTCTAGTTTCTAGTTTATATGACTTTAACTTTAACTTAGCTCCAAGTCAAGCATCAACATATCATTAACTTGAAATAGCATAATAATACTTGAAAAATTGACAAAAATTTGAGGTTGGACCATGTTATACGAAAAATTTTCAAGTGATAACCTTAGTTTTGTTCACTTACTAAGTAGACTGTTTCATTAAAATGTTGAACATTATGAAACTCGTAAACTTATTATAAAATTTTGTTAAAATTTTAGATAAATATATTCATGATTTCGTAGCAAAAAATAATAAGATTGACAATTTTTTGAAATTTCCAAAATTTTCTGCTCTCGTGTTGATTTTGATATTTTTTCTCAAATAGGCTTTAAAATTTAAAAGGTTAAAAAATATACCTCTTTTTATCTCAACTCTTTCGTTTGTATCCAGTAGATTAAAGTAGAACTAGATTGTCCGAGTAATCAACCGTTTGTAGTCAGCTTATCCGTTCTCCACACCCCTCTGTCACTATTTTCCTATCGTAGGTTGATTTCGCCACTATAGATACCATGGATTGAGTTCCATTTTAAGTTTACAGGATCTTGGGGAAACATCAGATCTGGGTTACCTCCCAGCAAGGACTTGATATCTGGGTTACCTCCCAGCACGGACTTGATATCTGGGTTACCTCCCAGCAAGGACTTGATATCTGGGTTACCTCCCAGCAAGGACTTGATATCTGGGTTACCTCCCAGCAAGGACTTGATATCTGGGTTACCTCCCAGCAAGGACTTGATATCTGGGTTACCTCCCAGCAAGGACTTGATATCTGGGTTACCTCCCAGCAAGGACTTTATCTGGGTTACCTCCCAGCAAGGACTTTATCTGGGTTACCTCCCAACAAGGACTTTATCTGGGTTACCTCCCAGCAAGGACTTTATCTGGAACCAGGATCTCAGTTGTCCGTTGTTACCTTTTCTCCATCATTTATTCTGCAGTAAGGCGTAATTGTTGTAGCCTTCAGTAGCAAGATGTCCCAACGTCGGTCGTAATCCTCGTCGCCAATGTTAACGGGGTTCTTCTCTTGTATTTTTGGGAACAACGGAAAACAACAGTTTAGGAGAAGTGGTTTAAAATAAACTAAAAACTAACTTTTACGACACGAAACATCTGTATATATATTACTTGCCGTGCCGATCTTAATAACTATTCTGACGTCACACTAATGTATAGTGCTCGAGCTGACCGAGGTTAAATGAGGCTTAGTCCACCTGCTATGGTCATGTGACCTAGGTCACATGACTTACAACCAATGGACGGCTACCTCGCCTAGTTGTCAACCAATGGTAAAATTCCAGTATATTTTGCACAGCAACTCTTTTACTTTATTTCGGTCACTTAAATGCATGGTTGAATGAACCGACCCTAATGGTCCTAGGCAGGTCACGATTGACCGGTCACAATTGATGAACCACCTGTTCCCATGTCACTATCATCTAATCCTATAACCTAACAATGTTACCATCGAAAGATCGTATATGACAATACTAATAAATGTGGTAGTTTAGTGAATTCGTTTACAGATATAATATCTTTTATTATCAGGGGTATTTCAATACTTTTAATGTCATGTAAGTAACGAGCTAAGCTACAGTACTTACTTTTAACATTTGCGGTATGATCTGGTTGTAAACTGTAAAGTCTTCTACCGTGTCATCGTTGAGCATAATGGTAAGTGCTGTCTTATCCTTGCCTGGAGATGCCAAGAATTCTATCTTTCCGGTTACGTACATAATCTTTCTAAAGTTGAACAAATGGTTAAGGGTATGAGAAAATGGATAACTAAAGTGTCTCAATAGTTTACATGGATTAATCAGTGGGTTTTAAGATTGTTGGAGGAACCAATAGAGATGAACAAGAAGTGAATAAAAATGTGTGCGTCTCTAGTCTATGTAATATCTTGGAACAAAAAGTTAGATTTGACTAAAGTGACATCTACCGTGATCCATGGTTACTACAACAGCTGGTGTATTGTCATTCACTTCTCTGTTATAAACCTGGACCCTTTGTTCAACCCCGAAGCCCCTGTTGTAACGAACTTAATAAAAATATAGCTTTGTTAGATGGTCGATCCCTGATTACTATAGCAACTGGTATATTGTCACTTTGCTTCAAGTTTTACGTTGAGATAACTTAACAAAGAAATAAGAAACTTTTGAATCCATTTTTATATCACATCTCTCTGTGCTAGGCTATTGTTCAATAGAACCGGTCCTGTTCTTTGTAATAATAAAACTATAATAAAATAGGAGTAAAGTCAACATTTACTAAATTTACCCGTTGAAATTTAAAGATGGAGTACACTATTTATTACTTGACGGTTTTTATTTTACTCTAAAAGAATACAAAAACTTGTTTGTTTAAAACAAGTTAAATATACATAATACTAAATAGAATATGTATGCATAAGACTATATAAGAGAAGTGTTTGACTGCTCAGTGGATAAGTTGGTTAGTATCGACTATGCTGATCTGCAGGGCAAAGACTGTTGAGAAGGTTAGATTAACAGTTCTGAAATGATTAATGAATTCATTTTAATTTACTTGCACACTGCATTATATTATACAGTGCAAGTGTTTAGCCCTCTCTCTTTCCTAAGAAAGTAAGGGAGTGAATAGCTTTATAATAATAAAAAGTATAATTTACCCTCGTAATTTGTCGGCTGTTTCCATCTCACACATGTTATAATCCTCTCGAGAGATGAAGCGGTCGATGACGTCATAGAAGAAGTTGAGCATGTGTAGTTTGGCGAACTGATAGACAAAGAACCCGATTTGGACTGGTAAATCGTGTTTCATAGTACGTATTTTAGATGTGACCTGAAACATATTTTTTTTGTATTTTATCTATTTACAGAATGAGGAAAACGGGATATTTATAGATTTAAACAGTAAACGTGAAGTTAAATAATAATCTCAAACATCGTGGCAACCGTCAAGTTCTTCCAATGAGATAAATCGTGGATTTTTCACCGCGTTAACTCTTCGGATAGAAATTTAACATCTCGATGTTTCGCTTTGTTCATGATAGACGATGGTATACCCGTAGAACGAATTGCCTATCAGTTTAGAGGTTTCTGCAATCGCTTTCAGGTCTGGGTTTCAATCCCCCGTGCGCTGATCATCTGAGACGCTGTCGGCAAAAGTTTTAATTTAATATTTCGCAGGTTTTAACTCCATTACTTGACACACCCGGGTCACGATTAACCCGTGATCAATAAACCAAAGTAATAATGGCGTGATGACTGATGATGAGGATTTGCTACGGTGAAAGGGATCAATGAACACATGTATCGACCTTTATCTTTCCAAATTGTCGGGATACTGATCTTTTCTCCGTCGAGGAGCTTCTCAATATTTCGTTGAGTGTTTTCCATGCTACCAATTAAATATCTCGTGTCTTTAATTAATGTTTGCCCTGTTTCTTTTAGAAAGTTCTGCATGAAGCCTCCAATATTTTCGTATTTGACAGAAGTGTTCTTAAATATCGGAGGCATTTCCTGAAAGAAATCCTTCAGCGAGTCTGGTACATGGTATAAGGTACGTCACATCATACTATATTTCAACAGTGGTCCGTAAAACTTACCAACATCTGTTAAATTGGTAGACTGTGCAGTGTTATTAGAGCTGTTTAAGGTAACCTTATTTTATTATATAAATATGTAAATGTAACAGCGTTAACGATATTATCTTCCAACTGAAAGTTTCACGTGAATATATATCCATAAGAGTAGACATTAAAAGAAAGTTAAAAGGAAATAAATCTGAAAAGAATCTTGCGTTGGGTGGGAGAAGCACCTGACATAAGGTACTGTTCAAACTAGGAGGAGGATCTTTGGAAGAACTGATTTCATCATGTTACACGGAGTCAGACATAGTTAAGACGGAGTAAAGTAAGCAGAATATTTGTAAGCAATCATTGTTTGCTTCAGATTCGTATTTTATTTGCAGCAATTTAAGGTGTGAACAACGAAAACGAGAGTAATAAATAGGGTTACAAGATATTAAACTATATAATTATAATAATACAATGTCAGAAGCTAATGAAGCTTCCACAATCTATAACTGTTTATAAGGCTTGAGAACTTACGGCGAACTGTCGTAGAGGATATCGCCATCATAACAACGGAAAGGAGTGGACATCACCAGGGAGGTACAGGAGGTACACGATAGGAAGTAGAGGGACATGGTATCAACTAGACTGCAGTCAAAATAATTCAAGTCACCATGTTCTTTCTTCTAATATGTTGATCCTTAGCGAATTTAGGTATTCCCTTTTATCCCTTCTATCCCTTTTATCCTCAAGTGCGGTCCATATCTCTGCCCATTTTGCATTCGTTCCCCTCTTCTTCTACCTCCTCACTTCATAGTCCAACAACAACTGTTTAGGTCCTATGCGAGATTTGCCATTATTTCCCCCCTGGGTACAAGGTATACACATTCTGTCTCTCGTGTCTGTAATAAAAGGTTATATTTAACCAAGTCTACAAATATCTGTTTACCAAACAATGTTTAAATTAAAATTAATTACAAAAATCGTCACCACAATACAGATACTCAGATAGCTTTGTTATATCTTAACTTTTTCCGTACTATCTCCTTCACCAGCACTTTATTACTGCATAGTCTTTCTGGTATGTCCTCGTCTTTGATTTCGTTACATTCTTGCTATTGAGTTTAAGGCCATGGCCATGCTCCGGTCAGTCCAGCCAAAAGCTTCACAGCTGTACAGTCCCGTCGGGTTTCTCTTGGTGCTCTCGAGGATATCCTCCGTTGTAGGTTCACGCGCCCTCTTCTTTCTCGGCACATAAACCGAATTGGTAGGCTTTGAACTTCGTGCTGAAGAGTGAATAGTTGATCAAAAAGTTCTTAATTAAATGACACTTATTAACACAGGAGTGTTCCTCAAACTTGAGCCCCTTCCAGTCTTCATCCTAAGTCTGTTATTATTGTATTATGGGATATAATATTGTCTTGGTTATGTGTCTACATTATCAAAGAACATAAATGTTACATGTTTAGAATCTTAGCTCCCTTGTTTCTATTTTACCGTTACATTAACTGTTCTGCTGTTGTGCTGGTATTGCACGCTTATAACTGTCCTTGCTTTAACTGAAAAAAAAGGCGATAACCTAATAAACGAATATTAAAATTACGAATAATATTGATAAACTATACTGGAGTGCAGCGGAATATTAAACACTTGGAATACAGCGGTTTTGCAAGTATCAGCACAAACGTACCCTGATTAAATTTCATGTGAAGAAAAAGTTTGGTGTCTGACGTGTCCCTGACACATATTTTTTTAAGCTCAATAAGTTGTTAAATGGTAAAAAGAACCATTATATGCCGTCGCTCCACAAAAACCCCAACCGGTAATTTTTCTTCATTCCCTGTGTCGATGAGAACTAACTTACGATAAGATTAATCACGAGAAGTTTGTTGACTCCCCGCTGATGTCAAATACTACATCGCATTTCTGTCCAACCTTAAATAAAGTATGTTGGAATCTTTATTATATACTTATCTTTATATCTTTACAAGGAATGCTTGTATATATCTGCTGTCAAGAAGATATGTGACACTCCCTGTGTAGGCCATGTCTTCAACTTTCCTATAGACTTGAGGGGGATGTAATTTGTTTTCGTTTCCGCACTCTCACTCTTGAAAGGGGATACTTCGAAATAAAATAACTTTGTGTCTACATTCTCAACCAGGACTGTCTACAATTCTCTGTATACCGAACAATGTTTAAATATTAAAATTAAATTGTTTCAAGATATAAAACTCCAACATATTAAAAGTGAGTAAAATAGGGCAGAAGGGTGGCAGCTGCTAGAGTTTCTGTCTCCCTTTTCCCCGCAGGTATGTTGAATATGGTGTCTCTCCTTTTTAATAGAGCAAACAACATTTCAGCTCCTCTGCTCTCTAAGTTGTTTTCCATGATCATTCTCCAAGTCATTCTCCATGATCAGTGTTAAACATACACTGCTTCTATATTGTACATTATGTGTATTTATTTACTTAAATTTATACTAATCATGTGTGTGAATAGTGCAGTTTGCCAGTACTCCATTCTATGCCATTGGTACCCCCCCCCCCCCCCCCCCCGTCTCCCTCGACCCTCATGTGGGGAGATTTCGTTATCAAAGTACCTTAGTGCAAGAAATATAGGCGGCAAGAAATTAAGGCGATTCTGACAAAATCGCCTTAATTTCTTGCCGCCTTAATATCTGACCAGCGTAATTTCTAACCGCCTTAATTTTTTTTCTTGCGATTTTTTCATAAGAAATTTTCGTGTGATTTTATTATTTTAAATTTACATGTCGATTTCGTTATTTGCTAGAATTCAATGAAATACATATTTAAAATAAATTAACTTGAGTCTAAATACATTAATATATCAATTAATATTCTCGTCTTCTCCTTCTTCATCAGAGTCATATATCTCCAGCAGCTGCAATCCATAACCAAGATAGTCGTCGTCATCTTGCTCCGTCGTGAATAGCTTCTTGATAATATCAGCTGATTCATCCTCCAAACGTTTGTCGAAGCTGTACTTTTCGTCGACTAACTTCTTGAGGAGCGTTATTCCCTTCTCATTGGTCCATGAAGCAGTTACAGAGCACTTCACTTCTAAGCCGCCCTGTGTAAGAGGAGAACGTGCAGGTTTCTCCTCCAGGACTTTTACTTTGTAGGAGCAGCCATGACCAATCGAAAAGTAGACAATTCGTGATATTTCAATTGGCACATGTCCTACAGTTATCGGTACTAGCTTGTGCGGAAATTTCGCTTTCACTGCGACTGCAAAAGAATCGTAGGGATTATTATCTTCCTTCTCGAATGATAAAGTATCGTCTTTAGATGGTTTTGTCCAATCCTTTTGATAAAAGTGATACCCTCTCACCCCCATGACAAATGATGTCTCTGGTATGTCAATTGTCACTGTAGTAGTACACATTGTTATACCTTTATACAACAGCGAGGTGGGAGTGTGTGTGTAGAAGAGAGCGTGGAACTGGACCGAAATAGAAAGCTGAGTGACCTCTTGACTTGAAGTTACGATTTGATTAACTTTTTAAACTACCTCTTGTGGTCTTGTGGGATGTGGGTGCAAGTGAGCAATGCGCGTGAAATTTATCATACACACGGTAACTGATCGCATTCTTACATCTGATCAAATCTATGAGCCGGCCGTGACAACTGCAGCCTGGCGCTCCTGCAGTCCTGACTCCTGCGAGTGACGTCACTTCACTCTGCCTCCTGCCAGTGCAGCAGTGCCGACCCACTTTCGCACAGTTTCAGTGTTTCATGATTACATTCGAGTGATGAATTGTGCCATTTGCTTGCATTTGCTTAAGTACTCAATTTGCTTAAGTACTCATTTGCTTAAGTACTCAATTTAGCTTAATTTATGCTTAATTAGGTACTATAATATTTGCCTTTCGTCCAATGTCCAATATATCGTATTTTTAAACAGATTTCTATGCTTTATAGACTGATAAAAGAATAAAATTGACACTATTTCGACCAAAACTATAACCAAATTTGCGATCAAAAATCGTATTTTTTCCGAAAAAAATATCGCCTTAATTTCTTGCCGCCTTAATTTCTAGCGCCTTATATTCTTGCCGCCTATATTTCTTGCACTAAGGTATGTCGTGATTATACACCCATTAGTCTCTGTGTTTATAACTATGGATTTATTACTCACACCCTGTTTTGACATCTTTTCCGTGACTTCTTCTATAGTGCCGATTATTTTTTTACCGTCTGTAGTTCTGTCAGTCTGTTCTTATTTTAAAATATAGCATAGGTTAGATTCATATAGTATATAAATTATTTGGTGAATTTTTATTCTATGAAATAAAGTAACGTGATTCCACTATGCGAAGTAGAATTATATATCGTCACTTACGAATCAAAAGGTGATAACTCGAATAATGTATAATTTTAATAAAAATTAAATATGTACTATTTCTAAGAAGGTCTTCCCAATCTAAAAGAAGACCTTTTTTTACCTTCTGGTACTGGCGGCAGATCGTTTAACTATCTGGAAAATTTTCAAATTGACATACGAGGTAACTTAACAAATTAAAATCACTGTGTAATGAAGCAATGACATGTGAAGATTTTGGAATTTACACGGTGGTGCATGCTTGTCAAAACTTGTAGATTTAAGGTTAGAAATACATCTACATCTTAGATTCTAGGAAAATAATCTTACTTTTCTGCGTGGCTTTGGTTTGACAGCTGTAGTTGGTTCTGATGTCAAGATACCTAAAACATTCGTGTAGGTTTTCGGAGTCCCTGTCAATCGTCTGAACTTTGAGGGTTACATGGCTGTTAATCTGTTAATATAATTTATTACTATACAAAGTAGATAGTAAATTGAAAAAATAATGTAGCGAAGATCTCATATAGAAAGTGTATCACTCTAGAAATATTAGTTCTATTAAAAATCAGACCTAATTAGCTATCCCTCAAGCAGATGTTACTTTTTAATCTTTTACTAAATACTATCTGTTTTGCATTAAAAGATGGACAATGTTAAAGATGATCGCACTTGTATAACAGATTACTAACCGCCACATTGTTTGGAAGCAAGGATTTCCATAAGGTATAGGCTTTTTTCCTCCTCGTTTTCGTTCTTAATGACAAGTCTGATTTGTTTCGTTACGGTTTCACTAGATATGAACGTTACAACCCCTCGAACAAGCATTCTATGGATTGGATGGTTGTGTCAAAAACGTTAATATTATTGTATTATACAAAGAATTGTCAAGCTCAAGTGCGCTGTAATGTTGTGGATCTGTCAAATAAACTATACTTTTATCTAAAAACTGAATAAAGGAGCGAGCTTGTGATGATAATAACTTCAACCGAAAATCCGTGAAATTTTTACAAGTGTCGGAAAATGTGTGCAATAGGAAAAATTTTTTTTGAGTGCAGTACCCACAGACTGTGACTCTAGAAAGAGCACAGCAACTCTCCAGAAAGGAGCATTCTACTGAACTACTGGGGTCCATCTGGTTGCACCGTTAGTTTTGCTAAGGTCTCTTTCCTAGACACCAGATGGTACAGCCCGAGGGCTGCAACTGAGCGGGGGCGCCCCTCCTAGGATTGACTACCATAGTTCCCTTGGAAAGAAACTTAGGTTATTATGCCTGGTCCCTCGAGCATGATACCGTGGTTACATCATGACGAGTTGTGCTGGACTTTTCATTGTATTAGTCTTGGTAAGAAAGAGAGATAGATGTGGCCTTATTAAAGTGGTATATTGTTGTGACGATGTGGTTAGGAGATAGAACATACAGGTACAGAGTCTTGTTTATTTCCGCACGCGCACTGAAGTAACGATTTTAATTTCAGATGATAAGATCAGTAAAACAAACTTAATTTTTGGTCAAAGGTTGAGAAAGTTTTAGCATACTTTTGAATTAACTAGATTTTGGTCGTCTTGGGTGTCACCAGTTCATTTACAGGGTTCTCTTCTGGCTTCCCCCCTTGACCATTCGCTGAGTCTGAGCTAGTGCCGGGTTTCAAGTTCATTTTCCTAATTCCTCTCCCTAGATCTGAACTGGGAAAGTTTATCCACACTCTGCTTAGTATGCAGTGCACCTGGTTTCGTTGTTCCTCTGCGATTGTTTTTATAGAGTTGTCAGAGATTCACTGTTTACCTTGCACCAGAGAGTGGACTTCTTACCCTTCTTGATCGGGGGTCTTATAATAATAACGTCATCGACCGTGATGTAAGGACGAAGGGCAGCGTCAATGAGTTCCCATATTGCGTCTCTATCGGTTAGCTGTGACTCAGGACACTGACTGTCGATTGTTAGTAGGAAAGATGTTTCAGGAAATTCATCTGGCACAGTGCAGGTCGTCCATCCCGGTAGCGCTTCATTGACGATTCCCGGTAGGGCATTGATAATGACGGGGTTTGAGGAGGAGAACTTTAAGCATCTACTCCTGAAATCGTTCCTTGACCCAACTTATCCTAGTGCAATAGGAAAATGTGTGCTACAGATGGTAAATATCTCTTACTGCCAGCAGAGATGAACAAAAAGTGAGTAAACTGTGTGTGTCTCTTCTATATATAATATCTTGGAATTAATTTTCCAAATGTGCTTGCCATTGGTAGGAGTATTAACAAAATCTAAAGGCTTGTATATCACTAACCCAATGGAATTAAAATGATATCTCATACATTCGTATAACATAAAATTTATACAATGTTTAATAAATGCCCTCTTCACCGGGCTTTAGTTCATGATAAACGTTGTGGTGGCGGACAGGAATTTGCCCTTTTTATAAGGGTCAATAGACCTTTGACAGTTTTTTTCTGGTACTGTCAGTCTTTCCTCGAAGAGCTTTTCGTAGGCCACCTCCGATAGATCTTTAAGGGACACATTTGGTTTACCTCCAGCCCTAGTTCTTGTGGTCACTGGTGTCTTACTCGTGTCCACCTCGACAGAATTTTTCACGTAGTGGTCACTACTGAGTTTAATGACCTGCCTCCCTTTCTCTACCCTTATTAGTTTTGCGTCTGCCCAGCACTGCTGGCAGAAGCAATACGTCGCTTTGAACCATCCTCACTAACTTCCAGATACTTATTTCTGTTGTTGATTATTTTCTCATTTAGTCTGTGTAGGTCGTAAACTGGGCAGTCATCTGTTCCTAAGTCGACTACAGTGTAATTGGTGTTTGTTTCAGCATTTGTTTTTACCTGGCCAGGAGTAAACAGATTTTGATTCTTCAAGTTCCTTTCCAGGGTGCTGTGAATGGAGTCCACTTCTGATTGATTAAGACCGGGTTCAAAGAACTTCATGGTGATTGGTGATGGAATTTATATTTGGGAGGCAATTCACCGCTTTCAGCAACATTGCAGCTACATGCTGGTTTTTGTTCTGGCCCCAGCACGTATCCATGTAGATGGCCACCTCCTCCACTTCTGGTGGGAGATTATTGATGAAGTTCACATTGTGAACTTTTATTCTAACAATTATGGTAATTTTAAAAGTAACCTATCAGATTTATTAGTACTTTCAACCCACAATTTCTAGATCATTTTTTTAAATATCTAAAAAAAATATCAATACTAACTTTCAGCGCGGCAGGTATAGTGATTAGTGGCGTTATAATAAACAGTCAGATCCTCGATTTCTCCACTTTCTGTTTTGACTGTCATAAAAGTTCGAAACTTTTTCTTGCATTATCGTCTGATACTTCCTACTACAAGTTTGACAAACAAAATTAGCTTTGTCGGACATAATTCTTAAAAATTGGAACATTGTAGTTAATCAGTGTGGTGCTAACAACAGAGAGCGATTTGAATTTCATAAATTTCATTAACTCGATATAAGCATATGATAAGGATGATTGGAACAGGCTAAAATCTACTATGTGGCATTGATAACTGGCTATATCGCTGCATTAAACGATTAAAGTATTGCTAACTATCATGCCTAACATACACTGACCCCTTAACATGTTTGCAACTGATTTCCACTGTAGTCACCCTTTTCATCCATTCCAATTTACAATTTTAAAATCTCTTACCCTCAGTCGAGACCAGTTCTCCTTTATCATCCAGACAGCGCTGTTGATTCATTAGCTTGTCTGCGGTGTCCCTGGTCAACTCCACATAACTTATCGTTTTCTCGTTTGTCTTTATTCCGAAGAAACACTCTTCTGTGACAAACTTTCGTTCTACCATCACCATACCTTCTGGTACATAAATTATTTGAAAATATCTTCCGCTTTAATCTTCCGCTTTAATCTTGTGGCTCCGTCTGTTAGTTGATCTGCAAATAACTGGTTATTATATATATGTCTAGATTACCGTTGTTAATTAAATAACCCCAAATTAGATAACCACTAACAAGTAGCTTGTTACACTAACACTACTTCTATATTGTACTTTATATGTGCACTTACTTACTTACATTTATACAACTTACTACCTGTTTTTCATCAGAATCCAGGTATTCATTCGGGGAATTAGATTTTCTCTTTTTCTTTTATTGTCTGGCATCCGTGTAGCATTATTGCTGTGTCTACCACTATAAGTGTTGTGTATCCGTTTTGGTTTAAGCAAATACATTTAAAATCATACATTAAAAAAATCCACTAAGACTTACGGCTAAACGGTCCTCCTCTCCTGGGAAATACGTTATAACCTCTGTCTGCTCACCGCAAACATTTACATCGGTTTATCCTGACTGGTAATTTTGTTTCTTAAAAACTTTATGGTGCCCTTTTAACATAAAGATATCTTTTGTCTGGCGTGAAATATTGTGAAATATTGTGAAATATTGTGAAATATTTTACTTTATGTGCACTTACTTACTTACATTTAAACAACTTTTTTCATCAGAATCCAGGTATTCGTACGGGAAATATGATTGTCTTTGCCCCAGGTCTAGATAAGCCATTTTTCGCACCGGGAAGCGAGGTATGCATCGTTTATGTTTGCAATGAATCTCTTCCTCAAGTTTCTCTCTCCAATGTCCGGGTTATTAAAATACGACTACTCGGTAGACAATGTCAGGTGATAAGTCAAATATCCTCGTTACACAGTTTTCTACTAACCCAGCTTCTAGATTGTACTTTATGCGCCTTACTTACTTACATTTATGCTACTTTTAAATTTGTACTAATTATACAAATATCCTCTTTACGGAGTCGTTTTCTCGAACGTAACTCTGTTACAAATTGTTTCTGTCGGCTCTTCCGTTGTTATCAACTGGTCTATGGTTAGTAATTACTTGTTGTTTAAATATCGTTCCTTCGGCAAAAATATGTAATCCTATTTACAATAGTTATACATATCATTTTATTTTTATGTATTTTATCGATACTTAATAAATGTATGGTAAAATATTTTGTCCAAATAACTGGTTATAAGTGGTGGTTGTGTCCCCAGATTATCAAAGAACATTAATTAAATAATATTGAAATGAAAACGTTTTTTTTAACAAGTTATTATTACTTAGACTGATAAGTAGCGGCCAGAGCTGACACGTAACGGAGAATAAACCTCCGTATTTGTGTTCCTAGATGCGCTATCATTCTATTGTAACACTGAATCTGTTTGTTTTGAAAACTTCTCAAACACCTTTAGGGTGGTATATCCATTCTGGTTTGACGCTATCCCTTCTAACTAATATGTCTTCTTAGTTTCAAAACCTCTTTTTGGTTAAGACTGAGTCTAGACATAAATTCATTATACTTGTCATTATCTTTGACATTTGCCTGTAATTGTACATAATTTGACGATTCCGGCCCGGCCACTTTTTTTTCCTTATCCATCTTTGGGGGCATCTCAAAGACTGAGTCAAACGCTTTTTCAAAACCTATGAACAAGGTTGATGCCGAATTAAATTAAAACGTAAAATAAGTAATTAATAGTCATATAGGGTATCAGACCCTATTTTTGTACATATGTCGTTATCTGACGCTACTGCCATAGAGGAATGACCTGAAATTGTATTTGTGGGGTGAACAATTATTTCTCACGATTAACAATGAAATGAGAAGAAAATGAATTGGTTTTTAGTCACCCTGTACTTGTAGTGATGTGAAAATTTAAATCTTTACAAAAAATCCTTTGTTAACTCACCAGAGAATTCACACGACCCTTCATCAGCGATCTGTCTCTCTCGATTTATACTATCAAACTTAATTATATTTGGTATCACCATCCATGCTGACTGAATAAGATACACAGATTTTATTAATACGAATAAATGCGTTAATTCAGTTCAATTAAACAGAAATTTCGGTATTAAAAAAATACAATTTTAATTTAAAGTTTCAGTGCGATAATAAATGCAAGTCATTGTATTGAAATGCTGTAAAAACAATATTATTTCTGTTACCTGGAAGACAATCATGAAAAGGCCAAAGAGTGCAGCCACTTTTAAAAGATTACAATATGAATTACTGGTGCCTTTGATCCTGCCATCAGCGTATTCCAGCCCGCTGTCCCAGCACATCTTGTATTTATAGTATACAAGATGTGTATAGTATCCACTTACTGAGCTGCAAAACATTTTTTGATTATGATAAGTCTCAAAATGTGATTTTTCTTTGCAATATAATCGCAGTGAATATGTGGAAAATGAACAAATAATTTACAAAGTGTTAAACCCTTTTTGTGCTTACATGAGTCAGAGTACAGGTCACACAAACAAACAAAAAATCAAACACGATGAGTTAACTGTTAAGATACCCCATGAGTTAAGTACGTGTATGTTTAATAAAAGAGAATTATTATATTGGCTAATAGGGCAAACAGCGACCACCGCTTGAGAGCCGGTTGGTTCTTAGGTTGTTTAAATGCAGTTTTTCTTCAATGGTTCTTAAGCGGTTCTTAAGCGGTCCTTAGACGGTTCTTAAGCGGCCGCTCACCGGCTCTTGACCGGCTCTAAACCGGCTCTTAACCGGTTCTTAACCGGTTCTTAACCGGTTCTTAAGCGGTTCTTAGCCGGTTCTTAGCCGGTTCTTCAACGGTTCTTAAGCGGCTCTTAAGCGGTTCTTAAACGGCTCTTAAACGGCTCTTAACCGGCTCTTAAGCGGTGGTCGGTCTTTGACCTAATTCCCGACGATTTTATTTTATACTGGTGGTAATTAAAATGTTAGGTATTGGTGGATCAGGATTATCAAAACTAAAAGCCTCGCGACTGGGTTCGAGAGCAACTATTTTAATTGTTACAAAGTTACAACATTTTTTCTGCTACATTTTCCATGGTTCAGGGTCCCCCTTTTCCTCAACACACGTTCAGGTAATAATTGTGCAGGGTAATATTATTGTGATTAGCATCTTGTTAAATTTGAAATATTAGTGCGAGTGTGGCGGTGAGATATATATTCACACTACAATGTTGAGGTCCGCGTTCACATGATAGATATATAGTCGCAGTATACTGTTAAATATTGAGGTACGTGTCCACACAAAGGTACATCTGGCCCTCTCTTTACAGTAGTTCTGTGTGTGTAACGTTCTGCGTGTTATGGGCTAATTAGTAGTACCTAGGTAGCATGATTAGATTGTGTTCTCTGTGTGTAGGCCCGCCAGCGCGACCGACAAACTTATATTTCATGAAGGCACGTACTGTTATTATAGCTATTTTGTAGAATTCAGTCTCTTTGTTTGGCTCTATCATTTGGTTTTAACTGATTTGGTACTAATAATGATAAATGAGGCTATTTTATTTATTCATTTTTAAGTCAGTCTATTACAACTTTAAACTGAGATCTGTCTTACCTTTTAAAATCCTTCTAATTTAACTGTGATGTTGAAGTACATGATGCTATTTTTGTATCTTAGTGTTAAAGAAATATAATGCCTACTATTTCTACTCCTATGCTCTTTATTTTGATACAGCTCTCGGCAACTGTGAGCTCTTAACTAAACAAATATGTTGATAACTGATTATTATTTAAATTATAACAGATTGAGATACATTAACATATTTTTGTGAATACTTACAAATATTCGGCGTGATTTTTCGAGGTTTTTGTGCGAACTTGTTTAATGGTAACCGGTTTTACTGTAGTTGTTGCACTCATCTTCGCTTGCTATTTGGAGATGATCGATTATAATTTAAAATAATATAAAACTATTTGTTAATAAAAGATAACAGAAGATGACAGAGCTAACCAAAAGCTAACAAACTTCAGAACCGCCTATTTTATTTATTTAGCTATTTTGAAATAACGGAGAGCGATTAAGCAATAATTACTAGTAAGGTAATAGATCAGATGCTCAAGTCTCACAAAGTTAAAATAAGAAGTGGTCATGATATATAAATCGACACAGTTTAAATAGTGAACGTGGCACACCCAGCAGGTTTCGATAGACGAAAAGCGGTCACGTGACTCATTCAGCTGGCCAAACATCCGCAAACAAAAGTCGTAGTTACATACTTTTTATTTGTAAATACTTATGTATTTTTCTTCTCTCTTTGAAGTTTTAACCGTAACCTTTGTTATTATAGGTTTATTTATATTTGTTGTCATCCTTCGGCTTCCTGTCGTCCATAAAGTTAACAAGACGTAGTTACGTACTTTTAACTAAATACTTACATAATATGTATTGTTTATATTACTATTTGTTGTTATCTTAAGTGTCACTTTCTTTACGTTCGGTTTTACAATTGTTGTCGTCAGCTAATACACAGCTAATTTGTAGATGTTTGATTAAACCAACTATAACTATTAATAAAAAACGATTGAAATAACACGGCCGAATCGGCGCATTGTGAGCTCTTAGCTAAACAAATATATTGATAACTGATTATCATTTAAATTATAACTGAAAAACTGAGTGAGCTAAAATAGGCTCACTAATACTGCAAATGAAAACTTGCATTTTATCGTCAGACATCAATCCTATTGAGTATTGTAAGTGGAACTGAATTTTACAATTATTAATGCTGTTGTCAAAAACGTTAAGAACGGGGCACTGGGCAGTACTCGGGTGCTTACAGTCCATTCTTAGCAGTTTTTAATGTTGAACAATATGTCCAGTAGTTTTCTTGTTTTCTGTAGTATGATTAGTCTATTTGTGCACTTCTCTGAATTTTGCTTTTGCAATTCCTCCTGGTTTTACCCCCATTCCCACTTCAATTCCCTACTGCTATACTCTCTGTACTCCTACTGGACACTGGACAGCAGATTAGTAAAATGTGTAATCTCAAAATGAGATTTTCCAGCGATTAAACTGACACGCCGAATTTCCGCTACTCCAGGAACTGAAATTGTTTCTTTTATGTTTATTTGAACATTTTTCCTCCAAGCTCTGTTGTTTTGCCGTATTAAGAAATAAATAATCAAGGAAAGATTTGTAACATTAAACATCACACTTAAAATATATACTGTGAATTGCACGAATATAAAATCTAGCAAGAACACCTATTCCTTACCCATTATTCGGATGAAAACATTCCTTTTTTGTTAGTTTAACCACACTGTGACAAACACAGCATTGTTGGTGCATATCAGTGATATAATAACTAATTAAACTTTTGATAACTGAACAAAAATATCGATAATAATGATTAACATTTAAACTATTTACAGTTCATTAAAAAAGCTACGTTGTAATTATAAAACACATAACATAAAGTCACCTCATGAAGGAAAAGCGTTTTACAGAGACTTATACTGAATCCTCCTGTAAAACGCTTTTCCTTTGAGGTGACTTTACGTTATGTGTTTTATAATTACAACGAAGGTTTTTTAATGTTGTCAAGATTCCCTCTTTTCCTTCTTCATTTTCTCTTCCCTCCAATGAACCACCATCGCTCTTTTCATCCCCGTTACCAGTTTTGTTCCCACCATCACCTAATCCATCATCCCCTATCTGATGATTTTCTGGTTATTTCCTTTTTAAAGGTTGGATCCTTTTTAATTGTTCGATCTATAATGTAACCAATTTACCCCATTTTATCTATGGCCCCTTCTTTCAGCCTTGTAATTTACTTTTTTACCTTTATTTCACTCTGACCTGAGAAGGTAACGTGGGGACCCTGCCAATGCGACTTTAATTTATGATATGGATTTGACGTATCCTTCGGTCTGTGCAGCAGCACCCTGTCTTCCTTTACCAGATCAATATGTGTTTTATTACGATCATACAGTTTCTTTTGCAGTGCATGTGACAAATCTAAATTATCACTGGCAATCTAAAACACCCTCCTTAATTCCTTATACGTTTGATTCGCTAAATGTGCTTCTCTCTGATAATACTCTGTACTTCTTACATCAAATACGACATTCTCTAAACCCCTCATTTCCCTCCCTGTCATTAACTTAAATGCGGCAAACCCTGTACTTCTATTCTGCGCTGAGTTTACTGCCAATTGCAATAGAGGTAAGAAATTTTTCCACCTTGAAGGAAATTCGTCTACTAACTTCTACAACTGTGTATCAATACTTTATTCTTTCTCTCCGCTTCCCCATTTCCCGGCCCTCTTCGTTGGCCCCTTATGAAAATATAGAATGTTAAAGCGAGATGATCTATACTAATGAATGTTATGAAATTTAAGCTTCAGAAAATAAAATTGTTTAATTATATAACTGTAACTACTAACCTGTTGATAATCGGTGCATACATCGTTTGACACCTGCAGTAGCCATCTTTTGTTGTTGTCGATAAAGACACTGATACGTCATACTAGATGCTGAGTATTCAATCTTTTCAGTTCTAGGTTGATCTGTGTTCTTGAACAAGCATTCCATATCGAATGTTGCCCGATTGGGAAAGTTCCTCCTAGCGAATGTACATGTTAGTCAGTCTTGTTTTATGTTCTCTGCTACGTAGCTCAACCCTTTCACGTAGCATTTTAATAAATGTACTTTAAAATGACAAATTTAATTTTAATCCCTGCAACTTAATACAATGTAGTTGCACGAGAAACTCACTAAGATGACCTCGCCCAACAACACTTTTAACTTTGGAAAAAAATTCTTCTCTGTTAGAGCCATCCTTCTCATTTTATACAGTTTCGTCATATTGCTAGTATGTATGAATTTGAGAGTTATCAGCTGCATTGATTGGCCTCCTCCTGAGGGACCATGTTGCTGATCAACAACAAAGGGAGCAGATTGTGCACCAGGATAACAATAAGGATCTTTACCAGTTGTTTGATTATATACTTAACGTTCTTGAACGTGCAGTCGCCATGGTGTTGACTGGTTTTTAGAGACACTTTCTTGCGTACTCTATTATTCTCCTAAAATATTAAATCGTTTTGTTAAAAGACATGAGAACTTTTATTCTAACAATTATGGTAATTTTTGCAATTGAACTATCAGATTTATTAGTACTTTCAACTTAACCCACAATTTCTAGATCATTTTAAAAAATATTTAAAAAAATATCAATACTTACTTTCAGCGCGGCAAATTTGCACATCCAGGACGATCATGGCCTCATTTGTCGTGGCAAGGGTGAAGTGTGCGAACGCAGTGGCCAAATCTGCAAGTTTCTTGTCCTCAGGTTATGGCGACATATCGTCCGGCATGCCAGAATTAAGGAGGACTTTCCATGGCTTCCCCTCCACAAACTCCTCGATTACATAGGTTTTACCGCTTACCTTATCCGTTACAAGGTATACGTTTGTGTACCGCAGGGGCTGGGTGATAACCTCACTAAACTGCCCGGCCAGTTCCATGACAGTCTCGTTCAGTTGAACGCCAACCCGAGTTTCCTCCTCTAAGGCAGCCTCCGGCGCCAGTTCTGCATGATAGTGCTTACTGACCATGCTCCGGTCAGTCCAGCCAAAAGCTTCACAGCTGACGCTCGCAGGATAAACATCCCGGAAACCCCCACTCCCCAGCGCCAACATTCTCTCAGCCATTGTCCCAAATACAGGAGCAATCTTCTCCCACGATCTGGTGGTCAAATCGTATTCGGTGATAACAATATCAACCCTACTGGTGTACAGTCCCGTCGGGTTTCTCTTGGTGCTCTCGAGGATATCCTCCGTTGTAGGTTCATGCGCCCTCTTCTTTCTCGGCGGGTATAGTGGCGTTATAAACAGTCAGATCCTCGATTTCTCCACTTTCTGTTTTGACTGGCATAACAGTTCATTCTTTCCCCGGTGAGGATAAGAACTCGACGATACTGGTGATATACATAACTGGGAGAAAATGGGAAACTGGAAGAAAACGGGAAACTGAAGTTTCTCAGCAGTGTACATGGGTTATATAGTAACGAGAGTTCCTTTGTTTTAGCAAAAATGAATATAATAATAAAAATAATGAAATTAAAAATGCGAACTAATTAGTGTAATATTATATTTAGAAGTGTAATATATTTAGTTACAAATAGCTTAACCTGATAAATACGCTAGTTATGTCCTCGTCATTCCTCCCCATAGTAGTTTGATGCCACAGGACACCGTAAGACTGCCCGCTGCCTAGCTCACTGAAGGTATGGTTGTAGTCTGCAAATCGTTGTGTAAAGATCGCTGTCTTCACTCCACTTATCTCCGGTAACATTTTTAATGGTCGTTATCGTATATTTTCTGAAATACCGAACATTACTTTGATAGTAATATTATTCAATTGTTGATTTTACTAGCTTATGTCCTTGATTTCTATAATACTCACCATTCCAGCGTATAAAAGTTTACGTAGTGTAACTTCGCCGGCCCACAGGTGATCCCACGTTGTCTGTATCTCCTGTTAAAGATAATAACTTATAATTTGAATTGTGGATCTATGACTATAAGACTATACAGATGGAGTTGTTTATAAATGTTTTTGAAGAAATTTCATTCAATTAAAACAACTCAAAATGTATAAGATGCTTCTAGTCAAACTTACCACTACTACATCGGGGTACGGCGGATTTGCCTCCATGTTTATTTCTGTAATGTCGCCCAGTGATTCATCCCGCACCTGAAAAATGACAATATTCACACTCTATTTAGGTATATTCAATGGTTGAATGCCACACATGTAAATTTATATCAATCAAATAATAAACTAATTCACATGTTAATAGCTTAATAGATTAACTTACCAATTTCTGTAACTTCTCCATGAGTTTCCCATTGAAGCACAACGCATACGTTCCATTGCCCAACTCCACGTAGCTGTGCAAAGGAAAATATTGATAAGAATATATCCTGTTGAGTGAAATAAACTAACGGATATCTATTAACAATCTCGATCTGTTACTATTTACACGGCTATCAGATTACGAAAAGTGCTAACATGTAGTTACATAATTTTAACTTATAAATACTTACAAATAAGGTTTTGCAGTACTCTGCGTCTTTCGAAAACAAAGATAGTAAAGATAATAAAGATAATAAAGATAGTAAAGATAGTAAAGATAATAAAGATAATAAAGATAATAAAGATAGTAAAGATAATAAAGATAGTAAAGATAATAAAGATAATAAAGATAATAAAGATAATACAGATAACAAAGATAGTAAAGATAGCAAAGATAATAAAGATGATAAAGATAACAAAGATAGTAAAGATAATAAAGATGATAAAGATGATAAAGATAACAAAGATAATTGCTCTCCTATCATTTGAAATTTTTTCGGCAAAGGTTTGAATTTGTATGATTAGTATTTCACATACGCATCGTATTCATCTGTATATACTCAGCCATCCAAGGTGTTTGATAAAAAATTATACCCCATTTGATGGCTGTCACTGTAAGCCCCAAACTCTTGTACAGCTTAAGATTTCTAATGTGGGTAATATACCCTTCTTTTGACAATAGAGTTTGAGTGAGTCTCTCCTGTTTAGAGAACGGTAGATTGTTAACACGAAGGAACTCTTTCATTTCATCACTCAACATCTCTCGAGTTATTGTAAGATTCTCAGGAGCTAGAGGAAAATCACGATGGGCATCGTGTAAATGATCGGGGTATTCCAAATCAACCTGAAAAAAATATTTAAAAAATATATATTATAAGTATAACAACGTTAGTAATAACAATATATTTAACGCATACAAATTAATTCGCGATTATTTGAACATACCTCTAAAACAACACCGTAAGCGTCTTAACCTCCACCGTACTACCCTTCTGTTGATATTATCAATTTTTGTTATTTATTCATGACGATATCAATGCAATTAGATGAGAGGTTGAAAAGTTTATATGATTAAACCTTCATATCGTAAAGTTATAGAGCACCACAGATGTAAAAAGCTTTGAAAAAGTTCAACTGCTTAATCAAATGTCGTGGTTAGACTAGATTTCTATCTCGTTTACTTAACAACAGCAACTATGATAACACCATCGTAAGCTATAGGTACTTGTACTATTAACCTCCAAGCCAATTGGAAGCGTGGATTTAAATATCGTGAACGAACTTTCGACTCCCCCTGTATCCTCAACGACAATAGTAACTCTGTTGTTCTCTGCCGGAGAAGAAAGAAACTTTACTTTCCCAGCCACGAGCATCCTATCTAATAGAATATAAATCATTTAATCGATAATCAAATGAAGGTTAAGTTTTACATCTTACTTCATATATGAAGCAGCAAGATATATAATGAAAACGGCTGAAGAAAAAGGTCTGGTGGACCAGAGAAGGTTAGCAAGGGGGCCTGGTGAGTCAGGTGAGAGGGTTAGTGAGGGCCTGGTGAGCCAGGTGGAGGGGGAGAGAGGTACCTACGCGTACGTTATGTTAGAGGGGGGAGATACGTACGTTACGTTAGATGTTATGAAAGAATATCGTTAAATAGTAATAATTAATTTTGAAATAAACTCTTGCGTGTACTCCTGTTGGACTGTAGATTAGTAAAATGGGTAATCTCAAAATGATATTTTCCTGCGATAATTCTGACACGCCGCACCCTACAATGCAATGAGTACAATTCATTTAGACTTAACTAATAGTTGAGTAAGAATATTATCTGCAGGTTGCACGTCTGAAATTGTGTTCACACGGCTCCCCTACAAGTATTGCGCAAATGTTTTAATTCCATGTGCTCCTTTTTGAACAACATAATTTTAGAACAATTTAGAAAAACATAGCTTTAAGAGTTTATTGTTCATAGTTATTTATTTTCACGTTGATGAGGTACTCTCTCTGGAACAATAGAACAATAGTACTTTCTCTTCAACTTTGTTGGTAAACAAAAAATCCAAATTGTGCCAATAATATCAACGTCTTTACTGTAATTGTATTGTAAAGTACACAGTAAAGTATATGCTACCTTTCTTACATTACTAATTACTATTTTTAGAGAAGGTAACATTCCCCAGCCGACCCCAATATAGATTAAACGATTGAAAAGGGATTCCGTTTGGCTAGGCTTTCAAATTACATTAGAACAGCTATTATTTAGCTCCTTTGGAGCCCATGTGCACAACCACTTTTTTCCGAGCACGTGCTCTTTTCCTCCAAGCACGTGTTAACCTCTCCTCCTAGAAAACCAATCAGGGATGAGCCCTTTATTCTCCTCTTTGTAATATTGACGTGCTGGATCTCCGTTATCTAATGTAGAGATTCTTTATAAAGAATCCTGTCGGGATTGTAAGCACAATCTGCTTGGTTGTTTTTTATATAATGCAGTTGAGACTCCTGTGTGACTGTACTTGGTAGTGTAAATTGTAACTTTACGACTCTTAATAAAAGATTTTATACAATTTCAGGTTTTTTCACTTTGATAAATACTGATATAGGTGTTGTATAAGTGCTTAATCCTGCTATTCCTTTCATCTCAAGAGTTATGCCTTGGTTAATGTAGAGCTTCACAGGCTTAAACTTTGAGCTATTTGCCAGTTGTACTGTTGTAGGTTCTTGCGTGGTTCTTCGATCCTGTCGTCGCCAATGTTAGATCATATGTTGTGACTTGTATAATAGTTGAAGATAAAGTTGATGTCCTCGAATTTGTAATTAAAGAGGAAACCGTTTGATTGGTACAACGGTTTCATGTGAGTAGTATTCATAATGGTACTTATAACTCACCTAAAAATGAGGCACCTGTAACTGTGTGTAATTACGTAATTTAACCCTAATTTGTGGTAATTTTTGCTAACCCTAATTGCTAATTGTATACACTAACCCTAATTGGGAGTGTTTACTCAAAGAAATGGCAGAATGTTTCATTTTAGGCTCGCATCATAAATCAATATCTACGTTCTACATAACACAGAACCTATTCCCAAACCACTCCTTGTTTAGACTCATGAGTTCTAGGTAGAGCAAGAGTGGTGATCTCCTGCATCCTTCTGTATCCTGGAAACATGAATTCAACTAGCGGGGGATTACTCTGTCTCCTGTGGTGAAAATCAGCTTAATAAAAATTCTATGAATTATTTTTTAAATTTTAATAACTCTATTTCATCAAGTAGTTTTATAGCTAGGTAATTAATGTTACTTAACAGAACAGTTAGGGTTTCAGTTACTTACATTTAACAGACTTTCCCAGTCAACTAGATCCGGGACCTGCATCATATGCTTCCCGCTTGAGCTTGGTTTCTGCTTACCACTCAACTTCTGTAGAATTTAAATACGTTATTTACAATACAACCGCTGTTTTTTAGAACACTACTTAGTTTTAAACTTCCTTCTCTGGTGTTAAAGTTATACACGAATAACCTTTACAAGGTTACATATTAAAAGCTTGGTTTTTACGATTAATTAGATAGAATTAGTTAGGTAAGTTTAAAAGACTTACAGGTTTTGATGCCGGTCTCTTCACACCGTTTTTTTTTGCACCCTTCACAGGGTTGGTGGTGGTGGTTACTGGAGATGGTTCGGGTGTCTCAGAAAAGTTTATATGATTAAACCTTCATATCGTAAAGTTATAGAGCACCACAGATGTAAAAAGCTTTGAAAAAGTTCAACTGCTTAATCAAATGTCACGGTTAGACTAGATTTCTATCTCGTTTACTTAACAACAGCAACTATGATAACACCATCGTAAGCTAGAGGTACTTGTACTACTAACCTCCAAGCCGATTGGTAGCGTGGATTTAAATATCGTGAACGAACTTTCGACTCCCCCTTTATCCTCAACGACAATAGTAACTCTGTTGTTCTCTGCCGGAGAAGAAAGAAACGTTACTTTCCCAGCCACGAGCATCCTATCTAATAGAATATAAATCATTTAATCGATAATCAAATGAAGGTTAAGTTTTACATCTTACTTCATATGAAGCGGCAAGATATATAATGAAAACGAGTAACTATGTTTTTTCAACAGTATACGTGAATTATATAGTTTTTAAAAAAAAACTGAATAAAATTGGGAACTGAAGTTTCTGAGCAGTGTACATGGTTTATATAGCGGAATGGAGCGTTAGGAGCGGGATAATTAGGCTCTATCGCTATCCCTACTATGTTTTTGAATGTTTTCCCTCCGTGTTTTGCACTCGTTCTTAATACCACTCTAAGCCGCACTTTATCATTTTCCTGAAAGATTAAATCGTTTTGTTAACAGACATGTGAGCTTTTGTTCTAACAATTATGGTAATTTTTACAATTGAACTATCAGATTTATTAGTTACTCAACCTACAATTTCTAGATTATTTAAAAAAATATTTGAATAAATAAAATTAAAAAAATATCAATACTTACTTTCAACGCCGTGGGTATTGCTGTATTATAGACCATGAGGTCTTCCACCTCGTCAGACGTTGTCCTCACAGTTAAGAGGGTCCTCTCCTTCCCCGGTGAGGATAGAAACTCAATTGTTCCACAAATGTACATGATTTATTGATTTAGACACAAACAAACTGAATAAAGTTGGGAATTGAAGTTTCTGAACAGTGTACATGGTTTATATAGCGGAATGTTATCAGGAATGAGGAGAGGTTTGCCTCTACAGTCTTACAGCAATTAACAAGTTAATGGAATGTCCAATACAAAGGAGCTAATTGTGTTGGATTGGAGAGGGTTTTGTTCTTCCGGTGACTTACACACTTAAACATAGCTGTGTTTGTTGAGGAATTTTATCAGGAATGAGGAGAGGTTTGCCTCCTACAGTCTTACAGCAATTAACAAGTTAATGGAATGTCTAATACAAAGGAGCGAGTTCTGTTTGATTAGATTTATTGCCTGGGGTGGGAATGGGGAGGACTTTGTTCCCTCAGTAATTAACAGACTTAATATAGCTGTCTTTGTTGTGATAAACTCAAACACTAACTCAAAGTTTTTGAACAAAACAAAGGAGTGATCTATTGTGATGAAGCATTTGAGGGGTAAACGATGAGATTCCATCGTTGACCAGCTTTGTAGTAAATTTTTTCAATATTGATTGGAAGGAGAAATTGTAAGAGTGAGTTATAAAATGGTGAGTTATAGCTGGTAACCTCTCCTCTAGAAATCCCTTTTAGAAATCTCTTCTAGAAATTAGTGAGTCATAAACTGTACTCACTCTCTTGAAATCTCTTCTAGAAATTAGTGAGTCATAAACTGTACTCCCTCTATAGAACCCCCCCTCTAGAAATTAGTGAGTCATAAAGGGTAATCCCCTTCTACTATCCTGGTATAGAACCATTTATAAGTTTTGAACACTTTAACAAAAGGGTAACTGAGCGTGCTGTAATTTCTCAGCAGTTGAGAGTTGTTTATTACGTGACTCCTGTTTTTGCTGGGAGTGGCTACTGATATGTCCACTTCTACGTTTAAGCCTTAGTGTTTCAACGTAATGATGGGTACTTTAGCTCTTTTCACTACCCTAGTCACGGAGAAATTGGGATTTGTTCGCCCGAATCTGTTGAACGTGTCTAGGGCTGGGCCGATGGTGTCTGAAGATATGGAGACTAATACGTCCACATCCGAGTTGTTTGAACCAAATCCATTTACACTGCCTCCGAACACTCGGATATCGTTGACCTCGAAACTTGTCAATACTTTGGACACTTCTTGCAGATGATTGATTATGATTTGATTGCGATAGCCGAATGACATGGATGTGCTCCTGTCTACGAGTGCTATTTTTAGGTCTATCCTCTTTTGTTCTGTCTTGTTTCTCATATCTCCTAAGAACCAGAAATGTGATTTAGAAATAACTTTACCTGGCCATATAATAAAAATGGTAAATAGTTTAGGGAAGCTTCCATGCGCTGATTATGGACATTCAAATCAATTGTAACTGTTAATAGCTTGCCCTTCTAAGGACCTCCTTCGCTATTTTGGAACTTAAATTTTGGATCGTTGTTAATTACGCAATTTTGACAGCGGCATTGATTTAACTATTATTCGTCTAGGAAGGCGTTAGGCTAGGAAATGCTTATAATGAGGCCTGACGGTTGTACTTATTTTAAATTAAAAATAAGAACTTGTTTAAATTTTTGAAGTCTACATGTAAGGCGCAATCATAAAAAGCCTGTCACTTTTATGGTGTCATCAAAAGATGAAGCTGTACATTTATTTAATTTGATGATTCATGTTCTATTTGGATAGTCTCTAGATATAAATAAAACAACGATATGTTTATATTATAAAAATGTTATAAAGTAAAAATGAAATTCACCGGCCGCTTTCAAAAACCACTCGACCGTTCCGCTGGGTCTCTCCGGCCCACAATTGGTCCGACGTTGTCACCACCCCCTGTTAAAGATAATAACTTATAATTTAAATTATAGATCTATGACTATACAGATGGAGTTGTTTATATATGTTTTGAAGAAATTTCATTCAATTAAAACAACTGAAAATATATAAGATGTTACTAGTCAAACTTACCACCACCAGGTCGGGGTAGGGCGGATTCGGGTTCGTTTTCAGTTCTAGTACATCCCCCAGTGACTCGTCCCTCGCCTGAAAAATGACAATATTTACACTCTAATATCGCACATAACTATTTAGTTGTATTCAAAGGTTAAATAACACACATATAAATTTATACCAATCAAACAATAAACTAATTCACATGTTAATAAATTAACTTACTAGCTTCTGAAGTTTGGTGATGAGCTTTTCATCAAAACATAGGCACTTCTTCCTGCTCTCTAGCTCCAAGTGGCTGTGTAAAGGAAAATATTGATAAGAATAGATCCTGTTTAGTACAATAAACTAACGGATCTCTATTAGCAATCTCGAGCTGTTACTATTAACATGGCAAAGTGCTAACATATAGTTACATAATTTCAACTTGTAAAAACTTACAAATAAGGTTTCCCAGTTGTCTCGCTACGCCTCTCTAAGATGACTTTAATTGCTGACATTCTACGGAAATATGGTTGAAATATATACAAATCAAAGAGGGGTATCAAAGTTTTACAATACCACAATTGAGAGACTTAAAAGAAATACAGTAAAATAAATTAACACCAATACAATTAACTGATCTATAAGAGTTACACTCAAAACAGCATCTTTAGCTCCACTATATCTCCCAGTGACTCATCCCGCACCTGAAACAATGACAATATTTACACTCTAATACCATACATAACTATTTAGGTATATTCAATGGTTGAATGTCACACATGTAAATTTATATCAATCAAATAATAAACCAATTCACATGTTTTTTTTTTTTTTTTTTTTTTTTTTTTTTTTTTTTTTTTTTTTTTAAATGAGGAACCTGCCAAACCCCAGGACACCAGGAGGATACCACCGGCAAAGCGGCTAATAGTACCCTCCGGTCTGTGTTGTACCGAAGAAGCTGAGTTAATCGATCAAGACTCGGCTTACCAGCCAAGAGGCAAAATCTGAGCGGCACCAAGGGTTCAGAGAGTGTCATTTCAGCTTCTCCGGTGCTGGATGCCCTGGGGTTTCACATGCGCCGTAGCAAAATAAATATAAAAACACACGCACACAATTTTTTTTTAATCTTTTAGATAATACGTCGAATAAAGTCAGTGGATATAGAGTAATAAAATGCACATAAGATGGAGAGAAAAAGGAGAGATACTACTGGTTTTAAATGTGACTCTATATCAATACTAGTAGTGGAGATAACTCCACTGGCTACAACTTGTGAAATAAAGGGTAAAGGTAAGGCACGGCTGTTAAAGGTAAGGCACGGCTGCTAAAGGTAAGGCACGGCTGATAAAGGTAAGGCACGGCTGTAAAGGTAAGGCACGGCTGGTAAAGGTAAGGCACTGCCAATTCACATGTTAATAGATTAGCTTACCAGTTTTTTGAACTTATTAATTACGTTCACGTTAAAACACAGGGCGTTGTTACCGTTACTCAAATCGACGTAGCTGTGCAAAGGAAAATATTGATAAGAATAGATCCTGTTTAGTGAAATAAACTAACGGATCTCTATTAACAATCTCGATCTGTTACTATTAACACGGCTATCAGATTACGAAAAGTGCTAACATGTAGTTACAAGTAAAGATAATAAAGATAATAAAGATAATAAAGATAATAAAGATAATAAATATAATAAATATAATAAAGATAATAAAGATAATAAAGATAATAAAGATAATAAAAATAACAAAGATAGTAAAGATAATAAAGATGATAAAGATGATAAAGATGATAAAGATAATAAAGATAACAAAGATAATAAAGATAATAAAGATGATAAAGATAATTGCGCTCCTATCATTTGACACTTTTTCGGCAAAGGTTTGGATTTGTATGATTAGTATTTCACATAAAAATATGCATGTCTTATCATGCATATCATATTATGCCTAATTCTATATAACTATACTATCTGTTGGGCCTTTATTGATGCTTAGACATCGACAAAGGTCCATTCTTAATCTAATATATATATTATATAATACTATTAAAACTCATATAACAATATAGGAGTTTATAGTTTATTTCGAAAACCAGAGCATGATATTAGCAGTATTGCTAGTTTCCTAGTGTACTGGACGCGCGACTCTGAAAGAAGGATAATAAATTTTTGCCAATTATCGTGACAATATGCTGAGTTTCGCTTTGGGAATGAAAAACAATTATGCAAATTTCTTCTATCATTGTACTAGCAGCAATACAACAAGCTGAACAATTTAATATAAAAGCAAAACCAAGCGATGTAATTGACTTACAGGTATAGTCGCCCATCCTCTGTTTGTTCACTTTTGATATGCTCGTGGTGAATTCTTCTCTCTTAATTGCAAAATACTAATCGAACGTAAAATGTGTTGTTCGACTGCTGACCGTTATTTAGTTGGGACTTGTGGTGATAAAAGATGCTACGTTAATTAATGCAAATATTCAATAACTGCTTATCCAAAGAAAAAAATAGGTACTGAGCACTCGTTTATGATCTATTTTGAAATATACTGAAACCAAATAACTATTCAAAAGTGCTCTCTTCGCAATTTGTTCCCCAAAATATCTCGGTTGCTTTGTATTATGACGTGTGTATAATAACAGTTAATATAAGTGCCGGTACATTGTGGGCAGTTGCTTTCTGTAGCAAGTCTACTGCTAGTTTATATAGTTCTCTAAATTCGCTGAAGTGATTTTACTTCTAGATTCTACTTGTGGTAACTCACATTATATTATGTCCTGTTTATCCTCTTGTGCTATGTAATCATGCATATATTCGTTATTTTCACGCACAATCTCTAACATGTGTATGTTGAAAATTTACTGGTATGTTGTCTTAATCTGATGCCCTAACTTGAGTATTTGACCTGAGTATTTTATTTATTTATAATTTTTTTCTGTCATTATAATCATTTAAAGATGGTACTGTGTGAATACAATATAATTTTTAAAAATAAAAGAAAATTTTAGAGTAACTTCTTCAACAAGGTGGTTTTTAAAATTCTGCTTAAACTGAAGTTTTCTGAGCTGGCTTACCATGTGGATATGATGGTGCTTTGTGCTTCTTTGTAGGGGGGGGGGGGAAGATGTTTTAAATACACTTCATATTTCCAATTCATCCGGTCTATCAACTTGACCACATAATTTCAAGAAACAGATTGCATCTAAATAGAATGAAATGCAAAGAAAAGAAACGAGAAAAGAGAAAAAGGGACGAAAAAAGGAAATAAGATAAAAGAAAAAACCATCAAGACTGAAAAGAGAAAAACAACTTACCTAGAACAGGAAAATAGCAACTCCCGAGCATTACTTGTTGAGGAAGGACAGTACAAGTCAACATGATTAGTCATACCTGGGTGCAGGGTTTGGGAACATCCAACCCCTCTGAAAGTGTAAAAGGGTTTGGATCTTCATAATGACACACTTGATATCTAAAACATGCACTTGTTGGATAAAATCGAGTTCAAAACAAAAGCTAAGAGAATTATGTCAGGTATTCGTAAATAAATTTCATTAAATTACTACCTACCTATAATTAGGTAAGCAGATATACAGTTATTGACTGGACGGAATATCAACCCTTGTTAACAAAATAGTCAGCGGCTGTGTTGTTTGGTAGCATTGACAATGAGGTTCTCTCTCCTCTCATCAGAGCTTCTAACACTGATAGCTTGCAATACCGATGGTCTTTTGTGTGGTCCTTGCTCAGTCTCTCCTTCTCGTATCAAGAAAAGGAGTTTCCTTTTCCTGCCAACTATTTAAAAGTTTTCCAGCCAGAGGATTTTCTGCGTGAAGATCGGTTCTTAGATGTGCTATTAAAGTCTTCATCTGTGTCGACATTTTATCTGTCTTTCCCTAATCTTTTAGCTCTGTCATTTCTGGAACTTTCATTTTTTATCATACTGTAGGAAATGGAATTAGTCAGCATTACAAACCAATAAACTTAGACCAACTCAGCCTGAGTTGGTCTAAGTTTATTGAGTTGAACTCAGGAAGTGTCCTCGTGACTGGTGACACAGATGACAGGTCTGTGGATTGTTGGATCTGTGACAAATCCAATAATCTCGTAATCTCCCGACAGTGCTTCCAACTCTTGATAACAACTCTAACCTAGAATTGTAACAATATTCGTCATCAGACTTAAACTTTTATTCAAACTTGAATCAGACTTTATTTAGATCCTCTGGAAACAAATTATTGAAAGGTGCTATTTTAAAACTATCTGTAACTGGGACTTATTGGTAATTGTATTCACTGTGTACTGTAGTAAATCTACTGCTATTTTATGCAACTCTCTAAATTCAATGCATTTAGAGACTTTGTGAGTATTTTTTTCTTTCTTTCGTTTAATCAAAAGAATATGTTAATATCAAAATATGCTAATATTAACGAAGATAATTTCAATACATCCCATGGTACAACAAAAGTTCTTGTTGCTTTTATGATTTCCGGTATTTCTTACTTGCATGACGCCCCATGGAGTCATCTCTTGATCACCTGAAATATTTATTCAGGTGATACTATTAAGTATTATAACTGGTTTTCAACTGATGTAGTGCTACGCCAATTTAATTAATAATGTTTTTTGGAAAAATTAGTAAATTTCAGTTTAACTCTATGTCGGTCAAGTACAACAAAAGCTCCAGACTCTTATCATCCTGAGGTTTATGAATTCTGCACCAGAAAAATGTACATTCACAGTGAGATATCTTTTGTTTCCTCATATCCATTCGACAAAGGTTAGCACAAACCGCTACCCACCTTCCTTAATTTTTTTCATCTCCACTGCAGTCTTTTATACTGAAGTTGGACATGTTCAAACCTGGTTGGTGGTTTTGTTACACTGCCAAAATGGGCGATTTTCTCATTTTTACAATAACTCCATTAATAATTACTCGATGGTCTTGAAACTTTCAGATATGATTATAATTGTCATAACAAATAGTCTCAGGTCATCGGCTATGAATAATATTGTAAAATGGCCCAGTTATATTGAAAAATGTAACATTTGGTTACACTTTTCACTGGCTCAGCCAATTATTAAATTCTAAAGATTCTTGCTTCACAAAAATGTACTTTAGGTATTTGCTTAGCTGTGGAATGAAAAAAGGCCCACTTTTGAGTTCATAAAAAGGCCCAAAATGGACATTTTGTAACATCTTGTTTTCATGATATCTTTATAGTTTGTTACAACCACAGCTAGTGTAGGATATGTATTTAACTCTAAAACCAGGTTATTAGTGCAGCAATTCTTGTATAAATGCATTACCACAATATTGGTATATGGTTCATAATCAATAAAAGGCCCATTTCTTTGAATAACGTAACATGGTTACAAATGAGTATGTTATACAGAGTTGTTTGATCTAGTATTGATTTTAAGTTGGTTGATGCATTATAATAAAGACATGAAACAACTTAACAAATTTAAAAAAATGATAATTGGGACCAAATTATTGAATTTTGTAACAATTTAAATGTAATGTAATTTAAATTTACGACAGAACGCGGTAAATTTAATCAAATGAATATAGCTAATTAGATTAAAGGTTGGATATTTAAAAACGTTTAATTTATATATCAAATTGTATAGAAAATAGAAATTGGGCCCTATATATTGAAATTTGTAACAATAAAATGTCAGGTCAATGCTTGACCGGAACATTAAAACGTTACAAAATTCAATGTTTTGGGCCCAAGTACAAAGTATGGTCAATAATATGGTTGATGGAACCCTTTATGACCTAGGCAAACTGGTCTGAACTTCAAAAACTATAATATAGCTTGCCTAACACCCCTCACACTAGGATACATACTATATATACTATACTCTATAAATTTTACTTTCTAATGTTACATTATTCAAGTTCCGCAGCCATTTTATCAAATTATACGAATAAGGATTGCTTTACAATTCTGTATGAGAATCTAAAAACCATGTTACCAGTACAAGAATATATTGAACATTCCAGATATGAGCTTTGTAGTCAAAACATAAATATGTTACAAAATTCAATGTTTTGGGCCCAAGTACAAAATTTGGTCAAGAATATGGTTGATAGAACCCTTTGTGACCTGGAAAAACTGGTCTGAACTTCAAAAACTATAATAAAGCTTACCTAACACCCCTCACACTAGGGTACATACCCTATACACTTACTTTCTAATGTTACATAATTCAAGTTCCGCAGCCATTTTATCAAATTATATGAATAAGGATTGCTTCAGAATTTTGTATGAGAATCTAAAAACCATGTTACCAATACAAAAATATATTGAATATTCCAGATATGACCCAGACTTTATTCTGAATATTTGTTTTTTGTTCTATTTTTTGTTTTATTCTGACCCTGGCAGTGAAAACATAAATATGTTACAGAATTCAATGTTTTGGGCCCAAGTACAAAATTTGGTCAAGAATATGGTTGATGGAACCCTTTGTGACCTAGAAAAACTGGTCTGAACTTGAAAAACTATCAAGAAGCTTTTCTAAAAACTCATTGAAAAAGTGTAACATAGAAATGTGTTACAAAATTCAATATCCAGGGCCCCCAACTAAACTGCTATATCTCAGGACCTGAATATGTTACAAAAATTCTGATTCAAGGGTGCCCTCAGTCAAAGGGTCTAGTTTTTGTCAGTAGTTTCAGTTTTTCTTAAAATGTTACAGATTTCAATCTGGGGGCCCAGAAGTAAAGAGTGGGAAAAATGTAACAAAACCACCAACCAGGTTTGAACACGTCCAGTTACAGATTTCAGTTTAACTCTATTTCCGTGTATGTATGGTGTCCAGATACACCACATTAATGTAATGATTATCCTTAAAACTTGCTATAAAATTAACAGTATTATAAACGTATACAAAATACCACACGGAAAATATATAATACAATTAAAAGATAGTTTCTTATAAACCTCTTTGCTTCTGTTCGAGCCTTAATGCTTTAATTGAATCAAAGTTGCAGTTTACAAGTTTGATCATTCTGAGATATTAAACCCTGTAAAAATAATAAAAGAAAAGGACATTTAGAGTACTTCCTCCTCCCGCCTTGCTGGGCCATAGGGCCAGGGTTATCATTGGGTTGTCCTCGGCTTCATGAGCTACCATATTTGGAGGTGAAGTAGTCAATTTATATAACCTTATAACTATGGAATTGTAATATTTTTAAGATTTCAACCAGATGCAGATCATGAGTATACAGATGATTATTACTCAGCAACTGTTTCGTGTTTATCCTCCCCTACTGTGCTATCATGCACTCATTCCTGTGTAGCTGATATATTTCGTGTGTAGTCTGCTTAAAGTGAATCAGGGTTAAGCAATAATACAAATCCTAGTCAAAAGAAAAGAAAAAATGTAAAGACAAGAAAAAGAAAATATCTGTTAATGATTTTTACAATAAACGTTTAATAAAGATAAACGACAGTTGAAATTAAATATATATATTTTTAAGATGTGTTCTCAAGTGGTTTTGTTTCGTAAAGTTAGCGGGTACTGAAAGTAGTGTGTATAATAGTACCGCTGACCCACCGTTTTGTGAGTTACTTTTGACATACATTTTGACATGTGTTTTGACATGTCCTCTGACATACATTTTGACATGTGCCTGTGGTGAAAATCAGTTTAATAAATATTCTATGAATTGTTTTTTTTTAATTTTAATAACTCTATTTCATCAAGTAATTTTATAGCTAGGTAATTAATGTTACTTAACAGAACAGTTAGGGTTTCAGTTACTTACATTCAGTAACTCTGCCCAATCTACGAGATCGGGGATGGCTAGCATCTGCTTACCACCTGACTTCTGCTAACCGCTCGGCTTCTGTAGAATTTGAATACGTTATTTACAATACAGCCGTCGTTTTTTAGAACACTGCTTAGTTTTAAACTTCCTTCTCTAATGTTAAAGTAATACACGAATAACCTTTACAAGGTTAAACATTACAAGCTTGGTTTTTACGATTAATTAGATAGAATCAGTTAGGTAAGTTTAAAAGACTTACGAGCTTTGGCGCCGGTCTCTTCGTACTCATCTGGAAATATAAATAATTATTGATAGCTTGACAAATTTCAGAGTTGTTAGTTACATACATATTGATTACTGAACTCGTTTACAGATATATAAGATTTTATACATTGAAATTACACCCACTCATATACATTTTTAAATTAAGTTGATTAGCAAATTCTAACTTTGATTCAAAATCTTTAAAAATTCACCTTCTTTCGTTTACCCTGCTCCTGCTCTAAAGTTTGTTGAGAGGGGCCCTGTGTGTTGAGGGGGGTCTGCTGTGGTGTTTCAATACTTATACCAGTTATGTTTTTGAACGTGCGCCCTTCAAAAGGCTAAAATTTTGACTCTATTTAGCGCAAATACACCCATTTTTCAGTGCTTTAATCTATTTTAGTAACACTATTATAGATGTCTACTCAAGTTGCGACATGAACTCAGTGCAAACTGCACACCTGTTTCAAATACGTTTGCAACTAAGAATTCTTGTGCTGTAAGTTAAGAAATTACCGCGGATGTTATTAGGTGTTAAAGCACTGAGTTCATGTCGTAACTTGAGTAGACATCTATAATAGTGTTACTAAAAATAGATTAAAGCACTGAAAAATGGGTGTATTTGCGCTGGATAGAGTCAAAATTTTAGCCTTTTGATATCACACTAATTACAAGGTCGCCGCCGGTAACATTACGTAATATGCTTACTTCAAGCGCTTGTACCCACTTTTTTCCCAAAATGGCTATTGAAAAATGCATCATATACTACTCCCGTCACAATTATAACATCTTTTATCCCTCGTACACTCCATAGCCCTATGACCCCTGCGGTTACATCGAAAACACATCGTATTCTGCATCCTCCTCTGCTCCTTTTCCATTCTCGCTACCCGATCTTTCTCTTCTTTGTCCAACCTATCCCACTCTTTCGCCGCTTCATCTATGTCTTTCTTCTTCTCTGCTTCTTCCCTTTCTTCCCTTTCTCTCTCCGTCTCTTCTTATATATCTCCCCACATACTTCTATTTTTCTTTGTCCCGGTCTTCTCTTGTTCCTCTGTTTTTTGATCTATCTCCCTTTTGTTTTTTCCCCTCCTCTCCTTAGTCCGTTTCTGTTCGATCCATTACATTTTGCCACCATCACCAATATCACCCCGATCGAATTCGTACGAATCAAATTCGTTTCCCAACAAGGCTGGGTTTAGTGGGATCTTCTTATATTAATTTGTCCTTCATCATGTGAGCTGGTGTCCAGAGGTGGTCTCCTATCGTCTTCAATTTCGTGAAACTAAAAATTGTGAGGAATGGTCATGTGACATGAAAGTGAAATGAGTTTAGGAGTAAGCAGACTAATGGTGAATAACTCTTTCAACAAGGTGAACTAAAGCAGTAAATCGTGATGCATGGAACTAGGTCTAATTGGTGGACTGATTTATTGAGTGAAGCTTATTGGGTAAAGTGAAATGCGTCTACAGAACTTAATGAAAGGTATGAAACTAAATGCTGAGAAACTGGAACTTATACGATTTGAGGTGCCAAACTGTGGATTCAAATGGACAAATTTGAGTCAGGTGTGAAAAGTGATGATATACAATCTTAAAATAAACAAAATATGAACTATATAGATTCTACTGATCAATTAACATATTTTAGGATTGAAACATGAATATGAAAAAATCAAATATTGGTCCGCAAAATGCGTTCAAGTTATATCGCTGCTTTTCCAGCTTTCTATTACCATTGTTTTGCAATCGTTTGCCATTTCTCCTTTCCAGGGCCCCAAATAGCAAATTTTGCAAGTTCAGGACCCTGTTCCGGATTAATATTTAAAACTCCCCCGGCTCTCTTTCCGTCCTTCTTTTATTCAGTTTATTCAAATAATAAAATACTGTAGTCAAAAATTAAATAATATATCAAACCGGCCAGGTAAATATCCAAACATTAATCAGACCAAACATATATCTGCTCTAGCGGCTACTTTATAGTGTCTTGAATTCTTATGGTGTGATGATACAAATGATTTGTACAGTGGTCTGGAGCTGTTGGTGGTGCACTCGGCACCTGAGTAGCAACTGGTTCATACAAAGGAATTGCGTTTGTTGGCCTGATATTTCTGGGTGGATTATAGCGAATAGGTTGGCATTGGCTAACACAATTTCGAGTATAAAGGTATTTCAAGATAATGAAAACTACAATTCCTACCACACCCCAAAAGACCACCTTGAACCAAAGTGGTAGCTCAAAATTAAAAGGATCCGGAGCATTCTTTTTAGAGGAAGTTTCTAACTTGAGCTCGAGTTTATTTAAACGGCTCTGCTGATTCTCAAACAGCCTTGCAATAGCCTCCGTGCCGATATGAGGAATGGAGAGGAATGCCGACGTGTCCAATGTAGCCATGGTTTTGGAAAGTGATACCTCTATTCTAGCGTAATTTTCCCGGCTGACTGGAGAGTATATCATTGAATAAAACGTAAGTTACATTCTCTCTACAAACAAACAAACAAACAAACAAACAAACAAACAAACAAACAAACAAACAAACAAACAAACAAACAAACAAACAAACAATGTTTGTGATTCAATGTTGATATGAAGTTATATTCTAAGTTCAATGTAGCGAATTAGTCGGAATGAAACAAATCCCTTTTTGTTTCATTACAACTAATCACTTAATGATAATACATAATAAAATATAGTAAGTTAAATATTCAATATATGTATTATACTTACTTATTTTAGTTACTTAACGTATAATATCACGCGAACTCGAGCAATAATATAATATAGCATGCAGGACACAGCTTTTCAAGCTACTATCTTTATATTATTCGATAGTTTTAATAAAGCAAATAAGATAGTTTAATAATCCACCTATTTCATTAACTATCTTATCATGCTCTAGGTCCCCAACAGTATTGGGCCAACACCTCTACTAAGGCTGTTATTAAGCAAGGTTTTTAACAGTTTATCTGCCCAGAAAGGACGGAATTGAAAGCACTCGTACGGCCCACTTGTAAATTTTAACCTTCATTCTAGAAATGCCATTACCGTATTTAGAAAACTTCGATCGGCAATCCTCCGTTTCCTCTGATATATTCATTATGAAATCTAACTGATATTTCTAAACTGATAATTGTATTTTCTCGGTTAATTTCTCCACTTACATTCGATCCGCGCCCTTTTGTGTTCGTTTGCTTTTTTTCAATTGCCAGACGACTTAAACTATTCTCTGCCACTCAGTTCTAAGCTGTTCTAAACTTGATGTGCTATCCTGCCTGCTAAACAATTGATGTTTTAAATAGTCCAGGTCAAACTGGGCGATGATACGGTACAATACCAAGAAGATCATCTGGATGGGGAGGTGAGGGTAAGGCTGCGAGATCGAACTGAAAAATTTGAGTGTTACCATAAATTGATAAACTCAAGTCTGATCATGTATAAAACTTACCTACAGGAACTCTACCAGCTATCTTGATAAAATCATTTTTTAACAAATCTTGCTGTGTTTATAGCTTTGTAAACGAAAATATTTCCCAGGGGACATGGTTCTTTGAGGATGTACCAGCTTTAGGACGGCGATTTTTCTGTTAGTGTTGACGATTTTTATCTGAAAAAAAAAAACTGTAACTCACGGGTGCAGGTGTTCTCGCTCTTTTTTTGAAAGGTGGAGTTTTTGGTTTGGAGGTGGGGGCTGGTTGACGGGTCTTGGGGTTCGCAGCGATTAACCCTGATAGCTCCACAAAATTATCCCTTTCGACTACTACCGCACGGTAGAGGGAGTTGAGCTGAGAATTATGAAACATGAGTGATTAAAGCGACGCATCACTTCAATTTCAGGTCGATTTAATTATCTATAAGTATAATTAAGTTTACCTAAACTTTTAAAACTATTGATATCAGCATAAGTAAGCATTACCTCTAGGTTTGGGGTTGGCTGAGAGTTCCACCGTCCACCACCGATAAATCTGTACCTCCCCTCCTTCTTCGATCGATGATGTTGTTTTTGATAGATTATATACCTGTCTATACTGATGCCCATTCTTGGTTTTCTTCACCGTGCTTACTCCCACGTAAAAAAGCACCCCTGACACAATTCCTTTCATATTCTGAATATAAGTGAATATATATAATCGATAAATGTCCACTTCTCTCTCTCTCCTGAAATTTAGGTAGGAAACCTTAGCGTGAAAATAATGTCCGTGACAATAGTGTTCGGCAGAGCGTTAAATACAATGTACAATTATCTTCTTCCATTCTAATAAATTAGACCTCTCTCTCCTGTTTGTTAGTCAGCCGTCAGTGGTCAGGGTATCATAATACAATTATTACAACAATTTAATGAAACTATTTTATTTTATTAAATCCAACATACTCTCATAATATCTATAAAGCTTCAGGAGTATTTTTTGTTTTCTGGTATTATACAAAATTTTCTTTTGAAGTTCTCAATAGATCCGTTTACTGCACTGAGAATACGCGTCAGATGCTAGGGTTCTCCACTGCTTGAATGCCGCTACAGACTTTTTGATGCACTTCTCCACAACAAGGCCAGGGTTCCGAAGTTCCGGTTCATTCCATAGATCTGCCCAGATTTGATGCTTCTCTTGTAGATCTCTTCTGGTATAAGAGAGCGAGTGCCCTTCTTCGACAATGAAGCGTGGATTATTGAGAAAGGAGCAATGTGTTTTAGCAGGTGTTCTATGATAAAGTTGAATATTTATTTAATTTGGAATTCGGATGATTCATTTTCAAAATTTTTCAGCGGCTGATGTTTCATGCACATCAGGGGTCATGCTATCATAGTATATACTAAAAAATATTGTAATTGTATTATATAATACAATTAAAATATTTTTTAACGTAGTCATTTCAAAACGTTTCACAGGGAAAATGAAGAGTGCTCGAGTCCTCGGCTGCATAGTAGCTTTGGACAGTAGATGACGACAAAGAACATATCGATTTTACCGATACAGTCAAGGATTTAGAGGTTTGTCTGCTAGCTGTGACCGTGCCAGGCTTTTATGCTCAAGCGGGCTGCTAATCAGGCTATAAAATCTTTTAGCTCATTTTACTTATACTGTTAGATTGGTCAAATAAAAGTTGTACCCTCATAAATTGGATACATCGACCGAGTTGAATCTTGCCGTTAAATCTATGATCGCTCGCTTAAATATTAAGTTAATTGACCTCATTTTTAACGGAGTACCGTTTAATATGTATGAAAAAATTTTAATATTAAACATTGTTTCAGGGAAAACGCGTTTGTGTGTAATACAGAATCAGAGAAGCAAAATACGGCTTGTCCTAGCAACTTCCCCGCGACATGCTCACCTCTCTTCAGTCGGCTTTTTCAGTGAAATACAACGGATTGCTGTTTTACCTTCAGATTTTTTGAATATGAAACTTTTAAAAAGACTTAAAATCTTATATATTAGAAGGAATTTGTTAAATTAAAGGACTTAAACTGGTTTTGTGAACGTAGTTTCATTGTAATTCAATTAACTTAACTCAACGTAACGGACGTGATTATATTGTATTTGTTGTGTACGTGGTCTTTCGTTTAAGATCACTGTCGAGGCATCTTAATAAAAAGGGAAAATTAAGACAGTAGCGTTTTTGAGTGTGTTATTCTCTTTGAAAATTATTGATTTTAAGTGTTTACATTGATTCTGAATACAATGCAAAAGATTTAATTCGATTCACGATGTTTGAAAGAAGTTACTGTTCTGTTTACTGTTGTAACCATTATGTCGGCAGATTTACCCCGGCTTCGCTCAATAACCGTCTTTTTTAATCGTCTAATCGGCTGCAACTGTAACTATGAACTATCAGTCCAGTCTGTGATTGAAAGCAACTCAAGTAAATCTGTGCTTGACACGATGATTCAAAAGTATTGGAGTATCCTAAAATAAAATCGAATCCGCTCATTGTAATTAAATTATGAATGAAATTGTCATTGAATAAAAGGTTCACTTTAAATTGCTTCCTCCTAAAACGCATCATGTCAGGACAGGGCTCAGAACGCAGGCCTCAATGTCATTTTAGGGCCTACGAAATATCTTCCACTGTTATTTTGTCGAGCTGAACATCCTGCACCCTTTGAATTAAAGGGTCGTTCACATATTATATTACATAATCAGCGGAGGGGGGTTTCCAAATGCTTACGGTCGATTACGGGGGGGGGGGGGGGGGGGGGTTTGGTCGTTGATTACGTTATCAAAATTTTCTTTTTTACCCTCTAGAATAATAACAATTTGGCAATATTTCTAGCGGGTGATACTCGTAAAATATATTTGTTTCAAGACCGTCGACGAGTCCAACTGTACTCGGCGCGCGTCTTGGTAGGTTATAAACCTACAACCTTTGACAATTGATGTTTGAACGTCCTCGATTTGCTTGAATTTCAAAAATGGCGAGCTGGATGCTGCAGTCTTACTCTTAGTCTAACACTAAGTCTTACACTAAGTTACATGTTCTACTTCTAATCGAACGATGTGGACTTTGCAGATGATATAGCACTTATATCTGAGGACATGGACAAGGCTAACGAGTTCCTGCTCAGAGTAGAATCGGCGGCAGCAAGCGTGGGACTACACATAAACGAAGGCAAGACCAAGGTCATGACACTGAATATGGAGGATCGATCTAGCGACCTACAAAGTCGATCCGGGGAAGCCATAGAAAATGTAGATGATTTCATCTACTTAGGCTCCTGGATTGAGAGCACAGATAGGGAGATAAGGGTTAGAAAGGGAAAAGCGTGGGGTGCCCTACATAGACTGAAGGATATCTGGAAATCCAAACTCTCAAAGAGCCTAAAGATTAGATTGTTCATAGCGGCTTGTGAATCAGTACTGCTCTACGGATCAGAAACCTGGACACTGACAAAGGCTCAAGAGAAAAGTTTGGACGGGACATACACAAAGATGTTGCGTATGGTGCTGGGTATCTCATGGAAGGACAAGGTCAGCAATATAACTTTGTATGGTAGCCTCCCAAGGCTGTCAAACAAGTTACGAAGCAGGAGATTAAAAATGGCGGGACACTGCATCCGACATCCTGAGCTACTTGCCAGTGATTTAGTCTTATGGGAACCTACGCACGGTAGAGCACAGCAAGGCCGACCAAGACAAAGCTACTTGTCTATGTTACTGAAGGAAGTTGGGACAAACTCTAAAGAGGAACTGCGAACCCTGATGCGGGACAGGGATATATGGAGGGGGTTTTCTGGCGTAGATCGGACTTAGCTCCGACATAGTAGTAGTAGTAGTAGTCTAATCGAACGTATTAGAGCTACTTCAGCTAGTGAGTTATGTTTAATTGAATTTGAAGGTTAAGACTGGATCTGGATTCTGGAAGAGTAATTTTAAGATTATGAAATTATTTCCACCGGTATTTTGTCGAGCACAACCTCCTACAGCTCAGGCCTTAGTCTATCACTATGAATATCGTTAATTTTCTTAAAATTAAATCTCAAAAACCTGTCTTAATTTGATTGATAGTTAGAAACCGGGAGGATAATTTGAAATAATGGTGCATGGTGCCAGTGGTAATGGTATGGCTGGTTTCAACCCAACGTACGTACTATAAGTATAGATGTGGATTCTCGTGGGGAGGTGAGGTACAGATTGATATGTTTACTTTTTATTAATACTTTAATAGTATAAGTACCTACATTTAGGGTTAGACGGGTTCCTGCTATCATTAATCTAACCTGAAAGTAACTAAAGGCCTCAAATTTGGCGAATTGTTCAGCTTATTGAAATGTTACATTTTCTCCAAATTACCAGTACCACACATAAAACGTTTTAGTGTTTTAGTTTAAACAGGTGTGAGGTGCAAAATTGCACTATTTTCAAAATATTATCGCGCACCTACGTACATGTTGCATTAGTGCAATTAGTATTCAGTATTACAACTGCCAAGTTGCTATAATGTATAAGCATAAGTATTTAGTATACAATTTGCCCAAATTGAACACATAATCGACGCGAAATATAATTATAACTTTTTTTTACTCATGGGCGTCTCAGCTTGTCATTTCGCTGAATCTTTATGTTTAATATGAACATAATACTAATAGCATGGTGCCAGATAACTTTTAGTGCCGCTGTTTTTATTTGTAGTAATTACATTAGAAAATGTATAATGATTAATGCTATTGTTATTTTCTTCGAGAGAAGCTTATAGAACCGCGTGATTGAAGTTACGTTAGTCATAGGATTCGATTCAAGTTACGGGACTGGGACTCAAGTTATAAACGTGCACAAGTTAGAATATTAACAAAAAGAAAAAGTTTGATGCTTAAAGTTAATTAACAAAAATTACAACACAGCGCGCCGCTCTCTTATATTTATAACATGTATAATATAATATATAAATATAATCAATATCATTGTTGATTGTCATGTCATTGTTATTTTCCACTGCACGAGCTGCACGTTCAACGTTGAGCACAATTTTGAGTAAATCAATTTTCACCATAGCAAGGTTTAACTTTAATGCATCTTTTAAATTACCTTACCGGACGCAGACTTAATTTGAACGGACATTAATTGGACGCTTGAAGTGGAAGCCGTAGCATTTATTTGTTATTTTATTTTTAAGGCGCGCGCTATCACACATCAGCTATATCTCCACAGCTAAAAATAAAGCACTTATTTAATTTGATACGTATAAAATATCTTTATAACTTTAAACTTGCTCAATTCTGCACTGAGTTTTAGTGTTTCAACCAAATTGTAACTGAACTGTGGAACTGGGAATCGTTTAAAATTACTTTTGAGCTTTTGAGGAACCTCTACAAAAACTAGTCAAGTAGTCACGCTATTGGGTGGGCAACAGCAAACAGGTAACGTTACGCCACTCATGGACACATAGGGAGACTAAAGTGCAAAGAAACTGCTGCTAACTGCTGCTACCTGTCGCTAACTGCTGCTAACTGCTGCTGACTGCTGCAAATATTCTCCCTGTGTGGAAGGCCAAGGGGGTGAAATATATTATAATTGAGAGTTGCGCGCGATAAAACATTTGCGTTTGCTGATTTAGAGGGGAAGGGTTCTGATCTGCACGGGTTTCAATGTGGAGCGTGTCGTGTTGGGTAGCCGTAGAGGTTGCTAGAAGCTAAGCATTGACAATATTACAATATTTCAATCGTAAGCATCATGAAGAAGAGTCTGTTTAGATCTTAACACTACTCAGTACACACTAAATCATTCTTACACAACTTTCATAATATTGCGACAGTTTCTGAGCTTTTTGTATGCGATAGGTTAGGCAATAAATACATATTATATGTTGTGTTTCCTTTTAAAGAGTATATTTTATTGTTATAATTATAATCAGTGTTATTTGTTTTAGATGTTTTATAGGTATTCATAGTCACAAATCACATCACATCATGCTCCACTGCACATTATTCTCACATCAATTTCAAATAACATAAACAAGCACTCACAATCTACTTTCAGCAAGAATTCACTTCATATGCACAAAGTCAGCACATTTAATTTCACCTTGGAGAACACTTATCACTTGTCATTGTCACGTGTTCACTTCACCACGACTTCACAACCATTTAGATAGTAGTTTCTTGACATACGTTGCATGCCACTTTTCGCGCGCGAAGCGCGCGCCGCCGATAATATCTCTTGTTATAGATGGGTTTCGCTGTGTCAAGGCGAACATGGTGGATTTCATTTAGTTCTTATTCACCAGTTGTAGTGTAATGGTATGGATGATATTCCCTGAGTCGAGGCGATTTAAGGACCTTCATTTATATTCCTTATTTACCATAACTAAGTTTAACTTTTATCTTGGGTACGTTGGTGAACTCTGCTGAAAGATTACGGTATCAACATTACATGACATGCCACACGGATTCATCCATAGTTGTCAGGTCACCCGCAAGATAGTCAATGTGTCATCTAGGCATTATCTCTTGCCCGCATAGGAGCTCTTCCAATGGGGCGGCCCGTCAAGCTCTTTAAAATGCAACACGGCGTGACAAGTGAACATTAGTGCACTCAACCATACTTATTGAAATTGGTTATCACCTCACACATGTATAGCTTCTCGCTCACTATAGCCCCTACAAATGCACCCTATAAATGCACCCTATAGTTCTACCATTGTGTGACAGCTGGTAACGGCTGTTACTAAGTAACTATCAAAATCGAATCTTATCCTTATCTTCTAATCACAACTGAAGCGGCTCAACTACCTCACGGACATTGACAGCCCTGGTACAGGCGATCGAGCAGTCTCTTCGACGCGGAGAGCGGCAAGATATTACCACTATCAATTTATCACGTACCTTGTCAGTCGCTTCAAGTACATGAAATCATTGTCACATGATCATTCAAGCACGTGGGTCACATGATCACCCACGCGACTATATATATCTTTTGATGCAAAGAATATGGCAGAGTTCAGCACCACAATCCCGATGTGTATTGCCAGCTCTCATATGAGTGACTGTCTTAACCCTTAGTAGATAAATTAGTTAAGTTAGGAAAGTAAGTTATAAGTTAGGAAGTTCATTATAAGTTAGTTATTAGTTAGGAAAGATATTGATATATGCTATTCATTGTAGTCCACTCTCTCTGTAACTAAGAGTGTCTACCGTATTTATTCTATGTGTTACTTTAACCAACAATTTAAGTGTCTTTATTTTGTAACCCTTAGCATTAGGAATGGCCGTTTGGCTCATGGCTTAGAATCAAGTATAAGTAATTAAATGATGTCACAAATACTAATCTCAAGGTTACAGTCCTAAGTAAATCTTAATCACTAAAGTATCTAGACGTGAGCATTAATAATCGCACTACGTATGAGCATCGTATCAATTATCCTAGTACGGCTCCCTCCCTAGCGTATTGATGAGGTTAGCTCGAACCCGGAGTCATTTTATATCAACAGCAGTCTTTAACATCTCTGATATATTGGATACGAAACATGTATCAAGTAGTTTCATGTCTCATGGTCATGAATCACTCGTCACGTGTCATTCCATGTATAACTATAAGTGTTACCTGGGGACCTCAGGCTATCATGTTCATAAACATAATAGAGATTAGGCGGAATGACAGGCTGAGCGCGGCCCAGTAAGTATAAGTGCCGTTTTAGAATTATTTAGGACGTGATGTTCGAGCAGTTCTGTTATCTTCTATGTTACTTTTATAATTAGTATTCTACTTTCAAGAGTGATACCTCATAGTTATATCGTGTTTCCAATTTGTACGAGAACATCGTAAAACAATATATACATATATTATATATATATATATTTTAACATGGTTTTTAAGGCACCTGAATATGGCGATTTTGTTAACTGATATGCTGAACATATCAGCTAACATATCAGCTAATATAATATATCAGCTAACATATCAGCTAACATATCAGCTAACATATCAGCTAACATATCAGCTAACATATCAGCTAACATATCAGCTAACATAATTTCAGTGAACATGTCAGCGAAAATATTAGAGGACAGTCACACCATCTATTTCGAGGCTCAAGAAAACGGAGTCAAAGCCAGTGTACTCGCAGACACCTTCATCGGATTCCTCCTGATCCTCGTCGTGCTGGTCGGGATCCTAGGTAACACATCAGCAACGATATACTTCTGGAAAAAAACTAAAACAAACTCTCCCAGATCTCGTTTACATGACACCATCATCGTCATAACTGACTTGTGTACATCCACCGTGGCCATCGGCACCATCCCCTCTGTGTTCAACAAAAGGCTTCCAGTCCTGTTAACGTCATGTGGTGCCTGGGGTGTGCCCTTCAGCCACCTGCAACGCTTCACCATGTTCATGGTTATCATGATAAGTGCAACACGAACCATAGCAATCTTTCGACCTTTTTACGAAATAAAAAGGAGAGGGGTGATTGCAGCCTGTTTTGTTTTTGAGCTATTCTGGATTTTACTTGATGCGATTGTTCTAGGGACCGGAAGCCTGCAGATGATACACTATGCCCCAGGAGTACTAATATGCGGCATGATCCCTGGTCAGGGCGCTCCAATCTGGATTTTTAACTTTATCGTCTACATCATCATGCTCTGGTTACTGCTAGGGTCACTGGTGGTCTTCGCAAGCTTCATCCTCAGCCTGCGAGCCATTGCCGCCAGAGCACGCCTTGCCACCCAAAATGCAAACGAAAGGAATTTCTCGGAAGTGTCTATATCGATCACCCTCTTCACGGCTGTATTTCTCCTCTGCAACCTTCCTCTTCTTGTCCTTCAAACGAGGTGTAACATTATCTACCGAACCGGAACAACTGACTACGGCACCTACATGACAGCTGGTACGGACTTCTAAAATCTCATCTGTTTCTGACCTCCTTCAACGCTACCGCTAACCCTGTATTCTACTTGTTCAGGATGTGGAAATATAACCGGACCTGGTTCCTACCTGAGCAAGGTCATCCCTATAAGTATAACTTCTACTACCAGGATTACTCACCTCCAACTGTACCAGCTCTAAACACTGCTGACAAATCTAGCTGCTGGTACAAGAGCACTGGACAATAATATGGATTTTGTCAGAAGTGTCTGCTTTATACTCAGACGATGAGCCCTTCAGCACTCGGTCCCCACAAAAGATAATTTTTAGAATTATAGTTAAGACTAGTAGTACAATTTGTGAAAAGGAACTCATGGTCAGTCTATAACACAGTCTATAACACAGTGTATAAAACACATGAAAAGCAGTGTGTTCTTTACTCCTTACTCTTAGTCTCCAGCTTTGTTATCAAAACACGTGATTTGATCACGTGATTTTATCTCATTGTAAACAGGGTTTATTTGCTTGATTATAAATATACGTTTAAAGTATTAACACAAGTTAACTAATAATATTATGTATATGATCGAGTACAGATTCGAAGTGGAACATCGAGTTTCGTTCTGGCGAGGTCTGGCGAGCTGGGACTGGGAGGAACCTTCGAGATCGGCTGGAAGGGCTGATCTAAAAGTAAGCTCTGCTCAGTATTTATAGCTAATATAAGTAGACTAACGAGCTAGTTGACGAATATATGACATCTAACTTTACTCTGCAAATCATGCCTCCCACTCTAAAATTCCCTAAAATTCGAGGTTTTCAAGGTTGTTTTTTTGGTTTTCAAACCCTTTTCAAGGTTTTCAGATTGCCGTTTTCAAGGTTTTCAAAACGAATATGTATGTTTGCAGTACGAAAACTTGTTAATTTTATCTTTTTTCTCAAAACTTATAAAAGACAGATTAATTTAAAACTTGTAAAACGTGTTTTAAAAACATGTACTTGGATTATAAAAAATTTTGTAACTGAATTATATGCTAAACCAATAGGATATCAATACAGAAGGTTCACAGCAGTTGATAACACACTTGGTTATTAGTAATATTTTGATTTCAAAACATTGAACAAATTTAGTGCCATTAAAGATGGCACGAATTTTAAGTTCAAAGTTATTTCGGATATCTCCAGTCCATTGGGATTGTTAAAAACATAAATCAAAATGAGGTGACTGGGGGGGGGGGCAAGACTGTGATTTTAAGTAAGACAACTGCCGAAGGCGAAATTTTTGTAAATTTTTAGTTGTACTTGTAATTCAAGGTTTTCAAGCGTTTTTGTGAAAATTCAAGGTTTTCAAGGTTTTTGATTTAAAATAGCAGAATTCAAGGTTTTCGAGGTTGGCTGGGAGGCCTGCTGCAAATGCATTATCTTACGTCGCGATTTTTGACGCGATTTTGCTTGGTCTAGTTTGGCATGTCGCGGAGCCTTGACCATTGTTAATGATCTGGCCCGGCGCGCGCTACTTCGTAGCACTTGCCATCGGGCCAACATTTCGAGAAGAAAGCGGCGCGCGCTACTTCGAAGAAATTTAAACGAGTAACATCCGTCAACGCGGAGCCACGATGTTTGGCCTAAATTATCGCAATTTTCTTTTGTCCTTGTTGCCAGAGATCCTTCCTAATATTTGAAACTTTATTGTCTGCTTTAAATGACATCATAAGATGATATTCAAGGAAAACGCTCGAAATGGCATAAAAGCCATAGTCCCACCACTGAACAACAAATTGCAACGATCAGTGGCCACTCATTACTCATTACGAGAATTCCTTTGTGCTTTGGAGTGAATGCAGCGAGACTATGGAACCTGCTACCACAGCAAGTGATCAACAGCCTAACTGCTTGATGGATGTTACTCGTCTATAAAATTTCTTCGAAGTAGCGCGCCCCGCTTTCTTCTCGAAATGTTATGGCCCGACGGCAAGTGCTATGAAGTAGCACGCGCCGGGCCAGACCATTAACAATGGTCAACCTAACTGCTCTAGAACCCTTCATCATTCATTCAAGTATATCACTTGCTCGTTTTTTGGAGATGTTTCCCGATACCCCGCCAACCAAAGGATACACCGCCATCACCAACAACTCACTCTTGGAATGGAATCTACAGAAAGATTTGAACCATGAATGATTGGAGGACGTACTAGTTACTGTTGTCCAGAAGCAATCCCTGCCAAACCAACCTAAAGTACCTAAAGTAAGTTTATGCTGATTTCAAACAGTCTCTAATTTGTAAATTTTGGTGTGTTTCGAATTTCACTGTCCTCGATTTGACTCTCTTTATAATTATACGATTCAATACTCAATAGAGAGTAGCACAAGCCGGCGATATATTGCACTCATGATCATGCTCATTGTTCATGTTCCGGGTCATTTTGAATTATATCTGGGATGGAGACTCTGAAGATTTATTTTTGACTTAATCACTCCAAGTTTCAAAATTTTTTCCCGTACTAAAGTACTAATACTGAATACTTGCGCTTCCAACTGGTATCACTTCTTTATTTTATAAGTATTTATTCCATGTACTATTCCGTGAACAGTCAACATTGCAAATGTTATATGTTATATATTTTGCCTTTTACGTATTTCGGAGTGTTCGTGCATGCACCGAGCAGTAAATTATAAATGACATCAAATTAAAACTCAAAAACTTTATAAATGAAAATATAAAATCAACAATTATTTTTAGACTCTAGTACTCATTGAAAATTACATAAATTGCAAACGATGGTAAATGATCTCTACATCAAACAATCATCAAACAGGAAAACACAAATATTATAATTTAAAATTATCATCTCATTGCATTAACTCCATATGATATTTAATATTTAACTTGAAACTAAAAAGAGTTAAAGTATTACAGTAACAGTCAAACCTCTCTATACCAGGCCTCTCAGGGGAAACGAAAAGTGCATGGTATTGAAAAAATCGGTATCAACTGTCCGGTAAATAGAGGTTTGTATTATTGCAATCCCCGGTATAAGTACTATTATGGCCTTATATGCATGTATTGTGTCGTATTTTAATGCAATACAGCTAGACATGTACTTCAATCAACACCAAATGCGATATGAGCTTTAATAAATTATATTTCTTGCACAAAAACAAACTAAATAACAAAAAGGCTCGGTATCCGGCATAGAGAGGCACGGTATCTTGGTATCTAGAGGTATATTATTTTAGAGGTTCGACTGTATCTGAATTTTCATGCGCGTTAGTTGTAAATGAAAAGAAAATTGTATTTCAATAGAAGACAGGTTCACGAAATTATGGAGCTTTATTATTGACAATTTCAGCTCGCGCTAAAAGTGTAAGTAAAACCCATATACTGTGTCTGTAGCACTAGCAAGCGGTTCTCGGGTTCTCCCACCACTCTTATAATATACGATGCTAACAGTATTAGTTAAGCTTATTGTCTATTAATTTTTGTACGAACTGTTTGAACAAATCGAAGTAAAACCACGCTATGAAGCTGTCAGGATTGGAAGGAGATTAGCCGACAAGACCAGACCTGTCAAAATATCGGTCTCAAATACCAACAATGTCCACGAGATATTATTGAAATCGAATAAACTGAAACTGAGTCAGCACCACAAAAAAGTTTTCATTTCTCCGGATCGGTCACCTGAGGAGCAAACCAAACACCATCTGCTGGTATTGGAAATGAAACAGAAGGCAAACCATGCTCTGACATGGTTAGTAGCTGGCACTTGTGTCGGCTGCTAACCATATGGGCGGGATATAAGCACATTATATTATTTCATTTCATTTCATTTCATACTTTGCTTGCAACCAGTGCACTGCAGAGTGGGTCTAATTATTCATTCCCAGAGTGAAGAGCAGCGTTCCGTTTTGTGAACTTCTTGGCTACTTTCTTGACAGTCAGTATGTTACGAAGGAGCATGTCTGCGGTTGCTTGTTCAGAAGCTGCCCGACGTAATAGATTCATCGACCTGAAAATATGCCCCGGTTAAGTGTTCAAATTAAATCCGCGGAAATAATTGACCGCAAAAATAACTGGTTTTACAGTAATACTAAGAGTAAAGGTAATATCATGAATAAATCCACTCTCATGAGAATACATGCTCCCCATTTGCATCTGGTCCGAGTCTGTTAGCACAGATCACCTGGGAGTGGTAACACCATGAAACCGTTAATTGCCTGTCAGTGCTATATCACTGGGGGGTCGGTTGCTGTGGTGGCGAGAGGATGCAATTGCTGGGTGGTGCTCGGTGATGCTGTCTTGTGGCAGGGTCATCTGTGTGTCACTCACGGTTCACCATTTTGTCCAAGTCTTGGTTGCCCTGTGTAATCGAGCATTTGCTTGGTGATCTTGTCTCTGACATGATCACTTACGGTTTAATTTTGATTCCCTATGGGCTTCAGAAGCTCTTCATGCTTTAACTTTACGTATCGAACCTAACCACCAGCTTGCTGGTGTCTGGACGGAGCGCTAACTTCTTGATGTCGGTGCTGCCTCTGGATCGGGTGCGAAGGTCCGGCAAACCATCCACCTTAAATCAAACCGCTACAGAAACGTCTACAGTGTCATTCAATAGTATTATACGTGGAGGCGCAGGTGGAGTGATGACGGCGACTAGGCAAAGCCGAAAGGACCCTAGTAGCTTGATGTCTGTTTGCAACTCCCGTAAGAGCCGACGTAAACACTGTAAATACAGAATTCCTTCATCAGATTTGTCATTTGTAAACAGACAGTCAAGTATGTCTAATCCTGTAAATATTGTAAAGAATCCTCTCTGTATCAGTACATGGAATGTTACTTCTCTTGTCAGTAATTCCAGTAAGATGTATCAATTAGGAAAAGGTGTTGATGATTATGGACTAGAGCTCCTTGGGGTAACTGAAACACATATGGCTGGATCAGGAACTCAGACTTTGAGCAATGGGGCTGTTTTGGTTTATTCTGGCAGGAGCGATGGAGTACGGAGAGAAGGAGTTGGTGTTGTTCTTTCCAAAAAGATGAAGAATACTCTCATATCATACACCCCTGTATCAGGACGGGTTATGACTGCCCGTTTACATAGCAAACACATCAACATTAGTGTTACAGTTGTGTATGCTCCAACTGAGGATGCTGAAATCAGTTTAAAAGACTCATTCTACAAGGAATTGAATGATGTTCAATCGGGACTACCTGCTCATGATATAAAAATAGTTTTAGGAGATTTTAATGCTCGTGTTGGAAGGGATACTGATGCTCACCCTGGTGTTATAGGAAAACACTCATATCACACAGAATCAAATGATAACGGAAAACGGATGCTAGATTTCTGTACAATGCACCAGCTGACGATTGGAGGCACACTCTTTGAACACAAGGATATCCACAAGACAACATGGAGATCCCCAAATGGTAACACCGTCACTCAAATTGACCATATGTGTATTTCGACGAGATGGAGCCATTCATTGCTTGATGTCAGGAGCATGAGAGGAGCAGATATAAATACTACTCACTATCTGGTTAGAGGATATGTATCTATTAAACTTAAGTGTCCTCAGAAAAGAAAGAAGCGTGTAAGACAGCCTGCTTTAGAGCACCTGCGTGATAGATCTAAGAGCCAGGAATATAGTAACAGAATAGCTGAAGAGTACTATAACAACGATCAGGAGCATGGAAACTCTCCTTTAGAAGAAAAGTGGAAAAATTTGAGAGATATAATAACTGATGTTTCATTTGAAGTTCTGGGTGAAAGGGGCCGGAAAAAGAGAACAGAACATCTCTCAAGGGATACTAAGAATCTCCTAAAAGAAAGAGGGGAGATTAAAAAGAAACCCAGCACTGCTGAGAACCGTGCTAAGTACTCGCGGATTAACGGTCTTGTTAGGCAGAACTGTAAAAGAGATGATAATGCTTGGGCTGTTAGAATAGCTGCAAGGAATTAGAAGATGCTGCCAAGCAGGGTCAACAAAGAGATGTTTGGCAGAAAATAAAATCCCTTACAAACAAGAGAGTTAACAGATCTGCGGCAGTGCGGGATAAGAATGGGACGCTTATATCAGATCCCGAAGCTCAATCACATCGCTGGGCCGAATATTTTGAAGAACTCTTGACGCCAGCAGCAAATGCGGTGGATTTCTCTATATTGGATCAGGATGAACAGTTACTTTCTTTTGAATACCTTAGTAATGATGATGAACCACCGTCCTTGTTTGAAATTGAGGAAGCTATCAAGAAGTTGAAGAACTACAAGAGTGCTGGAATTGATGAAATTTCAAATGAGCAGTTAAAGTACGGTTCTCCTGGACTTCTGCCTTGGTTAAAGGATCTTTTTGAAAATGTGTGGAAAAGTGAGGATATTCCCAATGATTGGAGAAAAGGAATAATCACCATCATCCCAAAGAAAGGGGACCTCACATATTGCAACAATAACAGAGGTATAACTTTACGCTCAACTATATCAAAGTTATTCCAAATTGTGTTGTTAAAAAGACTGAGTAATGGGCTTGAAAAATTACTCAGAGAGAATCAGTGTGGTTTCAGGAGAAACCGTTCTTGTATAGATCAGCTGTACTCACTTCATTGTATAATACACAATTGTATAGAATTCAACGTCCCTTTGTACATAAACTTTATTGATTTTAAAGCTGCTTTTGATTCAATCAATCGTGACTTTATTTGGAAAGCTTTTGAACATTATGGTCTTCCGACAAAATATATCAATGTTTTCAAAGCGTTCTTTAGAGCAACTGAAAGTGCAGTTCGTGTCAATGGAGAATTGACAAGATGGTTTGATGTCGATTCGGGGACTGGACAAGGTGATGTGCAAGGGCCCCCCATTTTTAATCTTGTACTTAACTGGGGATTAGAACTTGCAGAGAAGTTTAAGAATATATCCCGTGGTTTTACACTTCAGTACAGACAAAGTTCCAGACAACCGGAAAAATGTGTCATTGATCTTGACTATGCTGATGACATCGCAGGAATGGATGACACTGTTGAAGGACTGCAAGAAACTACGGACAATATTGCGAAATATTGTGGGCTTGGGGGTTTAAAGATGAACGCAAAGAAAACAGAGATCATGGTCATTGGGAAAGATACATCGCAGCACCCACTCCCAGAGAATAGGACCATAGATATAACTGTCGATGGAAACTCTGCAAAGCAGGTCACTCAATTCACTTATTTAGGTGCCAAAATTACATCAGATGGCAAGATTGATAAAGAAATAAGTGTCAGGATTGGAAAAGCAACCGGAGCTTTTAACCAACTCAACAACATTTGGAAGAATAAGAACATAAGCATTAACAACAAAGTGCGAATCTACATTGCAGCTGTTCTTACCATTCTGACCTATGGATGTGAGATATGGAACACGACTCAAGTGCAGACAAGAAGATTGGAGTCTTTCCATCAGTACTGCTTAAGAAGAATCCTGAGAGTGAGGTGGTTCCATCGAGTAAGTAATGAGGATGTTTTAAGAAGGGCATCAATAACTGCCCTTGCTGACATAATAACAACAAAACGGCTGCGTTGGTTTGGACATGTCAGTAGAATGCCTGAAGATCGGTTACCCAACTATTTACTTGAATGGAAACCCAAGCATGGGAAGAGATCAAGAGGCAGGCCTAGGAAGAGCTTAAATGATGTATTCATTGAGGATGCTGAGCAGAGATTGGATCGTAATGGACTCACGATTGATTGTATGAGAAGATTAGCTGCAGACCGAAACGGATGGAGAAATATTACCCGCCGAAGTTGTATAATACAAAGTAATGACGCAGTCGACGCAGACTAATCCTTTTGGATGGAGATCTCGCCATGTAACATGTATGTATGAGAATACTCTTATCATAAAAACATTGAAACAAAAATGGCCACAAAAAGGAGGACTTCAGATAAAGTTCTTGATAAAAATGATAATTTGACTAACACGTGAGGAAGGAGGTTCTTCTCGTTAAACTTCTTACTTCTGGGAATGAACTCATCCACATCTCTATCTGCTTCACTCTCGTCATCTTTACGCAGATATTTGTTAGCTAGCCTCTGTTGCTCTTCCGCTATCAACTCTGGAAAAAGAGCGGTATATTCAGTAACCATAACATGGTTATGTAATGTCTTAACTTATATAGTCCAATACTGCACGCCCATGCCCAGTTATAGTTCATGGGCTTCTGGAGATCCAGTGACGGGGTTAGATATCAATTAGGCTACAAAACGTCGACCGTGCGAACATCAAGAAGATAAGGATAATTGCATGTTCATAAATACCTTACATTTTTCAACAGATTGATCGATGTGTCAGAAAATATAACATGAACTCTCAAACCACTCACCGAGGGATTGGGCGTTAAATCTGGGCAGTCCTTCTTTGCCCATGACCTTCATATGATTGGGTGGGTAGGGTATAACCGGGTCACGTGTCATGTGCTTGTTGTCTAATTGGGAGTAAGCCAGGATACTACCACACTCTTGGCCCACCGAAACTGTTCTCTGAAAATGTTATGTCAGTTTAAAGTTATCACAGATTTGAGATTTAAGTACGCTTCCGCAGAGATGGATTCAAGCAGGAGTAAAAAAGTTTCGGAAATCTTGTCATGAAGATATATTACTGATTGCTGGTCACTATTTTCAATAACATCTAAGCCATTGGCCAGTACATTGTATATAAATAGCGGTTAAACTGAATAGATCGCTATGGTTAATGAATTTATATCGCTTTTTTTTTCATTTCTGTCATAGTAAATGCTAACAACTTGAACGAACTTTTAATTAAAATGTCTCGATAGTCGGACGCGCGCCCCGTTATCTGCGCGCTTATGTAGCCATAAAATGTCAGCTAGCTGAACACAGCATCAACAGCTACACGGACACGAAGAAAGAGTCGTCAAGATCGTATTATCAGGATTATTTAATGAATCGCTGCCACGTGCCATAACAAACCTGCCCATAATTGTCAAGAATGCTATTAATTAAGTTCCTACCATAGGTTGCCTAGGTCTCGTTGTCCTATGGTAAGCTTTACCAAGAATGTAACTTTTATCACAGTCCTTTGCTATTTTGAAAGCCTCATCTTCTTCAAGTTGTCGGTCGATATTGTCGTTACTGGACGTAATAATGGTAAAAAGAGTAAACAGAAAATTTAATCAGAGTTCAAAGTTAAAAGAATAAATTAAAGGTAACCGATGATCATCCGAATAAAGCGTCTTTAAAACTTACGGGTGATAAGCATTTTTCGTGAATGCCATGATGGCTTTCACACTCCTGCAAAAATAACAAATTCAGCGCTGGTAAAATAATTGAAAGCCAATTAAATTGACAAGTAACCTACTGAAGTACCACGTTGAAAAGATACACGGCGCGAATAAAAGTGTAAATGATCAACTGTTTTGGTGGAATTTGAAGAGATCTACTTTCACTCACTTCCAAGGGTTGAACTTTCTTTTTCTCCTCTTAAACTTGTTGATCTGATCTTCTGTAAGCAGAGACCTAACATCGTCAGGTAAAATAAAGGGGTCAGCGCTCGTAGGTCTTAGCTTCCACTCCTTGCTTTGCCCAAACGTTCCTGAATGATCCTTAGATTCTAGTACATTATCATTATTATGGTGCATAGTGAATTCTAGAAAACTCTTCTTGCACCTAATATATTCTAGGTGATTACAGTAAATTCTAGGCCACTTTACCAGCTGACATTTAAATACTTTTATGACGCCACTTGGTAATTTATGTCGGGTTAAATGTCGGGTTGGAGATCAAGCCATTTTAGTATTCTTAATCCCACTTTAATCCGAATATCTTACTTTTTCTCCGGCCGTGATAGTAAAAACATTAACATAATTAAAGAATATTCAGATTCCCACTAACCGATATAAGTACCATTAAGAGTCCAGACTCTAATAGAACAGTCAGTACTACTGGTAATAATGAGGTTCTTTACAGGCACCAGCTCCACATTTGTTATCGTACTGAGATGACAGTGGAATTTAGCAGATTTGGGAGGCTCGCTGAAGAACACAGCAGGCTGTCTGTGCATGGCGTTTGTTGTGTACCGCTTTGCACGTGGCACGGCTACACACCATTTTGATATGTCGTACACCTGGGAGGTAGAAAATTGTAGGAAGTAGGAATGTGAGAACCAAAAGTAGCTTTACTTGTATACGGTATAGTATATCGGCGGAATCAAGCGAATGGAATACTGAACGTGTTTTTCACAATTATAAAGTTGTAACGAGGAAGACTGACCGAGACCCAGCCAGTAGTATCTCCCACAATCAGTACACTGTTCTAGAGTCTGTTGTTATAGCGTGGATGCTGTCGTTAGCTGTCCCTCCCTGAATCACAGGGAACTGTCCTAACATTCCTGAAATTATTTAGATCTGTGTGTACAGACGACCAGTTATCCCAAGATCACCGGACACCAATTAATCAGTGACTTTTGAATTGATTAGGTGGCCATCATTGAAATTAAGATGATTTGAGTCGATGTACTTAGAACTTTAGAACTTTGGTTCAGACAAACTTTGAATTTAAGAATCACATATCATGATGCAGGTCTGCTCTCTGCTCAACTAGAGAATCACAATAAGGGATGGAAACCGGGGAACCCGTGCTTAAGAGAGCGGTTCTCGTTTGAGGGGACGTGAGACTAACATATTTTGAACAAAGATAAAACCTTGAAATTAATCAATCCGAAATATGCGGGACTTCATAAATCATTGAAATAAATGACAATGGAGCCAGGTAAAGTTAAAGTAAAGTTATGAGGAATGAACTTGAACTTAAAATGAAAATGTGCAGTATTTGCGTAATACAAGATTACTAATACTTTACAAAGAAGTGTAAATCACCTTTCCACTTACAGCTGATGGGCATACCGCTCACTTGATTTTCGCAAACAAACAATTATCAACGACTCAATTTCAACCGCTATGTTTTCTCAAATGCTGTTGTTGATTCCAAAAGTTATACGACCTCCAATACCTCCAATTTCCCAGTAAGACAGTCTCAGTGCATGATGACAGCTTTACAATTGAGTTCTTCACTGTTTATCACTGGTAACACAGCTCGATTGCCACCACCGACTGAACCCTGTCTCAATACCGAAACGTGACCAATCAATGGAAGCCTCCATCACATTTTTCTAATGTCACAACCCATATATTTCCTCGCCACTTTTATTGCCAGCCAGTTTTAAAACATATTATGTTTAAGATGCGGCATAAAAAGTGAGTTACTCTACAAAACTCGAATTTCTCAGTAAGTCAGTATAGTTCATTTGGCGTTAAACTTAAATGTTAAATTGTTTATAATGGCGACATTTAAATAGGTTACAACTTACAAAGCAGTGAGTATAGGTCGGTCTGTTTTGCACTTAATCTAACTTCTCGCAGTTTTTGTATCGAACCTGGTCAGTCGACAGTGATATTATATAAACATTCATGATAATATGTAAACTAGAGGGCGGGGCCTTAGGACTCTCCTTTTATATATTAGTAAGATTTGTGCATTGAATGAATTTGTTGAGTTCAGCATGAATATGATGATATAAATTATCGAGTAGGAGATTGACTCCAGCTCCCCAACTGAATTTATTCATTAAAACTCTCGTAATCCTACAACTGGGCTCAGGATATATCCATATGAAACGTTCCCGCGCCCATTACGTTGACTCATCATGACGAATTAAGTTGGATGACAATAATTTTAATGAATAAATTCAGTAGTAATTACAGTCACGTTCCCATAAACTAACGCTCTGTTTGTACCCACAACTTGTGACGTCACATCTTCCTCGGTTGTATAATAATTGTCTTAGTTTTAATCAGTTTATCCTTTTATCTTAGATTTACAGCCATGACCGGTGCTATAAGTATAAATACAGAGGGTAACTAGTGAGCTCCCAGTGATTATAGCAGCCATATTATCTCACCGTTTAGAAGTAGCCTTACGATTCCACGTGCTCCTGAGCCTGGTAATAACCAGTAGTTAGTCGTGATACCAGGAGCTATTAAGTCGCACCGTGCGTCATTTAAAGGAGGGTTACTGAGCAATTCATAATCCACTATTTTCCAAATGTTTTGGAGTATAGATATAAAGTGTATCTGTTAGATATATTCATTGGATCAAAAATGCACTGATCATTGCGATTGGTGTGGCCACTGGAGACATCATACCATTATTATATGTGTTGCATTGTTTTAAATTTTGTTTAGAATATGCTTTAACCCATATTTATCACTGATCTAACAATGCAACTTTCGTGTCTGACGGATACTGATAGGTATTATACCATCTTATCTCGCGACTTAGAACAATAGAGTGCAATATATCAGATATCTTTACAAACATCTCCTGAATGAGTCTCTTGAGTAAGTCACATATATCACGATTGTATTGCACGGCAGATGGTTGCACTTGTAAGGTTACATGTAGGCCTTTGGTTATATTCGAGTTGTTGTGCAAATTCAAATAAACCCTTTATTTTTAACACAACAGTTTTTATTGTTAAGTTCTTTTTGTTTTTAACCTATAAGGTCATGTTAGAGATTGATGGGTCCCTTTTTTTCCCTACTAATTACCTACTTTTCACTGTCAATCAGTTATGACTTCATAAAATCCAAACTATAGCTTGCTTGCAGAAAATATTTCACCACAGTATTCCTATGACACTTCTCTACATATTCATGTCATCAGAAAATCCAAATATCAACTTTGGTGGAGCCAGTGACCATCAAAAAAACACAATTAAAGTGCTCCACTTGTGGGAAGGTGGATGTGGCATATCTGTATTTATCAATGTCTACAGGTGGAGAAGGCATATGGGAACACGTATTGTTTCGGTTGAGACACTTTTGGTGTACAACCTAGGTGGAGCGGCCAGTGTAAAATAGGTCAACTTATACCAAGTGAAAAAATGATCATATTATTATAATTTCTACTAAAACTTCATTGTAAACTCAATGGCACATATTTTTTAATACCATTTGTTTTGTTAGGAGGTCCCATAAGGTCCCAACTCAAGTGGAGCAGACTCATTCTAAAACTTGACTTGTTTAAAATCAGTCATTTTTCCATTAAACTTGTCTCGGACAGGGATTAGGTGGTTAATGATCTGTGAATATTATTCCAGACGCTAATTATCATAATACTATGGTGATTAAGACTGCCAAAAACTGCTCAACAAAGGTGGAGCTCGTATTTAAAAGCCTAAATTTTGGACGTTTAAAACCATCTTTTAAGAGTACTAAAATTAGAACTAATCGAACTTATAGCTTTCTAATATGTTTAATAGTTCACCCCTAAGTGATTTATAAAGTAGTGATTACCCTGGGATCAACCTGGTGGAGCAGAATTGGGTCTTCAGTTACTGTATTTAGGAAGAAATCCGTGGACTTAAATATCCCTCTCATATCTTGTCCCCTCAGCTAGCAATCCTAGTACAGTGGTATATAATAATTATATTGACCAGTTAGATCAACCTGGTGGAGCACTGGGAGCTAAATCTATATTACAGAGTGTTGCGTGAGAACTTTTGTAATACGTAATAGATTAAAATAGAGCTGAGTTTGAGAGTTTATAAATTAGAGACGTAAACTAGTGATTTTCTATTTACTGCTCCACCATAGTTGATCATAATTGGGAATGTTTGATCATTAAAATGAGTTAACAATTATCATATCTTTCTGATGGAATCATTGATTGGGTTGAAAATGTCTGTATCAACCTGGTGGAACACTTTAAACACATTTTTAGACGCTAAGTTTTTAGACGCTAAGTTGACGTTTGCTCCACCAGGTTGAGCAACCCTGGTCCTTTAGCCGTGCTAGATATTAAGATATGACAATTGTGATTGTAGTTAATGCAGTTTTAGGGCCATTTTGGGTTTGTATCAGCTGTGGTGGAGCCTCAGTTTTTGATATATTTCTACTGTTCAATCTGCATCAAAACCATAAATTAGAGACGTAAACTAGTGATTTTCTATTTACTGCTCCACCATGGTTGATCATAATTTGAGAGTTTTAATTATCAGAACAGGTGCTCAGTTATCACAACTCTCTTTAAATACAACTGACAGGCATCAAACAGCATGTCTCAGTCAGGTGGAGCACTTTTAAATCTTAACATGGTGTTGGTATGGTATAACATGGTGTTGCTCCACCGGGTTGAGCTAATTTACTAATTATTTACACTCATATCACATACCATGACACTTATCGATGGAAGGGACGAAGTTTTAAACACCATAGAGGTTGTTAACATATTTTTATATCAAGTTTATATTTACACTGTCAAATTTTCAAAAAATGCATTTTCAACACTTGTAGTTTAACTGAACCAACCTGTTGCTCCACCTTGGTTGAACTAGGTATGGGATAAAACCTTAATCCTGTGACATGCTTGAGATTCAGGAGCTTACAAATAAACAAGAATGGAAATCCAGTGACAATTCTAACCCCGGGTTGAGACAGCTTTAAGGTCTAAATTTGATGGCTCCACCAGGTTGAGACATATTTGAATTTAAAAACCGCATCATTGAACTGGAAATTTCTCAAGAATTCCGTGATATAACTGGCACTGCCTGAGGGATTTTAGTTTTTTTACCAAAGCCCTGCTCCACCCAATTTGCTCCACCTGATTAGAATGGCTATAGTTTCGCTCCAGGTTGAGCTTTTAATTTCTTTTCTTTTTTATGAGGAGGATGTGATTTTTCGCTACCTAAGCTATGTATCCAAATGTCACAGTATAGCTCCACTAACACAGGATGATTTATTAGAAAAAAGTAAAAAAGGGACCCATCAATCTCTAACATGACCATAATAGAACTATGTATGTTAATCTTATTTTAGTTCTAGGTCAACGTCTAGGTATCACTTTGTAAGTTTTATCGTTACGTTGAAAAAACTTTTTTGAGCGAGTGAGAAGTTGTCCTCCCACTCGCTTGCTAATTACTCCAGTTGCAAAATTAATTTCTCATAATATATCAGTGAGTTCTATGAATACAGGTAACGTCCATGCTACACGTTCGTTCAAGGCTGATAAATAGTTAACTCCTTCTCAGCCGAAGCGAAGGGACACGCCAGGGGTTCCATTATTTATTATATATCTCCAATTTAAAAGTAAACAAACGGTGACTTGATTAAATTATGTGGCTTGTGATGACAAACAAAGCTCTGTGCAATGGCACAGGTGCTCACATTCTTAGTCTCGGATTTCTCACTTTAATGATAAATCATTATAATATGGAAACCTTGCAGTGCCTTCACTCTTCACGCTATAAATCTGTTCTTTATCAATGATTATTTAAACCGGGTAATCCACACTGTTCTTTCATACCCGTGATAAATACAGAACAATCAATACAATTCATCAAAACAGGTCATTAAACGGGTCATTCGGTCACATTTTTATTATTTGTGAACTTCTCATACCCGGTGACTGTTCTAGTTTAATGTTGGGAGCAAAGGAGCTGTGTTTCGGTTTGCCAAGTATTAGTAAATTAGTAATTAATTAGTCTCAACTCTATCAACGGTTGAGATACCTTGAGGTATGAGGCAGAGAGTGAAACTCTATGTTGCTAATTAAAAACTGTTATATAAACATAATTTTCTTTCAATTATTTTATCAGCTGCTTTTTCAAAATTTATGTCATATGAAATCTGCCATGTACATTGCAACTTTACAAATGTGCAAATGGTCATTGGTCATGTACGGAGGGCAAGTTTAAGTGAGACAAATAATTTAGCAATTCTCGTCTGATACATATTTCTCGTTTTCCTTGATCCAGCAAACTTTATTCGAAAACACTAATTAGCCCCGTATTTCATCCTCGCGAAGACGAAACTAGATAAAACTATTAATGGTCCTCATCATCTGATTACTGAACAGCTGTAAATTGTGAACAGAGAAAGATCTTGAGACTTTTCTGTTTATCTGATCAGTTGTGTGCAATAATTCAGTTAGTACCAAACACGTGTAGAATTTTGTGACTAAAATTGTAAAATCTTGTGTTAGGACGTCTGGTCCTAACACAAGATTTTACAGACACCACTTTCATTATCACTAGTTTCTGAAGTCTGATTGTTATTTCTGCGGCTATCTTATCTAAAAGATTCAATTATATTTTCCATGATTCAATGCGGTACCTGACGGTAGCGTATAGTTCCGTGTGATTGCATTAACAACTACACCTTCACACTTTATGTGGCTGGTCGTTGCTCGTGACAATTAGGATATATTGTTTCTTGGATCCACATCATTTCATTACTTGAAATGTTTCAAAGTCTCATGTCGCCTTCTTATAGAGGACTGAAGATCAAATTTTTATTTCAAACCCGTGTCTGTTTATTGTTGAGTTTTCTCTAGGTTTGTGAGTATCTCTTTAAGAAATCTGTGAGAAAGATGCACTTAAATAAATATAAACATAAAATATTAGCTAAAGCAGCTAAGTAAATACGTTAAATTCAACATAACCCCAACTCCCTATTACAAAAGGATGGCTATATTCGGCAACATATACAACCAAACAACAGGAGAACTACTCCACGCTGCCACACCCGGCGACATCTTCGCAAACTACTTCTTCGCTCTGTTCTTCCTCCTGTTCTTCCTTCTGTCATTCTTCTGTAACCCCTACGTCTTCTTCCACTACAGAAGAGAAAAGCAGAATGTGTCAGCGGTTCTGTTCCAGATCCTGACGGTTAATGATTTCTGTACTTGTTTAGTTGGAGTCCCGTATGTTTTGTACTTGCTGTTAGTACAGGATCTGGAGAGTCTAGATTACGATGTGCATTCTTGGCAGGTAATATATCCATGATAAAGGGAAAATATGGGATTCAAAAACTTTCATCCTACATTTTTGAGCAATTATAGAATTACCAACCGATCATTAACATTACTAAAATTAGTTTTCCGATTTGAAACATTTCCCCCCTAGATCTGGTACACGGTGATACGAGCTAGCTTATTCCAGTGGAGTATTCTGATTGGTGCCGTGTTCGGAGTCGTCAGATCTTGTGTTATTCTGAGACCTTTCTTAAAACTTAGGAATGTGACTGTCCTGCCCATATTAGCAGCTGGAGGTACAGTTTTATTTTTATATATTACAATCCATGGCGCTTTTTTTAATAATAGAATATACCATTCTCAGGTTTACCGTTTATAGTAAGCGGTTCACAATCCAAAATTCCAAAATACATACGTTTATAACAATAACAACCAAACTCCCAGCTTTCATCACGACGGGAGCAATAGTCCTGCACGTGATCTACGACCCAACAAAAGCCTGGTGTATCTACACCCAACAAGTACTGAACTTCCACACCCTCACTCCCACTCTCTTCCTCGTCCTCCTCACCTACGTCCTCACTGTCTGTGTGTCAGTAACCAGCGCTTGTGCCAGTATGAGAGGGCTACGTCGTCACCACAAAGAGCGGGAAAAGAACAACCTCCCTCCAGGAGGAGAGTGTCCAGCTTGTTTCACTGTTTGTCTGATAAACTTCCTGGTTGTGACTCAGTTCCTTATCTCTGTTATCTCACTGACGGTCAGTTGGACTGTTCATGATGTGGTGGTCAGACATTATCTAGAGTTCGTACAGTTTCCTTTATCTAACTGTGCCTTGTCAGCTCTTAATCCTCTGATCATGTTGGTGAGGTCGGGGGACTTCAGGGAGAGGTTAAAGAAATACAGAACAGGGAAAACAGTTGCAACTACAGTTCTCACTAATACGGAGAAGAATGATTCAACGTCGTGCTGACTAGGTTATATTGAAAACATCAGAAATAGTACAATCGAGATTGGTAGATCGGAACTGAACATATGTGCAATATTATATGTAATATGCATAACGAAGAAACAAATTATTTATCTATTTGTTTTATCTAGTCGTGGAAAGAAAGTTGTGGCCAATTCAAGAACAATTTGAAGTTTTCTTTTTTTTTCAAACAGGTAGTTTTTTTCAAGAATGATATTATTTGATGACTTGTTATTGTAATTAATATTATTATTGTAATTAACAAAACAGTAAACTTACCGCCGCCTCGGCAGGACCAGGCTCTAATGATACCGTAACTGTGGGCTGATATCAATGTAGCAGTGTTGTAGGATGTTGGGCGTGCCTGAGGGGATTAATGATTGTTTAATTATGTTAATTATTATTGTAACTTGTTAATTAATTAATGTTAATTATGATTGTAATTTAATGATTGAATAATGATATGTTACTAAGAGAAGAAGTTGATGCACCAGGAGATTTTAGCAACATAAACAAAACTCGAAATATAATTTTTGATTGCGTATAAAAAATAATGATATAGATTTAACTTTTGTTTAATAAATAAATAAGTACTCACTGCTGATTATAATTTATGTCAAAATTTGTTCTTTTATTTATATCATGGACACTTCAAAATAAATACAGAAATACTCTCCAAACAAAACGCCCGATACAACACTGATAAAAAACTCACATCTAAGAAGCAGAGTTTGTCGACAGAGCAGTCGAACTGTTTCTTCTCAAAACTTTGTTTACTAAAGTGCTGTGTGCCATCGTCAGAGAGGTTTACTCGCAATGCTTTTACACCCGCGTTTATACTGGAGCACCGCCTGGTCAAGTGTTAACCATCACGTTGTGGGAATAGTAACTATGAGACCCAACCCAGATATAATAAGCAAACCACCAGTCACAACCTTTCGATTGGTTATAATGTGAGGTTAGCAATCGGGCTACAAGAGTCACCTATTACCGTGCAAATCCAGATGATAGCAATTAAACTCGAACAGATACGAATCTAGATACTTTTAGATACGAATCTAGGGAAGACAAGAAGAAGAATACCTCTTCTGTTTGATGTGGCTGATTCTCCTGGAAGACATATTGATAGAAGGAAGGGTAGGAACAGAGTCCTTCAGTTCTTCTAGAGAAGTGTTGTTAGCAGGAAAAGTGTTAGCCATGGGGGAATAGTACACTGAACAGTGTCCGTCTCCTGTGGTTATTTGTAATTATTTACTTGCAGGGAAGTTATTTGAATTTTAAGAAAAAACCTTATAGTATTTACTAAGTATTCAAAACATTAAAACTTAATTTTAACACCATTCAGGAAAACAGGAAAATAAATACATAATTTAATGACGTGTCGTAGAGACTAGAGTCTGACCTTCAGGGGTACATTTAGCAGCGGTGAGTCTGCAGAGAATGATATCACATCCTGCATTCCTCACTATTATTGAACCGTCGTACATCGAGTATGCAATAGTGTCGGTCCTGAGGAAATGTTACTATCAGCTCCTGTCACGTGACCTAAATATTATATTGAGGATATTTACAGATCTAGGTATGTTGTTTATTGTACCTGTAGGCAGATACAGATAGAATGTCTTCTGTATGATGATTATCAGAGAATACTCTGGGTGGATTCTCCTCCGGTTCCTCATCACCTCTGGTATCCCTGAAATTATTATTTATATTGAGAAACTGTCTTGTTGCTTTATCTACTTATTCTTTTGAATCACAAGTACTAACCTAAAACTAAAGTTAAGGCTTAATAGATACAAGTTCTCTCCGAATATTCAGCTAAAAATACTTCGATGGTGACTTGTGTCACTCTCACCGACCTCACTGAATGGTCACTGATAAAAAATTCAGCCAAAACCGCGATTTTCGGTCAAGAAGACGGCAGAAAAGCTTCTCTTCAAAAATCTTCCAAAATATCTTTTTCTATTCTGATGTTTTATTTCTGTTTATCAAACATTTCTTTGGGAATAAAACTTTCAGCAGTGAACAGCACCTTAAGGGGGCCGGGGGGGGGGTCTTCATCAAAATTCTCTCGAAATTGATTTTATAGTTGTTTCTGATAGAGGGGAGTGATATCTATTAGCTGCTTTTGGTCCCATGGAAAAATATTGTTCCTAGCCGAAAATATCGCTGGTCAAAGGTCAGCGCTCATGTGTAATTGTATTGCGCGAGCGATTTTCAATCGGATACTTCTCTCCTAAATGATTCCTAGAACATATCCTGAAAGTTTCAGGGTGATTGCTCAAAAAATGTAGGAGAAGATAGATTTTTAGACTCGATTTTCAGGACGCGCGATTGAAAATCCTTTGACCAGCGATATTTTCGGCTAGGAACAATATTTTTCCATGGGACCAAAAGCAGCTGATATATATCACTCCCCTCTATCAGAAACAACTATGAAATCAATTTCGAGAGAATTTTGATGAAGACCCCGGCCCCCTTAATCGTGTCTTGTGCCATCCTCAGTGACCTTGCTAGATGGTCATTCAAGAAAAATTCAGTCAAAACAGTGAAATCTGGGCCGCGGAAAGCAGAAATCTGAAAATGTCTTACCGGTAGGACATTTTCAAAATTTCCAGCACCTTGATGTTGATTTGTGTAACTCACAGTGACCTGTGACCCTAATGATTGGTCACTGGTCAAATATTAAGTCAAAACTATCAGGTTTCTGGTAAGGAAAGCTTAATTGTATGTTACGAAATGTTACGAAATGTTAAAGAATACACAAATACTCACGAATAAACAACGATTTGTTTGGACCAGCCGCCGGTAACAAAAGTGTTTTTGCAGCACACAATATCTGTTATCTCCTCTTGATGAACGTTCTAAGAGGTATTTCTGTGTTCATGGTTACCAAATGGTTACTAATACAAATGGTTACTGACTTCCAAAAGAATATACATATAGAGAGTTTATGTAACTTCATTTACCATTCAATAGTCGTTTCTCAGATCACTGCACACTAAACTGTGAAGCTGTACCGACCTGTAACTCGTCCAACAAGGCTCCATTGTTAAGTTCCAGATCTTAATGGTGCCGTCTTTACCAGCAGTGAGGAGCCGTCTATGTGTAGGGTCAAAGGTCATGGCTGTAATCTCGTTGGTGCCATGACAATGTGAAAACTGGGGATTAAACTCTGGTTAGAATGTCAGAAATTGGCCAAAAGTTATTATGTAATAATTATATGTGACCCCAAAAGTAGTACTAGTAAAGTATTGATTTAGTGTTTACATTTATTAGTATTGTACCTGTGGGTATTAGTAAAGATTTAGTGTTTACCTGTATAACCTTCTCCCCAGTCTCCAGGTCCCACACACAAACCATTGAGTCGTACGAGGTACTGACCACCTGACAAGTATTATGTGTTATTACTTAATATAATCCATCTTAAACTGCAGTCTAGTTAGCTTATTGTTCCATGATCACGAGAACGGAACGTGAAATCTTACGCGGCTTAGAAAATTAAACTTACGATTCAAAAAAATAAGATTTCACCTCAAAATCATTACTTTCAGGGAAAAACCCCAGTGAAAATTAAATCCAAAAAAACTTTCTATATAGTGTTACCTGGTTAAAGTTGTGATTGTAGAGGGCAGCTCTGACAGATTTCTGGTGACTCTTTATATTCACGTTGTGTACTAGCGACTTTATTGTCCTCTCCAATACTCCCAAATTAAACTAAAGAATGATAAAGTCACGTGAGAAAATAAAGAAATTAACTATCATTTCATTTTAATGTACTTTTTAATAATCATTACAAATCTCCTATCCTGATTGATAACTCCGAAATTAAAGTATAATTTACCATTTTCCCTAAAGGGTGAAAAGAGATAGATCTGCAGCTATAAGCTACGGTACAATAACTATCTAAGATCAAATGATATGAATTGAAGTATTAATGACATACATTCTTAGACCCTATAACAAGCGTGTGGTGAACTGAGTGGAAGTAAGCTGATGTGACAGGGTGAACACCGAATGTGAGCTTACTCAGCGTCTGTAGACACACGTGATCCTTGAGATCCCACACTTTTATCACTGTGTCCTTGGAGACGGAGATGATGGAGTTTGTTAGCTCGGATACTATCACGTGCTCCACTGCTGCTGAGTGACCCTGCTCAGGAAAAATGTGTAAGGAATTATTTTAATTAAAAACAAGCAGATACGAGATAAAAACCTGCACATATTCATTTCAATTCTAAAATCTGGCATGTTGGAGTATTATATTTATATACATATATTATGTAAATCACTTAATTGAGAAAAATATGAGGCGTCATTGCAGGTTATGAAGATATTTTCATATAAATTTAAACGCCTATTTTTCATTATGAAGACTGATTTCACCTTCATCATAGCGGTGGGTTTGTTGATCATGGAGTAATGCCAGACTCTTATTACAGTATCCAGACCACCAGAGACTATGTAATCTTTGGAAAAGTCAAAAGCGTTTACACCTTTGTAAACAGAAAACACTGATCCAGCCTTTCTTTCTCCGACATGGTTGATGTTACCTGTTGGAAAAGGAGACATAAGTTGTTAGCTGTGCAAAGAATCTACAGGAATTTCCAAGGAAATTATACGAAGATCACTATATTCTAGTCCAAAATTACTGACAATTACCGAAATAAAGTGAAGTTTCCTGGTCCATGGAACATGAAATGAAGGCGTCGTAGTTGGGGACAAACATAACTTTCTTAGCCCAATCTTTGTGTATGCTCTGGACATTTAGTTTAACACCTGAGTATAGGTAACATGGTAAATACAGTCACAAGTTGCTGGATAAATTAATATTGAGCAAACCAATATAATATGTAACTGATAAATATAATGTTGGTACCATTAACTCATTAACTCATTAATAGAGTCCAAACACTATGCTTCAATATTGAACTAACCGTCAATCCTCCCCATGTATATATCGTGCATAAGAATCCTCCTGGTGATATTAGACTTTTTTATAGTGTCCGCCCCGAACAATCCTTGTTGAAGTGACGAGAAAATCAGCCGCCCTATTTGACCTGCAGAAAAAGGAAATTATAGATTTTCGCAGTCATATCAATTATACCAATTAACCAATATATCCATAATTCATAAATATCAGTTTTAGTACACAACTCACGAAAGTGGCACAGCTCAGCTAATTCTAAGATGTAAGTAAGTTTTAAGTAAGTAAATAATTCTAAGATGTTCCATGTGAACAACTGACTAACTGACCGTGAGAATCGCCGAACACCAGCACAGCCTCATTGTGGTTCTGTGGGTTAAACCAGTAGTGTAAACTTGTAATAGCGTTCTCAAATCCTGGAACCACAAAACAGAGGTCGTAGTTCCCCGCTGATAAGTCGTAGAAACCTGAAGGGAAACAGTAAAGACTCATTTCTACACCTCGAGACTCGTATTTGCAGTGGAATAAACTTATTTTCAGCCTGTCCGAGAATTTTTGAAGCATAAATGATAAAAGTTATCTTATTGGTAACAAAAGCTTTTAAATACAAGTGTTAATCGTGTTCAGTCTGTTTAGTGTTAACTTACATAGCTCTCTGTTCGTGGTGGAAACTACAATTTTAGATGTGTTTGACATACATTCCAGAGCTAGTATCCACTTTCCTTTCTTTCCTCTACCACTCTTCACTTCATCTAGCTATAATTGGAATTTCAGAATCGATAAAAATTAATCCAAAAAACGAGGTGACTGAGTTTAGGTTAGAATTCTTACATCAAATGGTCAGATCAATTAGCTAATCAGAAACTTTTTAACAGACGAAAACTGATCTATAATATTATGATCAGCAAAGTTTTGCAATGCACTGTGCATACAGTATGCACTGTGCACACACAAAAGAGGACTCACCAACACTGATTTCTGCAGCTGCATATCCGTGTTCCAAAGGCCCATAGTACCGCTAATGTCTACTGTTACGAATCTTCCGTTGGTATTACTGTAAGTTACAGGTCCATCCTCGTCAGCTCTTTGTCTGTTTAGTGCTTGCATGAATCCTATACCTATAGAATGTTAAACGATACAACATTTTGAGATCCTATTGCTGTTATAAAAGTGGGTAAATCTAAAAAATAAATGACCGTGAGAAACTTTTAGATTTCAATAATTTCAGAGCCTGGCCCTAATAAAAACAACGCAAAGGAGCATCTGAATCGAAATGAAATAATATGAGCATTTAAATCTAACTAAAATCGTAGTTATCAAATGTAGTGGAACGTTCTAAATCTTACCCATGATGGTGTCTCGATGAGGGTTTGACACGAATCTGAAGGGGTTAGGAAAGGGAGTCTCGTTGACGTAGTTCATATCCTGTCGCTCTTTGTACTCCAGTAGCATGTATGTGCAAAATTCATCCCAGTCTACTGTCCCTGATGACATAGTTATTTGAAACATTTATCAATGATCCATTTTTACTATTGCACTTTTAAAACTTAGGGCAAGGGTTGCAGTCCACATTGTATTGTCCGGTGTGGTGATTACTGCAAATAGAGGGTCATTTGATGAGAAATTAAATATTTTGTCACATAATAAAATCTGTACAAACCATCACAATTAGTGTCAATTTTCATGAACATGACCTTCATTTCTTCTTCACTGAGACTATTGTTTTGAGTCAAAATGGCTCGAAAAGCTTGCTCGAATTCATCAATGTCTAAACCATTACTGTCATCTTGGTCATGTTCCTGGATAGAAGAAAATAAAATGTTTTCAAATTATCACATGGATGGATTTGAATATTTTACATATGAAGATGATAGATACATTCAAATTGAAAGATGGTATGACATAGCACTGGATACCTTTGTTTTAGCAGGGTATTGTATTGATGCAGTGCAGTGATCAATGCACTGTTTTTTACTAATATGTGAGCTGAAGCATAGTCTTACCTTGAACTTTTGTTTCAGTTTTTCTAAATGAGACAGATTGATTGAATCTTCTAATTTTGATCTATTTTTTGAATTTCCATCTCCTTTAGATGGTTCTTTTGACTGCTTCTTTGGCGATGATCTAAAGTATTTAGATCATTAACCATTTTTAATGACTGGCAAAATAATGACATTGAGTTACAGATATTGCATCAATCCTGAGCCATATAATTATCAGACTTCAATATCATCACCAAATCACAATTATTACAAAGTAGTCGAATTGTTTACCTGTCAGATTCTTTAAAATCACTGTCATTTGGTGGGCTGGTAACATCGAGTATCTCTCCAGGTGATATCAGTAGTTCTTTACTCATTTAATTTCTATGACTGTAATTTTATTTTAACTAATTATTAACCACCCCCTTCAAGTGGGCAATAATATACATTTATAAAATTACATAGACAAATTCATGTCTGTTTAAATCATTCTAAAATTTTAATAACAAGATAGTGCTACAAAAACATCAATAAAAGATACTCAAGATTATGTGTAATGAAATTAATAAAAACGAGCAAGTTGCCGCAAGAAAATTTGCGCAAAAATGTATTCTTCTAATTTAGAAAAAAAAAACAATAACATAAAAACATGATTCTTATTCATTGATCATGAATTTAACAACGTGGAGTAAAATTATCTTACTAAATCTAACACGTCTAGATAAGAGTTTTGTTCGCAATAAATTAATGTTTTGCATAAAAAGTCCTCTCAAAATCACTCCTCCCAACAGGTACTTTTTAACAGATGATAAAGAGAGCGACACCGCCTACAACTGCAGCAGTTCCTGCAATAGGAGCTGCAACAGTTCCAATTACTGTTGTGGCAGCAACACTCTGCATGAAAGCGAAAACACCCCCTGCAGCCACGTTTCCAACTGCAGCCTGTGCGGCTGCCGCTGCTGACCCTGCTGCTATACCAGAAGATGTAAAGCCCGCCAAGAACGGTATGCTAGTAGCGATACCTGCCCCAATGGAGCCTAGTCCTCCAACCAGTGCACAAATACCCCTGCAATATTAGGAAATATAATATTTATAATAGTTTCATGATGGAGAAAGCGTTATTCTGAACATAAAATCATGGAATCATTATTTTGCAAGCTTTTCAAAATTTTACGGATACATTAAATTGAAATACTTACGGCATCTTTGTGAATTTATTTTCTACGGAAAATTAAAATTAGTTAAATACAAATTATGATATTCTGAGAATTGCGTCAATTAGTTAATGATTAAGAGGAGAATAAGAGGAGAAAGTAGATAATTCAACGAGAATAGACTATAACCGATAAACGAGTCACAAAATGAGTGTAACGGGGGGTTTTCATGGAAATTTTCTAAAAATCGACTTTTTAGTTGTTTCTAATAGAGGGGGGAATTTCTATTAGATGCTTTTAATCCGATAGAAAAATATTGTTCCTAGCCGAAATTATCGCCGGTAAAAGGTCAGCGCTTGTGTGTAATTGTATTGCGCGAGCAATTTTCAATCACGCACCCTGAAAATCGAGTCTAAAAATCTATCTTCTCCTACATTTTTTGAGCAACCACCTTGAAACTTTCAGGATATGTTCTAAGGACCATTTAGAAACTTCTTGTCCCTCAGAATTTTAAGATAGGCCTTAGAAAAGTTTTTATTCGATTTTGAAAATCTTAGTCCTGAAAAAATCGTCAAAAAACGAGGTCCAAGATTTTCAAAATCGAATAAAAACTTTTCTAAGGCCTATCTTAAAATTCTGAGAGACCAGAAGTTTCTAAATGGTCCTCAGAACATATCCTGAAAGTTTCAAGGTGATTGCTCAAAAAGTGTAGGAGAAGATAGATTTTAAAACTCGATTTTCAGGGCGCGGGATTGAAAATTGCTCGCGCAATACAATTACACATGAGCGCTGACCTTTGACCGGCAATAATTTCGGCTGGGAACAAAATTTTTCCATGGGACTAAAAACATCTGGTAGATATCACTCCCCTCTATCAGAAACAACTATAAAATCAATGTCGAGAGAAATTTCATAAAGACCCCCCCCTGCCCCCTTAATTGTCTTGATCAATTTGAGGTCTTTCATTGTGGGAGTTTCCACATGTTTTGGTTGAGAGCGCTAAACATACATGACGTGTGACTGCTATAAAGCAATGAAAGGCATTAGTTTGGTCAAATCAAACGGAACATATGCTATCAGACTTTCAACTGACTATGGCAGGGTTAAAACAGTTTTAACGCTAGCAACGATCCCCTTTTACATAGTTCCACTAAAATGATAATTTAAGATTAAATATGTATACTGTATAGTGATAGGTAGATAAAGTAAAAAATGTAATAAAACGGTAGGAATAAAGTATACTAAGCAAACGTAGTCGATACGTCATAAAACGAACTGGCCCAAACTCCAATTACTCCCGCGTAATTTCCCGCGTAATTCTAAGACTCCGATTTTGACCCGTGCAGTTACTTATAATACCGGGGGTGGACATTTAAACACCAGAATATTGCATCGGGACATAGTGTTGGGCTGCTTCAGGATGAGTTAGATCCCAGAGAAGCCACCATCCCCTTTACTGGTTTAGCTCACTCCCATCTTAGATACAAGGAGGCCAGGCCTGAGAGGCTCTTGAAGATTTCGAATGGACTCCGAAATCCGCCACTTTCCTGTACTTTCAATGGTACCAATGTGGCAGGAAACCACGGCTCATGTTGCCGCTGAGACCTGAGTTACAGCAGTAGACTAGAGGGGATGGCGGCTTCTCTGGGATCTAACACATCCTGAAGCAGCCCAGCACTATGTCCCGATGCACTGGTGTTGGGACATAGTGTTGCCCTGGGTCAATAAAGCAGTAAAAGCATCATGACGTATGTTATGTTGAGCATTCTCAAGCAACAAATGTGAGAACTCCCACAATAGAAGACCGATCAAACAGATCTAAAGAGACAATTAGCGGGACTTCACTATTGCATAGTATAACACTGTATTTTTTAAATAATTTACAGTTTAACACAAATTGTAGGTTTATAACCTACCAAAACGCACGCCGAGTTGCGAGTTAGACAATCGTCGACGGGACAAATATAATATTTGACAATATTTAACGAGTATCACACGTTAAAACACAAACAGTTCCACAATTTACAGTTTCACATAAAACAAATTTGCTTCAAAATTGGCAACAGTTACCTCGCCTCCTACAATGAAAAAATAACAAAATTAGTTCATATTATAGTTGATTGACGACGCGATGACAATCTTTCACAAGTCGGCGTGGCCCATTCACAGGAGGACTATAGTACATTATTATTATTAAATCTAAAATAGCTAATAATTTAATAAATTATTAACAGGCCCCTTAACGTGGGCAATAATATACGCTTTATAAATTATATAAACAAATTGAAGTCTATTTTTCCAATGTTGTTAAGTGTCTCTTTAGATCTGTTTTGGTCTTTCGTGGGAGTTCCCACATTTGTTGGTTGAGAATGCTCAACATAACATACATGATGCTTGACTGCTTTATTGACCCCGACAGGCACCGGGGGCAGACATCCCAACACCATTGCGTTGGGACATAGTGTTGGTCTGCTTCAGGACGTGTTAGATCCTAGAGAAGCCGCCATCCCCTCTACTGCTTTAGCTCAGCGGCAGCATGAGCCCTGGTTTCCTGCCACATTGGTACCTCTGAAAGTACAGAAAAATGGTGGATTTCGGGGTCCAGGATATAAGCCTCTTTATTCTTTATGGTGGTAATATTTCTCTGAGATGTTTGCAGAGTCTTTATTTCATGATCTTTCTAGTTGGATAAATCCTGGAGAGCATCATTTTGTCCCCAAAGAAATTCGACTCTCTATAGTACAAAGAAACTGCTGCTAACTGCTGCTCACTGCTCACAGGAGGGGCATAGTGCAAAGAAACTGCTGCTCACTGCTGCTCACTGCTGCTCACTGCTGCTCACTACTGCTCACTGCTGCTGCGATCACTGCTACTAACTGCTGCTCACTGCTGCTACGCACGCCGCGCGCAACTGCTAAAAACTGCTGCAAACTGCTGCAAAATGCTGCTCACTGTTAACGGGTGATACTCGTAAACAGTAAAATATCTGTTCCATATATTGGCGCTATCTGGTTGTAAAACTACAAGCTCACTGCTGCTCAGCAGTTTCTTTGCACTATAGTCCTCCTGTGCATTGTATTGCGATGCACTATTGGGCCGCGCCGCGCATCAAATAATGTTTTTTCGCAAAAAAAATAAAGCAAATTTATCATTTATGGATGTCTGGTTTGTAATTTTTATTTAAAGCAATTTGATAAAGCTTATATTGATATAAATGGTTAAAAACGCCGGCCAAAATCGATCTGAGAGATTTTCAGTCTATAGTACAATATAATGATAGCAATAGTTTAAATTATGTGCCGCTGCAATTAGATTAAATTACTGCAACTTAAAATTGTTTGGAGTTTAAGTATCTTGGGCATTATTGACATACGTTGCATGCCACTTTTCGCGCGCTGATATTTGGTTGTAGGTTTACAACCTACCAGGACGCGGACGCGCGCCGAGTTGGACTCGTCGACGGTCCAATATATGGAACAGATATTTTACGAGTATCACCCATTAAATAATTGGGATACGCAACATGTATCAAGGGCATTATATTATATTTTATGGATTGTTTTAAATCTTTTTATTCTGTAAGATGTGCTAAAATTAAATTTTTAATTGTTTCATTGAAAAAAAAATTTGTTTCATTGAAAGCAGAAAGTTAAAATGTTAATTATGTAAAACGAAAATTACGCGCAAACGAACGTGCATTTATAATATAATTATTAAAAATAGCAACTTCATTTTTGTTAATTTGTACATAAAAAGCCAAAGCCTATTTAATTTTGTAATTTTAATTACAAACTATGACCAAATAATTTTAAAAGAATGTGCCTTCATTTACTGGGCCGCGCTCAGCCTGTCATTTTGTAGGTTTACTACATACAACCTACGAGGACGCGCGCCGAGTTGGACTCCAATATATGGAACAGATATTTTACGAGTATCACCCGTTAATGGTTAACCTGTCATTCCGCTGAATCTATATTATTATGTTAATGAACATAATAGCCTGAGGTCCCCAGGTAAGCCTTCATTTGATAATCTCATGGACGCAAAAAGCTTTGCATGCTGGAAACATAATTGATAATTTAATATCCTGACAAAATTAAATCGTACTAAATCGAATTAAATTTCCGGGTAGCATCTACTCTGATCGATCTCTTTATTGATTTATGATTGGGACTGGGTACAGTGCATGGTGCATCACTGCAGTGACCGGTTGACGTTAACTGCCAAACATGCAAGTGAGAGCTATTTTATAATGTATGGATTATAATAGCTAACAATATTATAATAACTGATAATTTTCGGATTGTTTGAGCTTTAATATGTAATATAGTTTGACTGACCGGCGCGCGCTACTTAACTTCAAAGCTTCGTGAATTAAAAAGCGGCGCGCGCTACTTCGAAACAATTTAAACGAGTATCATCCGTTAAGCTTTAACATTTAATAAAATAAAACAATGCAAATCCAAAAAGGGGAATAAATAATTTATTGCAATAAATTATACATAATTTTCTTGAGAAAATTTTCATTTGACATGGCCTGGACAATGGTGAATGGACATTTGTTTTAATTAATAAATGGAAGGCAGAAGGTTGGTTAAAATGAAATAAAGGGTTGGAGAATTGAGAATACTGCAAGTTCTCAAACAACTAGTTGGACCACGCAGCACGCATTACGGGTCGAAAAGTTATCTCCTCATGTTTCTTTATATATATATAAAATAATACAGTTGTTCTAATAATAATATTTTGGTTCTGCGCTGTCCGAAGGACTCTTAGTCTTTGCTCTTATCTGAGTGATTTCATAAACTACAGTCCACAGTTGATTAGATGTGTTCTTGGACGCTGATTCGGAATCTCCGTCCATGGCATTGACTTTAAGGACCTGGATTTGACAAAAGTAAAGGGACAAAATTCTGAAAAGAAACTAGAACTAACATAGATTTGTCTTGATCGAAGTTCTCAAACAACTGGACCACGTATCTCCTCATGTTTCTCTATAAATGCGTTCTATTATCTCCGGTTCTGCCTGAAGGACTCTTATCCAGGCGGCGTTCTCGTCTTCACAGAAGGTCGTTGAAACTTCGGATATCGTTTCTAAGTTATCCAACAGCCTCCTTTTCTCTTGACTGTAGTGATATCAGGATTTACCATATTGAATTTGGTGTCCTAGTTTTAACGAAATTCTCTATTGATGTAAACTCCGCAAATACATAATGTATGATGATGCAGTGGTGCGTTAAATTGTGAAATACTGGTATATAATAGATGGGAAAAAATATTTTATACAGACTTCTTATTGAATCATTTCGACGATTTGCCATGAAAATTAATTAAAAACTATTGGCAATATAAGACCTGGGTCACCATGCACTGTGTGCTTGAAACTGCAGTGCTCAAAATTCACAAATTAGTTTTAAAACGTGTAATTTCTAAGAAGTGCAACTAACGCTGCGTTTATAATTCGGGTGTCGATGTATTTACCAATACTAGAGCGGGAAATACAGAAGGACCTACTTGGTGAGAGGTATTGGTTCTGGTCTTGGCATCTTGTTCGTAGGTAAGGTAATGTTTGAGAAGTCTCTTCCAACTTGAGATACTAATTTAGCAGAGTGAGACCTTTTCTTCTTTTTGTCACATGTTTTGCAGATTGGACACCGCTTCGTTACTGTGGCGATATATTTGTAAATGAAAATGTCATGAAAGTGTTTAAAAGTTTAATTAATTGTTATGTTTTACTATGAATGTGTACCCGTTTAATATTTTTGCGACAATTTCCGGCAGCCTCAAATTTCTTCTTCTTATTACCCGGTTCCAGTCCGGCAAAATCCGGGAAACCGGAAAATATATTGATATCCGGTCGTTTCCGGTCCGGTAGCTAAAACCTTTGATCGGTCGGTTCCTACAGTGTACAGTGACTGTCGCAATAGAATTATTAGAAATAAAGTTTTATTAAAACCTGCGTTAGAAATAAAGTTTTAATACAACCTGTGTAATAAAGTTTTTACAGAACCTGCGCTAGGGTTGTTAGAAATAAAGTTTTGACAGAACCTGCGTTAGTTTTATAAATAAAACCTGCGTTAGTTTTAATAAAACTCGCGTTAGTTTTAATAAAACCTGCGTTAGTTTTAATAAAACCTGCGTTAGGGTCCATTTTGAGGAGTTTAAGAGTCCTCTGGAGTTCCTTGCCCCACTCCTCAGTCTCACATCTCGATATGAACTGTTGCAGTCCGGGGACCTCCAACATATCCTTGAATATCATTTGTCTGCTCCTTATCACCTCTGCCAAAAACGATTGGAAGTAAAAGACTATAAGGTTCATTATTTAGAATAATGCAGACCTCCGGAGTTAGGTTTTGGTTGTTGCTGTACACCTCGAAGAAATTCTTAGAATATTGGCGGATTTTAACGTTTTAAAAGCCGTAATATACCTAAAATATTGTACGATGTTCGAGGATCTTTGTGAACAATCATGCTCAACACTCTTCTGTTTTGGTCTTGTTTTGTTTCATACGCTAATATTTTCTTAACCTCCTCCTGAAATGATTAGTATGATATAGCTTCGATAATTATTCTATCAGAAAACGTTCTATTAAAATTAGTCGTTAGATGACTGCACCTCATTTCATGATATTTCAGAAACCATTATTATTGCACGTTGGTAATGGTAATGTAAATCTAACGTTGTTTAAATAATGGGTTTCGTGTTTATCAATAGATAACCTGAGTGAGCAGATTTCTCTGAAAAAGCTCCGGTACAACTGAACTACAGTCCAACACCGCCACAAGAACTTCTTTATGTTGCTTTATTTTGTTTTTGATAATGTTTGATGCCTCCTCTTTGGTTTGAATGTAGGGTTGTCTTGCGTACGCCTGCAATATCACGTAGTTAGGTTAATAATAACTAAATTGTTTGGAAAACGTAAGTTACACTTACACACCAGTTCATCTTATCTAGAACAGGGGCAGCCGTTAATTGTGACTGTGTCCTATAAAAGGCTAAAATATTAGATACAATTCCTTCAGGTCTATTTCACAGAAACTTCTGGTTGCATTTTAACGAACTTACCCTGGAGTGAAAGTTGCAGATAGTCTCAACACATCTCGAGTGGAAAGCACTTTTCGGCCTACCAGAGGATTTGGTGGTTATTGGTGCACTTCTACATCTTTCAGGAAATCTCTGAAAGTAGTATTATATGTACATTCCCATGGTCCGAAATATGTATCTTTATCTAGTGCCCCACACATTGCCCCAATAAAATAATGTTCGTTTGTGGTTTGCTCTCCTTCAGAATCCGTTATTAATGAAAATCAACAAAACAACAGACAATTGAGTATTTGATTTATGTGATCAAAAATAAGTTATAAAGATGAATTATTACCATTAATCTTACCTTTGCTCTGGTGACCTCTGTATTCAGATGATTTCCACCCTTGAGTCTTTTCTCCCTCTCTCCTCGTCTCCCGGTGTCCTTGCCTTCTCCACTCGTTGTTGCTGTCCCGGGTCTTGAAGACTTGGCTGTCCCGGGCCGGGATGTCTCGTAGTGTTTCCCAAACTCCGCTCGCCGAAATGCACGTTGGGACTCAGAGAGGTGGAGTCTGTCATACTTCACCTCCGGCGGGGTTGATCTGAACATTTATAACATCTATTACAAACTAACAAAACTTTAGATTAATTGAACTCAGTCAGCAATTTAAATCAACTCCCTAGAAAGTTCAAAGACAATCGTGTGATCGTTCATATTAATATCACCAGATTCCATGGTAGCTGAGTCACCATTTATGTAGTCGGTGTCTTGTGTTTGACTCAGATTACCCAGATAATAAGTCCAGTATGTGAGGGTATAATTCTGCCTATTTGACTAATGCGGGTTTAAAATAAATGCGCCCGAATGTGGGAGACTCAGGCCTCAGCCATGGTTATTTGATTTCCAGCAGCTCAGTTTAACCGTTCAATAATCCGTTTGCTCTAATACTCCAAGAGAAATTGCTGATTTGAATAATGCACATTCGTAAACTTGACATCATTATGATTAAAAGGATGTTTTCTCGACTTCTGATTCTCCTAATGATGACAATATGTGTCGTTAACGCAGATACAGGTACATATTTGTATGAAAAAACCCCTATTTCTAGCTTGATACTCTAGGTTAAAATATTGATGATAAAATGCTGAACTTAAAAAGTATCGCAATTATAGTCAAACATTTAACGGCTATTCTAATAGATATTAGGGAAGGGTTCACTCGACCATGTTTTCAGTAATCTCCAAAGTAGAGCCTTCAACAGTGTCTCAGAGCAGCACAAACGGCAAAGGTTCAGCAGATCTGGCAAATGATAACGATATGAAAACCTTCTCCCACACGGAATGTGCATGGGACACTGATATCTGGTACAAACTGGAGTTTGATACGATCCACTGCTTCTCCGAGGTAGAGATTGTCCAGTCTCACACCGGTGAAAGTAGATATCGTATGCAAGTGTTTATAATAAACACTGAGACTGGGACTGGAAGTCTCTGTGGGATTCTCCAAGTGACCGACGATGTGACGGTTATTGGAAAGACGTACAGGATACCATGTAATCAGAAGTGTGGAAATGTAGTGAAACTGGCTGTACGACATGATGTTGATTCACATGAGGGAAGTCAAGGCATTTCCTACAGGTTTGAGAAAAATAACACTTTAAATTTAATGATTTATCGAATTATTTTTGTGGAACATTTATGTTCAATTACTTCAGAAATTTAGAAGAAAGTTTCCAAAGTTGATATTACTTGCAATAATGAACCATATTTTGTCAGAACTTGCTTGAGACTGAATCTTGAATGGACTAACGACTGCGTTAAGCAAGGTAATATTATTTAATGTCTGTGTAAAGACAAGATGGTTAACAAGTTAGACAATAAGGTCGATATGTAAGAGCGGGATACAAATAACATTGATAGAACCTAGGTTGAGAGAGTCGCTCGAAAAGATCTTTTCTCTCGGACAGTCTCTTGTCTCTGTCACAACTCTCCCAGTACAGGTCCGATATTGGGTCCTTTCCCAACCTCTCGTGCGTGTCCTGTTTGATTGTTTATTGTTATGAGAAAAGGTGTTTTATTCATTCTGGGAGGGAATCAAATGTCATCCTCGCAGTAAAACTTGAAAATAAATTTTGAAATAAAAAAGAGCACGTACGTCATACGTGAGATCTAATCAATTGTTTTGTGAATTATAAAATATCATAATTAACGTTGAGTTTTCTTCAACTTTGATCTATGCCAGAGCCTAAATGGTACATTAGTACCATTGATAGGTTAAACCAATAAAACAAAACTAAGCTGCACAAAAACTTGTCTGATGTGAGTCCTATTTAATCAGGCGTCCAGCATGTTCACTTTCAGAGAGAACAATATAGGTGTTTTAATTTTGAATGGGCGTGGTCTAAAATATTCGAATTTTCAAATTTGACGACGGAATCCTCGAACCAGAAGTTACAGTATGCTATCTGCAAAGCAACAGCTCTCATATATAAAACACGGCAGAGCTATTAAGGCCAACGCATGCCCACTGACTTTTGGCCCACCCTGTAGTAATACTGAAATCTAAATTCCACGCTGGATATTTTCGTGCCGATTTAAAAGTTTGCCTTCCTTCACAGATCTCAAATATCAAGAAGAACCATTGACAGGACAAACCAAAACAACAGAACTAACCTGCAAAAAAACTTGTCTGATGTGCGTCCTATTACTAGTGAAGGAGGAGGGGGTTTTAGCTCGGGGTGGAAGCTGAACCTTCCTCTGACGGTACAAAGGTAGAACCTGAACCATCAGCTCACTTTTTGATATTTTATTGCGTCTTTAAGTGCTACGGAATGCAAAATATGTTATGCAAAGCAAGACAAAGGCAACATTTTAAAATTAGCAAATGCCAAATTCCTCTTATTTGTCAGAAAAACTCGAACAAAAGCTTTTAAACAATTTAGACTAATTGACAAAATCAGATACCATGAACCATCACAAACGATAAGAAAAGTTCCTCATATAACCTGATAGCCTGCAGGGACTAGTGTACCTGCTCAGGTAGCCATAGAAATTTGATCCCAACATTGCGTTAATATGCAATACTAAACTGGTGAACTTGCGAGGAATAACACCAGTCTGCACAAATTTCATGGCAATTCACGTTCATATTAAAGCATGAGCAATGACGCCGAGGGAACTTTTAAATCTTCTATTTATTTGCCGGATTATTTTCATTTGATCTTGTCGATATTATTTTAAAGCTGCAGAACAAATTAAAAACGCTAAAAACGATTGTTTAATAGCGCCGATACTTGAAGTCTAATACTTCAATGGCCGATACTTAACAAACAATGAAATAGCGACAAAACTCCACATGATAACGTTTTAAAAGCTGCACTGCTGAGTGAGCGAGAGAGATAGCGGTGGTGACATTGTCCTGTACCGCACAACAGGCTACTTAATGTTGAATACACGATACAATTACTGCTAAAGGTATATTTCTTAGGTTGCTAGGGTAACGGTAGCTTCAAATCTAATGAAACGTTCCTCATTTTACGTAGTAGCTCAAGGTGGCTCGCTCGCGGGTTAGATTTGATGTGAGGCATGCTCGAGATTTGATTGCTATAAAATGGTTATACGATCTTATGGTTTTTCATCTTTGTGGCTGATAAAAATGTGCCACTGAATCATTTTTCGATAAGAATAGTGTTTTTAAACTGAGACAAATTGTCGAAACTTTTCAAGTCTGAAACGAAGATCAAATAGAATAAAATAAATTAATGTCAAATATTGTTTGACGCAAATAGAAATACAATAGAGTATTGTTGAATGAAATTAAAATCAGTGACCAAGACATGTCTGCGTATTAATGATAGACTAGACGATAAAGGAAATTTAATTGATGCTGGTTAAAGATCATCAAGCAAGAACAATGTCAAAATATGCTCCTAAGTTTCATATTTTGTCTATAACGATATACCGATCTATAATGTCAAATAATGCATTGAAAAAACACGCTCAACAATGCCAACCGTAATTTAATTCTAGTCTCGATGGAATTTAACTATAATTAGCATCTAAATAAGCTTAATATGTCGAATAAATCTAAATTATACTCAAATCAAAAAACAGAAAGCTTTCTGCAGGCACATTCCGAATATTTTAATCATGATCTAATCGCTGATGCTTGAAGAAGCTGAAATAAGCTTGGGCCAGAACTGCACTACGAGCATAACATTTTCACACGTTTTTTGTTGAAGTATTGACTGTCCTAGTAGCCTACTGATATTATTTCAACTGCGTTTTTATTTCTGATAAGCGTATAAGATGATATTCCGGATAAATTGCCACTCGAAAACGAAAAAGGAAATTATATGGTAGGAAAATCTACATCACCGTAAGAAGTTTTTCCTAATAGTCCCAAAAAACAAGTCACATTTTATCACAAATAATTGCATTCGATATGCAAAATATGCAAAATGTAATAATTTATCAATAAATACATTGTTACGTTAACAGTTAATAATTAATTAAGAGTATTCATCGCAATGAAAAATCAAGAATACAACATACATCCATAAGTATTAATTGTTTTTACCCAGTCCAAGTCTGGTAAAGATTATTATTTAATAGAAGGTGAACCAGACTAATTAATGCAGCATCATTATGTAAATATGTATGTTGAATCATTATGTATGTAGGACTTCTAGATCTCCACAAATCTACGCATTTTGAACCTCTCATTAACCCATATAATACCAACAACTCTAAACGTTCGAATTTTTTGATGAAATTTTGTTTCCTAAGCACTGAGGTACCAACTCCGACGGTGCAATAATTATTTTGAAAAAATTTATATTTTTTATAGCTTTTTCGACCCGTACTTTTAAAAGTTCATTGTTGGAGCTTGCGTTTTTGGAACATTGCATCGTACTTTTAAAAGTACATCATATTTGAATGATGTACTTTTAAAAGCACGGGTTTAATAAATAATGTACTTTTAAAAGTACGGGTTTAATGAATAGTGTACTTCTGGAGGTATGTTACTTAATTAAACAGAAACTCTGGGTCAGATAATAAAACTAAAAGCCCTTGTCAGAATGGCTGAATAAAATTTAAACAATACCATACAAAATTTAAGTGGTACACTAAACAAATCATGATGGTGGGAACAGCTATACTTATAAACTACTATCATAATTCCATTTACCAATTTACTAGAATTTTACGAAAATTGTCAGGTTTTGTGCTTTTTACTCTAACTGATGATAAGGCTTAAAACAAAGCCAGACGCTTTTCACAACTTAAAGAATACCTAAAATGGTGAGAATGAGAAGAGAGTAGCAGAAGCTGAGAAAGTTCTAGAGGAACTCAAACAGAAGAGAGTAGCAGAAGCTGAGGGAGTTCTAGAGGAGCAGAAGAGAGTAGCAGAAGCTGAGCGTATTCTAGAGGAGCAGAAGAGAGTAGCAGAAGCTGAGAGAGTTCTAGAGGAGCATAAGAGAGTAGTAGAAGCTGAGAGAGTTCTAGAGGAACAGAAGAGAGTAGCAGAAGCTGAGAGAGTTCTAGAGGAACAGAAGAGAGAAGCAGAAGCTGAGAGAGTTCTAGAGGAGCAGAAGAGAGTAGGAGAAGCTGAGAGAGTTCTAGAGGAGCAGAAGATAGTAGCAGAAGCTGAGAGAGTTCTAGAGGAGCAAAAGAGAGTAGCAGAAGCTGAGAGAGTTCTAGAGGAGCAGAAGAAGGTAGCAGAAGCTGAGCGTATTCTAGAGGAACAGAAGAGAGTAGCAGAGGTGGAGAGAGTTCTAGAGGAGCAGAAGATAGTAGTAGAAGCTGAGAGAGTTCTAGAGAAACAGAAGAGAGTAGCAGAAGCTGAGAGAGTTCTAGAGGAACAGAAGAGAGTAGCAGAAGCTGAGAGAGTTCTAGAGGAACAGAAGAGAGTAGCAGAAGCTGAGAGAGTTCTAGAGGAACAGAAGAGAGTAGCAGAAGCTGAGAGAGTTCTAGAGGAGCAGAAGAAGGTAGCAGAAGCTGAGCGTATTCTAGAGGAACAGAAGAGAGTAGCAGAGGTGGAGAGAGTTCTAGAGGAGCAGAAGAGAGTAGCAGAAGCTAAGCGTATTCTAGAGGAACAGAAGAGAGTAGCAGAAGCTGAGCGTATTCTAGAGGAACAGAAGAGAGTAGCAGAAGCTGAGAGAGTTCTAGAGGAACAGAAGAGAGTAGCAGAAGCTGAGAAAGTTCTAGAGGAGCAAGAGAGAGTAGCAGAAGCTGAGAAAGTTCTAGAGGAGCAGGAGAGAGTAGCAGAAGCTGAGCGTATTCTAGAGGAACAGAAGAGAGTAGCAGAAGCTTTGAGAGTTCTAGAGGAACAGAAGAGAGTAGCAGAAGCTGAGACAATTCTAGAGGAACAGAAGAGAGTAGCAGAGGCTGAGACAATTCTAGAGGAGCAGAACAACTCAGCTGAGGAAATGCATAGACTACAAGGAAAGGAATCTTATGTTGGACCAGCAGATTGCTGATGGCACACAATCATGTCAGTATTTGATAGTAAATATACATCGGGATTAGGAAACCAGTTACAAGATCTAGGATTGTAAACATTAAGCGGGGGAGGGGGGATCAGGTACCAAGTGCCGTACGTGACGTCGACTAAGTGCAACTTTGGAATTTACAAAAAAGACCCACCCACCCCCTTCGCGGTACTAACTGTTTTTTTTTCGGATAATATTTAGGACACCCACCCCTTTTGCGGTACTAACTGTTGAGAAATCACGGTACTGACTGTGTCTTGGTATATAAAATAAGATACCCACCCATAAATTGCTTTAAACAGTTCATTAAACATTGGGAAATGGGCAAATTATACCCACTATTTAGTAGGGGTTTTGTTTTCAATGCAGTCGAATTAAATAAAAAGTTACAAAAAAAGGAAACAAAATAAAAAAACCCAAAAAAAAGGAAAAAAAACCTCAAAACCAAAAACAAACCATTCCCAATATTGAAATTTGAGGTAAAATGGATATTTTGGGGTTGGACACCCCCTTAGTACCTTGTACTAACTGATTTTCTGGGAAATGAGCAGCAGACCCACCACTTAGTACAAATGTACTAACTGTGTTTGGAAGAAAATATGACCCACCCCCCCCCCCCCCCCAACGTCACGTACGATTCTGACCTTATGATCCCCCCACCCCCGCATTAACTCATTAAGAAAGAGTATATTGAAGGCCGCTCTGGAAGACGTGGAATAACCGAGTGAAAACGTGGATCCTTCAAGATCGACTAAATCCCAGAAGTAACAACAACAAGTTTTTGTTGTGACTTCCGTTCTGATTCAGAACAATTTACCTACCATTACAGTCTTACCGACATTAATCATACCAGCACACATTGTGTTGTCTATATAAACCTGTACTTTGAAAAGTACATTTTTCTTGAAACCTGTCCTTTTAAAAGTACATCATTCGAAGATAATGTACTTTTAAAAGTACGTACTTTTGAAAGTACATCATTGTCTAGAATGATGTACTTTTAAAAGTACACCCAATTTACATCTCAATTAGAGACAATTTATGATTTTTATCTCGCCCCACATTATTGCCTATTTATTGCACAATCGTTTAGGCAATATTAAAAAACCAAATTTGGGATCCATCAAAGTTGGAGAATTGGCTGGTGGTACCGAGAATTTACCTTTTTTCAAAGTACCATTTTTGACCACCTTTGCCAACATCCTATAAATTTCTTGCTTTTTTTAACCATCTGGTTAGGGTGTTAAAATCATCAGCAGACTTTTTCTAACCTAATGCAAAAAACTGTATCAAAAAATATTTGTCATGAGACAAGTTAGGTCACTGTTTATGAACCGTACTTTTAAAAGTACCGTGGAAGAATATGGGTTAAGATCTCGATCGTCATAAGTAATTTGTTGAGTAACCAATCTAAAATACATTTTCTGTAGAGTTGTTCTCACTGCACACTCCGCAGGTCCGTGGACATGCCTTTCTCCAATCCTTCCTTCTGCATTTCCTCTTCTTCTTATATTTCTTCTTGATTCTATCCAAACTTGTGCAATCGAACGTGGTTCCGTCTTCACAGTCCGACACATCTGGCGGTGATTACATCAGTTATTTCATCTTGTTTCAACGAAAATTTCGAGCAGTAATTTTTTACTGGTGAGATCATACTAGCTTGTGTATATTGTATAGTTGAATTATTATAATAACTTACCAACAGGTTCTAGTTCACAAAGTTTGCAAGTCTTCCAGCAGAATGGTCTCATTGGATCCTTCAAGTCTTTGCAAATGTTCTCATCACACTTAATGTACCCGTCTTGAATGTCATCTTCACAAGGATCTACAGTTGAAATTAATTACAATTGATTCAATCTATATCATGCTATATATTAAATTTATTTGAATCTCGTCGAGAAATACTGAAATAGCTTGAGTACTCATAAAACAATAGAGAATTTGTGACTAACCACAATGGCCACAAGTTTTTAAACAGTGTGGTTTAAATTCGTCGAGTTGGCAGTACTTTTCTGGATTTCTTTTACAAATTGCGTGATTATCTTTACAATTCTTCATGCCTGAAATAAAACAGCTCAAAATAAAACAGATTTAAATTTTAAATCAGTCAGTAAGTGTGTTAAAATTTTTAATGGCAAGAACAATCTGTGATGGGTCTCTAAGATAACAAATGTCCAATCATACCAGGCTTATAAAGATTCTGCAGTTTACTGATATCATCACTTCCTAATTCCAGACGGTCGTGCATCCTTCTCCCACTAAAATCCCAAAACATCGCATCCTCTTTTTTGTTCGTGTGACTGATAAAAATCGTCATTTCTCAAATCTCATTAAAAAAATACAATTTGTTTGTGATAAGAATCACTTGAATTATAATTGTAAGTTTATTTAACTCCTCTATTATATTCAAGTTTTAACAAATATATCGTTTGTGTGACCTACCTCAATCCCAAGGAATGGCCGAACTCGTGCAAGGCAATAGAATACAGATTAGGTTTCAAAACATCTCCCTCCTTCAATTCTTCATCTTGGTAGCTCCTCTCCGCCCACGTCATCAACTCGTTGAAATGAACATTACCTGAGATGTCCATTATTTATCATCATTTAAAAGAAGTAAGTGAAATTGTTCAACACTTGGAATTTATTTGGCATGAAACGGAGAATTTATGTCGGTTCATGCAATTTGTAATAAAGGAAGATAGTATAAAGTATTGCAATCTATTTTCAATACCTCTATCGAGTCTTATAATGCAACAAGACAAAATTTGTAGGTTTACTAAACCTGGTTTAGAACCTACCAAGACGTGCACCGAGTTGAACTCGTCGACGGTATTTGAAACGAATACAATTACATATTTTACGAATATCGCCCGTTAAGATAAAACATACCAAAAAAATGAGCGTGAGCGTAGACAGCATCACATTCCTCCCCGAAATCCTCCTCAATAGGATTAGGAGTCTTGCCACGGTGCTTGAAGTGGCTGCACGGTTCAAAGCTAACCATTATGTCGATACCATCATTATCCAGTTCTCTGACTTGAACGAGTTCGTCCATTACATCTTTGATTTCATTGCTGAATTCTTCTTCGGTGTTCATGTTGTAATCCACTTCGTTTGTTTTCTCCAAATCATCAACGTTTACAAGCCTATAGAGGGTGACTTATAATTTAATAATTATCAATTAGATTGAAAATACGGGTGAAAGTTATGAAAAATATATGCTTAATAGCTATCGAATCTCAAAAACCATATGAAACATAAATTTTCTGAATCTTTCGAAGCATACTCTTACAAAATATTGGCATTCGGGACTTTATTCCAAGTTTGAGCTGCTTCATCAATTAGCTTCTTGATAGTGGTTTGACTTATCTCAGTGCATCTCGGAAAGTTGTCAATCTTGTAAAACACTTTCTGAAGAGGTATACATTAATCATTATACAATTTTAAATGTACAGACAACTAAGCATCTACTATTAAGGGTGCTGTTAATTTGATACGGACGCAAAATAATGAGCCTAGGATTTTGAACGCCAATTAGTAATTAATTAATTCTGTTTCAATTTTTTAGATTGAAAAGTAAATTATCAGTAATATAGCCACTCCCTCTCACCTACCCGTCCATTCCAGTTTCTTTGCTTGTTCAAAGCTCCTATTTCCTCTTCTATCTCATGAGCCGTTAGTACTTTTTCCGGCATCACGCCCTGAATAATATGAGCAAATATATATCAGTCTGCTATCTGCATTACCAAATACCAAATATAAACCAATATCTCTAAGAAAACAGTTTTTACTTTTGTTGACCAAAACCCAAAATTGGGTAGGTTGGAACGTCGCCAGTTTCTCTTTTTTCCAAACAAAAGAAAATGATATTAATTTTGATTACCGTTCCCGGACTTAAACGCAAAATGATACCGAGCGAATAATCGGTCGCAGATCGCTTTTCCAACTGTGAGTTTTGAACATTTCTCACCTTCACAAAACATTCATCATTTTTCTTGAAAAGTAGCGGTTTAGTGCTACTTTTACTATGAGCACCAACATGTTTCACTTTAGAATGGGCGCTTGTACTTCTAACTGGCATTCCACAGGACATGATGGTGAGCAAACACAAAATTGGTTTCATTCTCTCGTCTGTACGCACGGTTGATCTGCTATTTTAAACACCTAACAAAATCAGTAAATAGCGATTAATAATCAGGGTTTAGTTAATAATCAGGGAAAATTTAGTCGAGAATTCATTAAGATACCGTTATTCGTAGGATTAGGACTACGTTAGATAAGAGGAGAAACGTGAATATAGTCAGAGTCTGAACAAAATAACATATACGTTCGCAATTATAAGGCTCCAGAAAAACGCAAAGAAAATATGTTATTAGAACCATAGTTTGGGTAAACACTCGACTCCATATTATAGTGCTGACTGCTGATTCTATGGACTGTTGAATTTCACAAAACGTTCAGGAAGGTAAAAAAAAGCACTTGAAAAAATAACTGATAGAAAACGTCTTGAAACTTTATTAAAATCAGTTGATAGCAGTTAAGAATTACACAGAATTACATACACAGAATCAGACTTCAGGTACGCATATCTCTTTTGAGGTCCTTATTAGTTAATATTTTGAACGCAAAACGTTTATCAGTAAATATATTATGTGTTCAAAATAAGTATGTTTATCAGAAAATTTCATGCTGTTATTTTTCTTAACTTCAGATGGAGTTCAAAAAGCAAAACAAAGTGGCAGCAGCAATTGTGATAGACTCGTGATCAGGGGTGTAGGAAACCCCTACTCGTGATATCATCACCAACTAAAATCCTAGAATATTGATAAATTCGAATAGTTGCAGTTTATTTTGACTTTGAAAGCCTTTATTTGTGATACTATTTGTGATGTTATATTCTTTAAATTTCAAAAGTTTGTGAAGATATAACCTAAGGATGGCAATATTAACGGCGAGGCTGATTAAAAGAACAACATAGAGTATATTAAAGGACAAAATTCTTAAAACAAAGGTCAACAGAACAAACATAATATGTGTAAACTGCTCATTTTCAAAGCATATTTTGTTGCCTTCGGCTAACCCTTGATAGTGATAAATGTAATATAACATCAATTAAAACAGCATACTATGGATAATAAAACAATTACATTAATTATTCCAAGAAATTAAAGAGATACACTGTTTAATAAGATTAACGCTAATAGATAACATACTATTTGCAAATGTATTAGTACTACTGAAAGTACATGTGTAATTCCCGTTAGCCATTTGGTATTGTTCATCATTTTAATTTCAACCTTCGGTGTTGTTATTAACTACTATTACAACTAGTATTAGCAATAAGCATTGTAAAATATCATCGTTTTGGGATTATTAAATTTTCAATTCTCTGCCTTAACAGATAACTTCTACTATCGATGTGGCTTACGCGGCCAGTGGCGTATCGTTGCATGTTGGCGGCCTGCACTGCTTTATACTGCCACGCCGATAATTTCCCAATTTATGAGCTAGAGTTTTACCGCCTTCCTATAGAGCTATAACTATACCCTCATTTATTTACCCCTCGCTTATTTACACACATTCAAGTTCCCTTTTAATTTAAGAATAAACATTCCGATTCATCGCCCCGCCGCGGCAAAGTAATTCCTTTGACATACCTTGGTGAGCAACACAATTGTACAACCTAATCCTCGCCGCCTCGCATTCCTGTGCTGCATAGCCTGGAACTTATTCAGCTCTCACCTGCATTAGTCTAACAGGAACATAAATCAGAAAGGTAAGAAAGACCTCGCGAAACGCCAATACACATACGATCTATAAACGATCAGGGCTGATCATAGTTGTAAAGTGGAGATCTTGGTACAAGGACACGATCAGTATCATACTTAACGATTACGTTTACACTTTACAACCACGTTTTTTCCAGTTTAGCAACCAACTATGCCATGTGGAACGGAATAAAACAACTCGTCAAAAATATATTTAGTTATTTACATTTAGTTGCGGAGACGAATTAATTTATCATTAAAAATTTATAAACGACCCGCTCCTTCGTTTCCATCAGTTAAAATACAACATTCAATCAAACAGAATATAACTAACAACTAATTTAAGAGGTACCAGGTGCCTTACAATTAACTTATTAAGTATAAGTAACGAGCTGGTACAGTTTATTTTAAAACTTGGCCGCTCTTTCTTTGTTGACCAATAAACTTTCTTCCGACCATTTGACGCATCCTCTGATAAATATTTGAAAGACATGTTGAGAAATTGTTTTATAAAATTCTTACAGCACTTGATTTATGTTTATACTTCATATTAATATCTTTATAATGATTATTGAAGTTAGTATGTATTTTTCCTAGCAGTAGCACGGCTCATGGCAAAGGCTAGGTTGTCCTTACTCTTTAGGGGAGATGTTAGGATTCGTCAAGCTTTACAAGGTTAGTTGTCATGGTTACCGGTTAACAAGAACTTGGCGGGAACAAACCAGTTATACTCTCATCTTCAATAAAGCAGCTGCTGTGAAATAATTGAAAAGAATACGATCAATATGAGTACTGATTCCAAGAGTATTTAAACATCAGAATAAAATGGTGTGGCTGCCAAGGTGTGACTGCCAAACAGCAGCGCTGCACGAAAAGGAATAGCTCCTATGTTATAGGACATCTCAAGCCCAAAATTCATCCCAAGCTTATAAACCATACCACGGACTGTGGGACCCACGGTACAACAGCAAACTTAATGTAATGTCTCAAACTTATTATTCAAAGCTTCTTCCTGCTGTACAATAATGAAAGGTAACAAGTACAATGGCGGAATAGTTACAGGAGTGTCACAGCGATAACATTAAGCAATTTTAATGGGCTTTTGTTTTTGATACATTCCTTTACGAATTGGAGAGAAATGAAGATATCAAGTTATAACTGGAAATTAAAAAGATTCCTAAACAATAAAAATTGCGCTATCATACCACTAAGACAGTGACGACATAAATAAGTCTGGCACGTGAGTCTTCTCTCAGCGGCAATGAATGTTGTAGAAATGAAAGTGGATTCCTAGTGGTAAATCCGGCTTCGATAAGTCTCGGTGAGTCGTTAAACTGCATTAACATACAACATGTGGTAAAATCGTTATTCACTTCATTGTGATCATAAAGTGGAGAAGAAAAATAAAATTAAAAAAGTTAACATCTCTGTTTATGAGAGTATTTTCTCTGCAGTGCCGGATGATGAATATTAATCTACTCAAAGTAAGATGTTGCTCTCGGATAGCATCACATTATATCGATTTCATCGTGAAATTTGCTCTCATTCAGCGTTGCAACTGCCGTAAAAAATTTCCCAGGGAAATAAGCGCTCCGCTCTGATAGCATGATCGAGAACTAATTTGAATGCATCGTTAAGTAATATCGTCAAATTACAAACTTTGGTAAAAAAGACACTTGAACGAATGCAACATCGTCAATCAATTGTTGTGTCTGTGTACGTACTTATTGAAAACCGACTAACTTACCTATTTTTTAATTAGTTTAAGTTATAAAATAAAGAAAGTACTTGCGTTTGTACCAGTACAACGCAGTTGCTAAAGTAATGATGATTGAGTAATACCGAGGAAAAAGAAACGTTCAGGAATGTACGTTTTATATGAGTCCATCCTATTTTTCAAGATCCTAGAAAAAGAAATGGTTCATTGAAGTATCAAATTATATTAATCACTTTCATTTCAGATTTTATTTCCACCCTCAATAACAATGGCTAAATGCCGATGTTCCACATCATACCTACTCAAGGGCTAAAACTGCGATGAGATCTAGCTGGAATCTCTAAACGTTGGAATAAAGTAATGTGATGTAATCGACAAAATGGAGCCAATTCCAAGTTCCAACACCCCAGTAACACCCTTCTCTTCGTCTGAAAATATTTAAAATGTGAATTTTATATTAATAGTAGCGAGGAAGTGCAATTAGGAGAAATGCTCCTTCTTTTTCTTATTGCCATCAACCATCTGTATTTTACAAATTTATTACCTGAAGTAGACCAGTCTTAATAATTCAACAAAATTTTACATCTTTTAATCGTGTTAAACAAGACGTACCCCAATTGTGAAGGGTGATAGTAACACTTCCACTCTGCAATTACAAAGAACATCTTCACAGTCAGTGAGTCAGCGTGACAGCTGGAAGGAGATTAGCAGCTTGGAAGGAGATTAGCAGCTTGGCAGCTGGACTAGTGGGACGCTAACTCAGTCAGACTGGCACACTGAACGGGACGATTTGATTGACACGTTCAACTTAACAATTACAGTCGGTCTACTCATACAGGGACGGGCTGGTCAAGTAACCAACTTAAGTCACGTGTACCTCGGCACCTGGTTACTTAACTCATTTATACCCTCGTCAATATATTTTCCTCTTAAGCCCTTAGCTAGACCATTCCCAGACTTTCACAAATTCGTAATCATGAGAAGTTTAGCTCTGTGTCTACTGCTTATTCTCCAGGCTTCTGGAGACAGGACCTCTGTTGATGATATCTTGGATTTAGCTGATGGGGACGATTGTCCCAAAGGTACCTGGTCTGTGGATGGAACACACTTTGAAGGAGCTGACGAATGTGAGCAATGCTACGAGGGTGAGTTCGCCAATATGGAGGGTAGTGTTGCCTGTGACATGTGTCCCGCCGGTACTTACACCCCCGAGATGGGATTCTGGGAGTGCTTGAACTGTCCTGCTGGAGAGATTACTATGGAGAGTGGTAACTACGCTTGCTTCCCCTGTGGTAAAGGAAAGCACAGCCCCGTTGAGGGTGGAACCGTCTGTGAGGAATGTCTCCCCGGACACTTCCAGGACGAAGAAGGAGCAGCAGGGTGCAAAGTCTGCTCGGCTGGCCAATACCAGGATGTTGCTGCTTCTACCGACTGCAAACTCTGCCCAGCAGGAACTTCTTCCCCAGCGCAGAGCGGAGCTGTTACTGCTTGTGTTGACTGCCCTGCCGGCAGCTACTCCCCTGTTGACGGCTCTGAGTGCCTCCTCTGTCCCGTCCTGAAGTACAGGGATGCAGCTGGAGCTACCGCCTGTAAGGACTGCCCCTCAAACTCTGATAAAGAAGGAGCTACCGACTGCCTCCTGATCTGCCCTGAGGGTCAGGTCCCTGTTGATGGAGTTTGTGAAGCTTGTGATGCTGGTTCCTTTGCCTTACTTGGCGCTGATTCGTGCACCAAATGCTCCAAGGGCTACTACAGCAACATTTCAGGAGCTGCTAGCTGTAGCATCTGCCCCGTGAAGACCTATGGTGCTGAAGAGGGCATGACAGCATGTCTGCCATGTGACGGTAACGATGCAGAGGGTATGACTGAGTGTAAGATCGTGTGTCCTGCTGGTCAGATCGTGAAGGATGGTAAATGTGAGGCTTGTGCTGCCGGACAGTACGAGACTGAAGGACAGTGCTTGCCTTGTGCTGCCGGATCATTCTCCGACCAAGCTGGCTCTGTGTCCTGTGACCTGTGCGTTGCTGGACATTACAGTGCTGAGGGTGCCTCACAGTGTTCGGAGTGCTCTGCTGGACAATACCAGGACAAGACAGGACAGGCTAATTGTGAGGACTGTTCTGCTGGATACTACGGACCTGCCGCCGCTGCCGCTAGCTGTGTCAAGTGTGCTGCCGGGTTCTTCAACTCACAACAGGGACAGGCTGCTTGCCAAGAGTGTCCAGCTGGAACCATCACCGAGATTGAGGGTCAGCTCTCCTGCCAGGAATGTGATGCTGGAAGCTACTCCATCTCCTCCTCTCAATGTGAGCTGTGTCCTGCCGGACAGTTCTCTGACGATAAGGCTGCCGTGTGCTCACTCTGTGCTGCCGGCTCCTACACCCCTTATGAAGGATCTTCTGGTTGCATGCCCGCCCCTGCTGGTAAATACGTAGACTCCGAGGGTGCTGTTGATGCTAAGGTCTGTCCAGCAGGAAGTTACTGTGAGGAGGGCTCTGTCGCTCCTACTGACTGCCCAGCAGGAAGTATCTGCGGAGAAGGATCCTCTTCTGGAACACCCTGTCCTATTGGAACCTACAACCCCAACGCTGGTTCTGTCTCACTTGATGAGTGCGTTGTGTGTCCTGCCGGGAAATACTGTGACCAGGCTGGTTTAGTAGCCCCCTCCGGTCTCTGCAGTGCTGGATATTACTGTCCTGCTGGCAGTGAATCTGATCAAGAGGAGATTAGCCCTGCTGGTCACTACTGCCCAGATGGTTCAGCTGAACCCACACCTTGCCCTAGAAGTACTTACAATGAGCTGGCTGGTGCTGTGTCTGCTGATGGTTGCATAGCCTGCCCAGAGGGTAAAGAAACTGCCCAGAAAGCAGCAACTTCCGCCGACCAATGCAAAGATATCAACTGTGTTCCGGGATACTTCAGGGATCCTGATCAAGGCTGCCAGATCTGCCCTAAGGGTACATTCAGCAACATTGCAAACGCTGTCGCTTGCAGGTCCTGTCCTAGACACCAGTACAACTCTGTTGAAGGAGCTGTACAGTGCATGCAGTGTCCAGACACTGCATTCACATGGTCTGAAAGAACTGACTCTCTGGATGGCTGCATTGGACCCGTTATAGAGGTGTGCACCGGAGAAGACATGACTGGAAACTGCTACCGTTACTACGACAACGAAATGCTGGTAAATGTCACAGTAAAATCTGTCAAGGTTATAAGTGGAGAGTTTGATTTGTTCGACTTATCCAACAAGTGGGGATACTACACAAAGCTTGCAGAGAGACACGGAGCTCACAACGTGAATCAACTTGGAAGACTCTCCAACGTCGGATCCTTCGTTGCCCTCATAAACGACGTGTTCTGCAGCCTGGACCAGGGCTGGAAGTACCATGGATCTATCCGGAAGACCTCAAAGTCTGGCAAGGCCTGCATCAACTGGAAGAGGACCCCTCTGGCTGGCAGGGCAGCTCCAAACCACTTCTGTCAGAATCCTAACGGAAACCATCTCGCTGCCAAACCCTTCTGTTACATCAGCGAAACAGAAACAGAGGAATGCGACATTCCATCCTGCATCTGGGACATGGACTGCTTTACCGGTAACGGAGTGCAATACCGAGGAAAGGTTGGTGACACAATCAGTGGACACGTCTGCCAGAACTGGAACACTGACTACCCTGTTATCCACAGCTACCACTCTCCCGAATACAACTGGGCTGGTGTAGGAGAGCACACAAAGTGCAGGAACCCGAGCCCGGAGAGCGAGGGTAGACCCTGGTGCTTCAAGGACTACTTCTGGTCTTGGTTTGAGATCTGGGATTATTGTGATATTCCTGCCTGCTCCAGAGCCAAGTTTGATTTCTACCGTTTCTAAGGATGCAATTGATGTATTGTATTAAAATTAATGATTGGTAAAAAGTTTGAATATTAATGGTATGAAATAAATCGTTGAACTGTTTTATTTGTCAGTAAAAGTATAAAGTAAATGATGTTACACTTAATGAGTAAAGCTGACTGCTTAAATTTAAACGAGGCTCTCCGCTTTCGGTTCTTTTAACTCCAAGGGCCTGAATCTATCTAAAAACCTTTTTGTAAACTTGTAAACTTTCTCAATTTCTTCAATGTCTAAAATTTTTGTTGAATTCTTAATTTGTGATGGAATTCTTGGATGCATAACTTGACACATGAATGCGGATACTGTCGAGGTTTAAAAAAAATTGATACGGCAGAGAAGTTAAGTCAGCGAGCAAAATTTGCTAATCGCATGAACCAGTTTTTCCGTTCCTTCCTACTACCTGAATAAACTTGAACTCTTGTTCGAAAAAACAATCCAGTATTAGTGATTAGGCTCATAATTTCATTTGATGTTATTAATGTTTTATCACGATTCTTAAAGTACTGTTGAAGGGTTGGATTAACCGCATTCACTCTTGCTAACACTGTAAGCAATATATGTTGCCTCTCCTGAACTCTATTTGAGTATTTGTGACGTTATGTGTGACGTTAATCTTGTGTGGGTAAATCAAAAGAAAAGAAAATCTAACAATTTCAACGTTAAATAATGTGAAACATGTTTAGGATTAATATGATATTATAACATTATGACATAGCAACAAATAACTTCAACGTACGTAAAATCGCTTAATTTGTAAACATACTATAAGTTCATTTAAGGACGAAAGGAGGATTGTGACTCCTCGGACTACACTAAATTAATTCCTTCTGTAACATCCTCAATAAATGTAATATATTTAAAGTGTTGTTATTACATGGTTTAAAACAGTGTCGTAATTAGCTGTTGTAATTAGTTTATAACATATTATGAAAACACCAGATAGTGACCAATCACTACCCAACGTGTTGTAGTTGCACTCAGGCACTGTCTTTAGTTTGGCTGATGGCGAAGAGAGATCTGCTCACTATAAGTTTTTTCAACGTATTTAAAGTCGCATCCGGACATAAAATAAAATTCAGATCTTCATCAATGAGCTGAGAGATGCATTTAATTTCATGACCAAGTCCGGGGCATTTAACTTTAAATTTAATACGAGGACTTTTCGTCCATATTTCCGTTCAAGTCTTCTTTTACACTTTTCTTTTTTTCTTTTCGGGGCCTATTTTGCAAGCACCACATGTTTGTGGACACGACTTCTTCCAAATGGACTTTTTGCATTTCTTCTTTATTCTATCTGGTTTCGACTTTAGCCTTTTGCAGTTTTTCGCACGTACATCAACACACTGCTCTTCTTCTGAAAACATTTGAATTTTATACGACTAATAAAATGTTTCAAGCTAAGCTACTGTTATAAGAATCTTTCGTTTTAACTTGAAGATATAAATTCTGCATTTCACTGGTAATTTCTCGCTCTAGTAAAATTATGATAGCACGTTTACTGTTTATGATTCTAGCTACTATAAACAAATTCTCTTCAAAGCTTTCATTCTAATTCAATTCACGGAACATTGCTCAACTACCAAATTATAATCGATGGTGATACTGATAGTAAAACTTCCGCTTTGCAGTTACAACGCAATATTTCACAGTATAAGTGACAGACTGACAGCTGGGAAAAGATTAGCCGATCAGCAGCTGGACTTTTGGGACGCTAACTCGTCTAGTGCTGAACCGGACGATTTGATTGACGCGGCCTAATCAAAGATTACAGTTTGTCTTTTCACACAGTTACACCTGGTCAAAAGACTTACTTAATAAACTCCTGTCAATTAAACCCCTTCCAACATTAGCTAAAAGATTTTCCGATATTTGCAAATTCGTAATCATGAGAAGTTTAGCTCTGTGTCTACTGCTTATTCTCCAGGCTTCTGGAGACAGGACCTCTGTTGATGATATCTTGGATTTAGCTGATGGGGACGAGTGTCCTAAAGGTACCTGGTCTGTTAACGGAACACACGTTGAAGGATATGAAGAATGTGAACAGTGCTACGAGGGTGAGTTCGCCAATATGGAGGGTAGTATTGCCTGTGATATGTGTCCCGCCGGTACTTACACCCCCGAGATGGGGTACTGGGAGTGCATGAAGTGTTCTGCTGGAGCGATCACAACAGAGACTGGTGGCTACGATTGCTTCCCTTGTGGTAAAGGAAAGCACAGTCCCGTTGAGGGTGGAACCGTCTGTGAGGAATGTCTCCCCGGACACTTCCAGGACGAAGAAGGAGCAGCAGGGTGCAAAGTCTGCTCGGCTGGCCAATACCAGGATGTTGCTGCTTCTACCGACTGCAAACTCTGCCCAGCAGGAACTTCTTCCCCAGCGCAGAGCGGAGCTGTTACTGCTTGTGTTGACTGCCCTGCCGGCAGCTACTCCCCTGTTAACGGCTCTGAGTGCCTCCTCTGTCCCGTCCTGAAGTACGGGGATGCAGCTGGAGCTACCGCCTGTAAGGACTGCCCCTCAAACTCTGATAAAGAAGGAGCTACCGACTGCACCCTTGCCTGCCCCGAGGGCCAGGTCCCTGTTGATGGAGTTTGTGAAGCTTGTGATGCTGGTTCCTTTGCCTTACTTGGCGCTGATTCGTGCACCAAATGCTCCAAGGGCTACTACAGCAACATTTCAGGAGCTGCTAGCTGTAGCATCTGCCCCGTGAAGACCTATGGTGCTGAAGAGGGCATGACAGCATGTCTGCCATGTGACGGTAACGATGCAGAGGGTATGACTGAGTGTAAGATCGTGTGTCCAGCTGGTCAGATCGTGAAGGATGGTAAATGTGAGGCTTGTGCTGCCGGACAGTACGAGATTGAAGGAGAGTGCTTGCCTTGTGCTGCCGGATCATTCTCCGACCAAGCTGGCTCGGTGTCCTGTATCCTGTGTGGTGCTGGACATTACAGTGCTAAGGGTGCCGCACAGTGCGTGAAATGTTCTGTTGGACAGTTCCAGGACAGGACAGGACAGGCTTATTGTGAGGACTGTGCTGCTGGATACTACGGACCTGCCGCCGCTGCCGCTAGCTGTGTCAAGTGTGCTGCCGGTTTCTTCAACTCACAACAGGGACAGGCTGCTTGCCAAGAGTGTCCAGCTGGAACCATCACCGAGATTGAGGGTCAGCTCTCCTGCCAGGAATGTGATGCCGGAAGCTACTCCATCTCCTCCTCTCAATGTGAGCTGTGTCCTGCCGGACAGTTCTCTGACGATAAGGCTGCCGTGTGCTCACTCTGTGCTGCCGGCTCCTACACCCCTTATGAAGGATCTTCTGGTTGCATGCCCGCCCCTGCTGGTAAATACGTAGACTCCGAGGGTGCTGTTGATGCTAAGGTCTGTCCAGCAGGAAGTTACTGTGAGGAGGGCTCTGTCGCTCCTACTGACTGCCCAGCAGGAAGTATCTGCGGAGAAGGATCCTCTTCTGGAACACCCTGTCCTATTGGAACCTACAACCCCAACGCTGGTTCTGTCTCACTTGATGAGTGCGTTGTGTGTCCTGCCGGGAAATACTGTGACCAGGCTGGTTTAGTAGCCCCCTCCGGTCTCTGCAGTGCTGGATATTACTGTCCTGCTGGCAGTGAATCTGATCAAGAGGAGATTAGCCCTGCTGGTCACTACTGCCCAGATGGTTCAGCTGAACCCACACCTTGTCCTAGAAGTACTTACAATGAGCTGACTGGTGCTGTAGCTGCTAATGGCTGCAAAGCTTGCCCAGAGGGTAAAGAAACTGCTCAGAAAGCAGCAACTTCCGCCGACCAATGCAAAGATATCAACTGTGTTCCGGGATACTTCAGGGATCCTGATCAAGGCTGCCAGATCTGCCCTAAGGGTACATTCAGCAACATTGCAAATGCTGTCGCTTGTAGGTCCTGTCCTAGACACCAGTACAACTCTGTTGAAGGAGCTGTACAGTGCATGCAGTGTCCAGACACTGCATTCACATGGTCTGAAAGAACTGACTCTCTGGATGGCTGCATTGGACCCGTTATAGAGGTGTGCACCGGAGAAGACATGACTGGAAACTGCTACCGTTACTACGACAACGAAATGCTGGTAAATGTCACAGTAAAATCTGTCAAGGTTATAAGCGGAGAGTTTGATTTGTTCGACTTATCCAACAAGAGGGGATACTACACAAAGCTTGCAGAGAGACACGGAGCTCACAACGTGAATCAACTTGGAAGACTCTCCAACGTCGGATCCTTCGTTGCCCTCATAAACGACGTGTTCTGCAGCCTGGACCAGGGCTGGAAGTACCATGGATCTATCCGGAAGACCTCAAAGTCTGGCAAGGCCTGCATCAACTGGAAGAGGACCCCTCTGGCTGGCAGAGCGGCTCCAAACCACTTCTGCCAGAATCCTAACGGAAACCATCTCGCTGCCAAACCCTTCTGTTACATCAGCGAAACAGAAACAGAGGAATGCGACATTCCATCCTGCATCTGGGACATGGACTGCTTTACCGGTAACGGAGTCCAATACCGAGGAAAGGTTGGTGACACAATCAGTGGACACGTCTGCCAGAACTGGAACACTGACTACCCTGTTATCCACAGCTACCACTCTCCCGAATACAACTGGGCTGGTGTAGGAGAGCACACAAAGTGCAGGAACCCGAGCCCGGAGAGCGAGGGTAGACCCTGGTGCTTCAAGGACTACTTCTGGTCTTGGTTTGAGATCTGGGATTATTGTGATATTCCTGCCTGCTCCAGAGCCAAGTTTGATTTCTACCGTTTCTAAGGATGCAATTGATGTATTGTATTAAAATTAATGATTGGTAAAAAGTTTGAATATTAATGGTATGAAATAAATCGTTGAACTGTTTTATTTGTCAGTAAAAATATAAAGTAAATGATATTGCACTTAATGAGTAAAGCTGGCTGCTTAAAGTTAAACGAGGCTCTCAGCTTTCGGTTCTTCTAACTCCAAGGGTCTGAATCTATCTAAAAACCCTTTTGTAAACTTGTAAACTTTCTCAATTTCTTCAATGTCTAAAATTTTTTTTGAATTCTTAATTTGTGATGGAATTCTTGGATGCATAACTTGACACATGAATGCGGATACTGTAGAGAAGTTAAGTCAGCGAGCAAAATTTGCTAATCGCATGAACCAGTTTTTCCGTTCCTTCCTACTACCTGAATAAACGTGAACTCTTGTTCGAAAAAACAACCCAGTATTAGTGATTAGGCTCATAACCGTAATTTCATTTGATATTATTAATGTTTTATCACGATTCTTAAAGTACTGTTGAAGGGTTGGATTAACCGCATTCACTCTTGCTAACACTGTAAGCAATATATGTTGCCCCTCCTGAACTCTATTTGAGTAGTTGTGACGTTATGTGTGAACTGTGACGTTAATCTTGTGTGGGTAACTCAAAAGAAAAGAAAATCTAACCATTTCAACGTTAAATAATGTGAAACATGTTTAGGATTAATATGATATTATAACATTATGACATAGCAACAAATAACTTCAACGTACGTAAATCGCTTAATTTGTAAACATACTATTAGTTCATTCAAGGACGAGAGGAGGATTGTGTCTCCTCGGACTACACTAAATTAATTCCTTCCGTAACATCCTCAATAAATGTAATATATTTAAAGTGTTGTAATTACATGGTTTAAAACAGTGTCGTAATTAGCTGTTGTAATTAGTTTATAACATATTATGATAACACAAGATAGTGACCAATCACTACCCAACGTGTTGTAGTTGCACTCAGGCACTGTCTTTAGTTTGGCTGATGGCGAAGAGAGATCTGCTCACTATAAGTTTTTTCAACGATCAATAATTACATATTTTATATTTAAAGTCGCATCCGGACATAAAATACAATTCAGATCTTCATCAATGAGCTGAGAGATGCATTTAATTTCATGACCAAGTCCGGGGCATTTAACTTTAAATTTAATACGAGGACTTTTCGTCCATGTTTCCGTTCAAGTCTTCTTTTACACTTTTCTTTTTTTCTTTTCGGGGCCTATTTTGCAAGCACCACATGTTTGTGGACACGACTTCTTCCAAATGGACTTCTTGCATTTCTTCTTTATTCTATCTGGTTTCGACTTTAGCCTTTTGCAGTTTTTCGCACGTACATCAACACACTGCTCTTCTTCTGAAAACAATTGAATTTTATACGACTAATGAAATGTTTCAAGCTAAGCTACTGTTATAAGAATATTTCGTTTTAACTTGAATATATAAAAGATGCTGCAATTCACTGGTAATTTCTCGCTCTAGTAAAATCATGATACCACGTTTACTGTTTATGATTCTAGCTACTATAAACAAAGTCTCTTCAAAGCTTTCATTCTAATTCAATTCACGGAACATTGCTCAACTACCAAATTATTATTGATGGTGATACTGATAGTAAAACTTCCGCTTTACAGTTACAACGCAATATTTCACAGTCAAAGTGACAGACTGACAGCTGTGAAAAGATTAGCCGATCAGCAGCTGGACTTTTGGGACGCTAACTCGTCTAGTGCTGAACCGGACGATTTGATTGACGCGGCTAAATCAATAATTCCAGTTTGTCTTTTCACACAGTTACACCTGGTCAAAAGACTTACTTAATAAACTCCTGTCAATTAAACCCCTTCCAACATTAGCTAAAACATTTTCCGATATTTGCAAATTCGTAATCATGAGAAGTTTAGCTCTGTGTCTACTGCTTATTCTCCAGGCTTCTGGAGACAGAACCTCTGTTGATGATATCTTGGATTTAGCTGATGGGGACGAGTGTCCTAAAGGTACCTGGTCTGTTAACGGAACACACGTTGAAGGATATGACGAATGTGAACAGTGCTACGAGGGTGAGTTCGCCAATATGGAGGGTAGTTTTGCCTGTGACATGTGTCCCGCCGGTACTTACACCCCCGAGATGGGGTACTGGGAGTGCATGAAGTGTTCTGCTGGAGCGATCACAACAGAGACTGGTGGCTACGATTGCTTCCCTTGTGATAAAGGAAAGCACAGTCCCATTGAGGGTGGAACCGTCTGTGAGGAATGTCTCCCCGGACACTTCCAGGACGAAGAAGGAGCAGCAGGGTGCAAAATCTGCTCGGCTGGCCAATACCAGGATGTTGCTGCTTCTACCGACTGCAAACTCTGCCCAGCAGGAACTTCCTCCCCGATGAAAAGCGGAGCATTTGATCATTGTTATGACTGTCCTGCAGGCAGCTACTCCCCTGTTGACGGCTCTGAGTGCCTTCTCTGTCCCGTCCTGAAGTACGGGGATGCAGCTGGAGCCACCGCCTGTAAGGACTGCCCCTCAAACTCTGATAAAGAAGGAGCTACCGAGTGCAAGATTGTGATCTGCCCTGAGGGTCAGGTTCCTGTTAATGGAGTTTGTAAAGCTTGTGCTGCCGGAAAGTACGAGACTGAAGGACAGTGCTTTCCTTGTGCTGCCGGAACATTCTCCGACCAAGCTGGCTCCGTGTCCTGTATCCTGTGTGGTGCTGGACATTACAGTGCTGAGGGTGCCGCACAGTGCGTGAAATGTTCTGTTGGACAGTTCCAGGACAGGACAGGACAGGCTTATTGCGGGGACTGTGCTGCTGGATACTACGGACCTGCCGCCGCTGCCGCTAGCTGTGTCAAGTGTGCTGCCGGGTTCTTCAACTCACAACAGGGACAGGCTGCTTGCCAAGAGTGTCCAGCTGGAACCATCACCGAGTTTGAGGGTCAGCTCTCCTGCCAGGAATGTGATGCTGGAAGCTACTCCATCTCCTCCTCTCAATGTGAGCTGTGTCCTGCCGGACAGTTCTCTGACGATAAGGCTGCCGTGTGCTCACTCTGTGCTGCCGGCTCCTACAACTCTCTTCAAGGGTCTCTCACTTGCGTGCCGGCTCCTGCTGGACACTTCTGTGAAGAGGGATCATCCAAACCAAAACCTTGTCCTAGGAACACTTACAATGATCTGGCTGGTGCTGCGTCTGCTGATAGCTGCAAAGCCTGTCCAGAGGGTGAAGAAACTGCCCAGGTAGCTGCAACGTCCATCAACCAATGCAAAGAAATGAAGTGTGTCGTCGGGTGGTATAGAGATCCTGATAAAGGCTGCCAGATCTGTCCTAAGGGTACATTCAGCAACATTGAAAACCCTGTCTCTTGCAGGTCCTGTCCTAGACACCAGTACAGCTCGGTCGAAGGAGCTGTGCAGTGCATGCAGTGTCCAGACACTGCATTCACTTGGTCTGTAGGAACCGACTCTCTGGAGGGCTGCATTGGACCCGTTATTGAGGTGTGCACCGGAGAAGACATGACTGGTAACTGCTACCGTTACTATGACAACGAAATGAAGTTAAACATCACAGTCCGATCTGTCAGGGTGATCAGTGGTGAGTTTGATTTGTTTGAATTATCCCACAAAAAGGGGTCCCGCAGGAGACTTTCTGAAAGACAGAGAGCACACAACGTGAATCAACTTGGCAGACTCTCTAACGTCGGATCCTTCGTTGCCCTCATAAACGACGTGTTCTGCAGCCTGGACCAGGGCTGGAAGTACCATGGATCTATCCGAAAGACCTCAAAGTCTGGCAAGGCCTGCATCAACTGGAGGCAGACTCCTGAAGCTGGCAGAGCGGCTCCAAACCACTTCTGCCAGAATCCTTATGGATACGGACACGCTACCAAACCCTACTGTTACATCAGCAAAACAGAGAAAGAAGATTGTGACATCCCGTCCTGTATCTGGGATATGGACTGCTTTTCTGTGTACGGGGCCAGCTATCGGGGCAAGGTCAGCGAAACAATCAGTGGGTACGGCTGCCAGAACTGGAACTTAGACTACCCGGTTAGTCACGACTACCAAACTCCTGAATTCAGCTGGGCTGGAGTCGGAGACCACACACTATGTAGGAACCCTTCTCCTAAGCCTGAGTATGGAAACCATTGGGAGGCTGGCCAGACAAAACCGTGGTGCTACAAGAACGCATTCTGGACATTTTTGGACTCCTGGGAGTACTGTGATATTCCCAAGTGTACCACATCTCAATTTGATTATTATCGTTTCTAAGGATGCACTCGAATTGTATGCAATTAATGATTGAAAAAACTCTAAGTATTGATGATTGAAAATTCATTTTAGAACTGTTTCTTTGTCCGGTTAAACTTAACTCACTAAATCAAAGTCAAGGAACCCTCTTCCAGTTAGAGAGGACTAATAGAACAATATTATCGTGTTGCAGAGACTGTTATGATAAGGAATAAATCAGCACACGTTATTTACCTCCACAACTGGACAAAAAGTCATCCACATTTCAGGCTTGGGAAATTAATCAAAATAACACGACTCATTGACTGTTTTACGGTCTCACTGGCTGACTAGCTAAGTACCTTCGATCTGTATCAGTTCACATTCAGGTTCCTCTTCCTCCCAAGTAAAGACCTCCCCGTCCCTACAAGTAATCACCTCGTCTCCGTCTATCTTGTAGCCCTTCTCACACCGCACTTTAACAGGGGTACCCCGGATAATAGGAAACTTCTCATCTGTAATCAGCCGGGAGATATTACCGGGTAGTCCAGTGCACTTACCTGACGAGCAATGTTAATCATGAGGGAGATTAGGAGAGAAGGGGGAGGGCAATTAGGGGAGGGGATCAAAGTATTGGAGTTAAGTACTTAAAGAGTTTTTAACGAGTAATAACTACGAGACATGCAGTAGACATTAGTAATTTGTTTTCCCTTTGTTCTTATAAAGATAAAATAATATGCTGATATGCGCGTCCTATAATGCTTTTACAGATACTGAAGAAAACACATATTATTATTTACTCAGTTTAAATCAGTTGAGAATTAACAAATTCTATAAATAAAATTCGTACCAGTAATAGAGCCGGGGTCACAAAGTTTACAAGTTTTCCGACAGAACGGTCTCATTTGATGATTCATATCGTTACAGATGCTCTCACTGCACTTCATATAGTCGTCTACTAAGCCTGTACCACATTCATCTGGGGGAGAGAGGTGTAAGTAGTCATATAAATCGTGTCTAATAATCATTTTACTGTCAAATTGTCGCTCAATCCATCTTTTATTAAAATGTCCTATCGGAAAGGGACTCACAGAAATATTGACCACCTTAACTAGTTTACTTACCACAATCGCCGCAGGTTTTTGCACAAAGCGGTCTTTGTTCAACGTTATTGCAGTACTGATCTTGGTTTCTGGAACAAATGGACACTTTGTCTTGACACTTATCTTTCACTGAAATATCATTTAAGTATTGGGCTGAGAAGAAAACAAGTAGTTCAAATATACTCTCGTAAACGCGCACTTCATAACATCTAGATAGTGAATATGTATATGGATTATAGCAGCTTCGTTAAAAATTCGAATATTAAGTCACAAGTTGTAAACTAATTAATAAAACAAATAATTATAAAACAACTTCGATAAGTTTAATTCCCTCACCCTTGTAAAGATTCTTAAGTTCCTTGATATCGTTTTCTCCGAGCTCCAGCAGCTCTTGTTTTCTCATACCACTAAAATCCCAGTACATCGCATCCTGTTTCACGAGCGTGTGCCTGCAGATTTTGGAATTTAAAATCAGGCAGAAGTGCAGTTGCCCGAAAACTCTCTGAAACTGTTCGGGCACAGGATCTTACTTATAAACATGCAGTTCCATTAATTACAGGAATTTTAAATCACCCACCTGAGTCCCAGACTATGTCCAAATTCATGTAAAGCAATAGAGTACAAGTTTGGCTTTACGTAATCGTTAAAAGTCAGATCTTTCTCAGTTAACACCTTATCTGTCCACGTCATCAACTCGTTAAAATGAATATCACCTGTAGAGTATAATCAGTGTTACCGTCTTATAGTTATGACTTTAAGTTAATGGTAAGACAAATGAGCGAGTATCAGTCCAGCTGAAATAAAGTTTGTGAAGACAGAAAATACCACAAAAAACAGAGTGATTCGAAAATAATGTTGATATATTACACATTTGTACATACCGAAGAAATGAGCGTGAGCGTAAACTCCCTCACAATCCTCCCCATACTCCTCCAGGAATGCGTTAGGGTTCTTATCCCGGTGTTTCAAGTGGTTGCAGGGCTCGAAGCTCACTATTATATCAACACCCTGGTAGTCAGTTGGAAAGTCTGACTCAGAGTCGTTAATGTTATAGTCTGCAGATTGTAATTCGTCCATTTCTTCGGTGTCGTTACTAAACTCATCTTCGTTGCTGTTATTGTTGTTCTTTTCGCTGTTATTGTCGAAGTCTTGGTTGTCTTTAACTTTGTTGCTATTTTTAATATCCTCAATATTCACCAACCTGTTGAGTAAGATCATTGCAATGAGATGATCTTTTAGGAAAATATCTTTTTTAATCTTACAATTACAGTACCAACGCGAAAATTTAAACCATGCTGATAGTGATAGAATTTGTTTTGAATCGGGTTTAGATTAAGGTCAAGATAAGTTTTAGGGTTACCGGTCGGAAAACCCAGTCCTAATTGACACACGTACACGTACGCTGCAACCCCTTTTGATCGCACGAGAGAGGTATACAACGTGTAGCAAAGTCCTAATGTATACAACGTGTAGCAAAGTCCTAATGTATAGAAATTAATATAAATAATATATATATATATATAAATTAATGTTGCACCCACATAACATTAGCCCCCTCAACTTTATTCCACGTCTCTGCAGCATTGTCAATAATCATCTTTACTGTTGCGGCATCTTTTATATCAGTACACTTTGGTAAGTTGTCGATCTTATAAACCACTTTCTGAAGAAATTGGATAGGATGTTCAAATTTTACTACTCTTGGACGGATCATTATTTGAATTTCTCACATATATTAACTAGAAAAGATATTAAATTATTTATATGATGATGAAACTTGAAAGTAAGAGCTATCATCTCCTGCAATAAATTGAAATTTACATCTGTGACCCTTAAGGTTACAAGCACTACTAACAATTAAAACTTTTAAAAACATACCCGTCCGTTCCAACTACGTTGCATGTTAAAACCTGCAATTTCCTCTTCAATTTCATCGTCTAAACTTTTGTCTAGGAACGATATACCGCGCTGAAGTATATATGGTTCGGAGTAACTTTCTAATCGAATCAATTCATGCAATAAAATCAAACAATAATGTACCATGATGATGAAGTTTAAAAAATTTCTTCCAAACTTCTATGCGCAACGACCTTTTTCGAATTCACAAATGATCGATCCTGGTAAATATTTGTCAGCATAACTATAATGTCAGTTTTAAATATAATTTTACCTTGTAACATGTATCATCTTGTTTTGAATCTTCCCAGATATCATTTTTAGAATTAGAGCTTCTGTACCCGTAAGTGTTGCCAAGTTTATAGTCCGAGCTTCGTGACAGGACCCCACAATGCACACAAAGTAGGAGAAAACACAAAACTATTTTCATGATCCGTTCTGATAAGGAGAACCAATTTTCGGATTAGATTCACCGACTTTAACACGAATCGGTAAAATTCAAATTGAGCATGTAAAGTGTGGTTGTTACTCGGATGATGATCTTGTTGGTCTCAAAGTAAATATTGAAATTCAAAAAAAGTATATTTATTATTATTAAAATTAATAGTTAAAAGCGTCATATGTATCAAATAGGTGGGCAAACAACAAACAAGCATAATCGAGAGTAACAACGTAAGCAAACATAATCAAGAATTGTGAGGTAGACACATTGATCCAAATTTAAAAACTTCACTCGGAAAAGACCGCTGATGAGTGATGAAACATAATTTACAAAGCAACCTTTGACCGAACCTTGCAACGTTGGTCGTAAAAATAAAATATGATCTTGAAACTGCCCTACCTTTATACTCCTATTTTCGGTGACGGAAGTAATTGGTGTGCTTTAACTTAAAAGGTTCACTTTGAAAAAAAATAGACTGTTCGGTGAATTACGCACCGGAAGTACTAATGTTTTATTTACATTAATATTTGTTGAATAGATCCAAAATTCCCACATATCATATTAATATCAAAAAGAGATAAAATCAAATTAAGCAACACTGCAACAAAAGAAGCCGAAATGAAAGACTACGAATGTTCCCCCTCCCCCAATAATGATCAGTCACAGTCTGGCCAAGGCACCGAAACCACCCTTTACCTCCCTTTGCTACGTCACTAACTTTATGTTCTATTCCATGAGGGACCTGCATATCATAACATAACTCATAACTTATCATTAGAGCTTTACTAACAATAATTATATCTTATGGTAAGTTTGTAAACAGACGAAACCTTTAAATCCCCTGTGAGCTAGACCGATGTAAAAGATAAATATCTCCTTTAGCTTTGATATCAGGGTGCCATTAATTGCTTGAAATTTGACAGACTAATTAATCTAAATAGCTTCTTTTATTTGCATAGGATCACTGTCGTAAAAATTAAAAATTGAGGGGAGGAGCGTTGGAGAACAACAACTTTATTTTGATATACTATCTCTATAGAATATATTTTTCAAGTAAATTCTTTTTTTCAACAATCAACACTAATGCTGTGTTTTAAAATCACCTCTTCTCTTATTCTCCGGCCCCTCGCAACCCTTGCACTACACATAGAGTAAGAGTAATCAGTAAGGAGTCCTGAGGAATAAACCGAGGAGTTGAATTCTCGTGAGAAGAGAACACTAACAGATAGACGAAACTATGCTATTTTATTAGGTATCTGGTATAATATGTTTATGACTCTAGGTATTGTGATTTGATCTTTGTTCATTCCATGTGAATAAATTCATTAGAGCTCCTATAAATCAAATTAAAAACTAAAGTTACAGCAACACAGATTGTGGTTGTAATTATTTGAATTGCAGGTTTTACCATCCAATAATAACCAGCTGTCACTACTAGAAGTACAAATTGTAGCAGTACAACTGAGAGAGCCTCACCAAAGACTTGTTAATTGTTATCAAAAAGTAAAAAGCACGTACCACAAGAAAAATGTTACTTGCGACGAATGTTCATGTTTATTAAGTCATTTAACATTTGACAAGTGTAGCATTATCAATAGATGCTAACGACTCTATATCTTAGAAGTCTTAAATCGATCTTGCAGTTCCACTATAAATAACGAGACAGCTGCAAAGGTAAGTGCTAATAACTGCTACTGAACATATTGATTGAGTAATTGATTTATAAGACTACTCTAAAGACGGCCGAAACAAAACTGAACACTTCTGCACAATTGCGATACAGCTCCAGTCAATTTGATGATATTTTGAACAAAGTGATATCATCGTTCATTCTTCTAAACGTCAAAAATTTAATGCAAGCGTGGCAGACAAAGAAAAGGTAATGAGTAGAAATCTGGAGATGATACCTTTATGCCAGTTTGTATACTATAGGAGTATTAGTATACATACTAATACTCCTATAGTATACAAACTGGCACTAAACATTCAACTCCATGCGGGAAATGTATAAAGAGTAAAATTTGTCAGAGATGAGCATCCAGGAACGAGAATTGCGGCGTGAAAAAAAGACAGGTCTAAAAATGAATCAGAATGTAGGATCTAATTTACGGAAATCTGCGATCATCTACGAAGTGATAGATAATAAGAGACACACTCCAAGTTCTGTTTACTGGGCGGCGCTCAGCTCAGCCTGTCATTGAACATTATAGCCGGCCTGGGGTCCCCAGGTAAAATTATGTACGTGGGACATGCTATCAACGTACTTACCAACAAGCTTTATAAAACGCAAAATACGTTTATTGGAAATATCGATGAAAGGCGACGAAAGTGAAATAATTATTCAAAACTGCCATGAGACATTTTCATTCCAGAGCTGAATTACAAATATATTTATCCCGGAGAGGTTACGAATGATTATCATATACTGATATATGAATTTCCCGATTCCGGAAATACTTATACTGATATGCTTACTAAAAATATATTTAAAGATATATTCTAAAATGCATCGTCCACTTCAAGTTGAAGTGGTAAGACTGATGAAACAATTTTGTCGAATGAATAAATTACTTCTCATTGGTTTATATAGCATTTTATTTCAGCCATATTCACTGCCAACGTCATTACCTAATTAGGTAATCATTATTGATAGTATCAGGGCTGCAACAAGTGCACGCAGTTCAGCATCATTGTTTTCTTAAACCATCATTGTTTACAAAACCGGTCCGTCAAGCGATATTGTGTAATGGTCTAGACAATTGCACAAGAAACCGCCGTGGTAAAAACAAATGCCCAAAATGTACCATTCAATAGTTTGTCATGCCACCCTGTCTGCTACTAATACTATTCAAGTGAATATCTCGTGACGAGGTATTTGATTGTTTCCCTGACTTCCTCTTGCTAGTTGGACAATATCCAGGTTAAGTTATTGGTTCAAGTAACTATTTTTCTCTTTACAATTACATTTGTAAAACAATTTGTATTGTCCCGGGCCGCGCACTGATCATTTGATTGGAATTTCATGACGTCATAAAGTTGATTACGTCACTGTTCTTGGCATGAAAACTATTTTCCTGTTAAATCGCTCATCATTACGGAGTATTGATAAACAAGCACAAATTCTTTACAACTGTCTGAGTAGAAACGTAATTAGACATACCATTCTTTGGATGAGCTGGCACAGGTTCAAAAAGAAAGTTAATTAAACGTAAAGTAGAAACATGATCAAATATACGATTAAAGTCTATTCCCTGTCTGCTGTAATTGTCGTGAAAATCACGTGGCAAGGAATTCAATTGTTTTCTTTACTTCCTCTTGTATTGTTGGCTGGATTATTATCCATTATCCAGGTTTAAAATATAATAATAAAGTCTTTATAAATTACAAATCTCTTAAGTTGCAGCGAAATAAATTCAAAAGCTCGTTCTGTAGATCAGTATGCAGTATGAGTAAGTGGATCAAACAACTATTTGACCTGGCGAAATAAACGTACTATTCATTTAGATGAGCTGGTTCAGAAAGAAAATTAATTAAAGGAAGGTGCATGCTGGGCAACTTCAAAACACCTGCCAACAATCTTAATCCTCTGTTGCAGCTGCAATTTTAATTAGAACAACAAAATCTTTAGCTAATTGATTCTTGGTCTATGTTCATAGTCTATTTACATTTTGCGTGATATCAATCTTAATACCATGGTCATTATAAGGTCTAACAGTAAAGCTTCAAGTTATAAATATAATTAATCAGAATCAGGTGGGAAGAAGGATGCAGCTTTAGATCATAAGCTCGTTCATATTTCAATTTAACTGAGCACTATCAATGATCAAACTTGACAAATGACATGAAGGACTAACGAGTAGCTACTCTCTAGTTAAAATAGAGTTGCAGTCTTCTGTTGTTACATCACATGTGTTGTGACACTGCAACAGAACGTTCAATAAACACTGCTCCCTGGATATACTACATACTGATCCTGGCAAAGGAGCTGGTACAATTATATCTTACATTACAATTATACATGATAAACAGATGATTAATTCGAATCTTCAAAGGGCAGGGGTTTGATTGTTTAGGAATGATTATAGACTTATGCAATGATTATAGACTTGTTATAAGCCGCATCATGTATACAGTATCTAATAGCCCACCCTCCTACCAGTATCCAAATTTGTGTGTCATTGTATGTTGTCTATATAGATTACTTTGCGTCCATGATAACCGTTTTGCGTACCCTGTTTAGGCTATTTGTGTCTGTCACTCTGCCAATCTTCATAATTTATTCGTGTTTACACTATAAGCCTGGGTCCCCAGGTGATATGTGTTGTGTACTACTACTAAGCAAAAAGAGACTATTTTTGTCCCCAAAAAGTTTTATTTTTTTTTTCACCGCAGAGTTGGCTATTCTGCAACAAGAATGAAATATTATGCGATTAAAGCGTTATCATATTATACAACTCCAAACAGCATAATAAAACCTGCATATTACTCATTTGCAAGACAACACAAGAATTACCCACCACCGTACACAACACGAGCCCTATGTGAGGTAGGTTTATAGATGAAATATGGATTATGGTGGGGAGGCGAGTCAGATTTGTTTACACGTGACAGAAATTCACCAATCAGCTTCGACTATTGACCACTCAAACCCCAGAATCACTGTCACGTGTCAAGGAAAATATGCCTCATATCCTCACCCGAATCCAAATCTATTGAATAGGAAACATTTCTCACATGTCAGTAGTCTGTATAGTCGGTAGTCTGCGTCCTAATACTGGGATTTATTTTTTCTAAAACATAGCATGCACTATTCCTATTTCTTGGTATTTGTTAAGATGCAATAACTCGCATTGTATTGAACCCAAGGTAACTATTCAGTGCCAAACTCCAATAATTCTCTGTAATTGGCCGCGGTAAGGAGACTGTCTGGTAAAGTAGAATGATATCAGCCTGAACCAGTTTCACGCCACACGAGAGCACTGTAACGTGTCTGATATTCCTGAAGTTCTAGAATATTTGCTACTAAATTGTGCAATAATATTGTGTACCATGGAGTACCAGTCCTCAGTCTGTATGGAGGTATATTATATATCCTAAATCCTAATATTATACATATTGATATTTATAATATATTATTATATAATATTATTACTCGCGCAAAGTCTGAACGATTAGGTTTAGTTCATATGCAGCTTGTAAACCTACAGAACTTTACTTAATTAACTAAGGATAATCAGCCTTAAGGTAGTTTATATGATTCATATTTTTATCTGTCACATCTTATTTACAATATCCCTTCGACCAATGTAACGTATCTATGGTTTTGATATAGTCGAACTAAGGTGTGACCACTTAATGAATTAATAAACAAAGCACACACCCGTATTTGCTTAGTTCTTCTGTTTTAGACAATACTTCAAAGCGTTTGGTGAAAAGATCTACCGGCCTCAGATGTTCCGTACAATGCCAGGATCTTACTTAAAATTTTATTAATTTTCCCGCAAACAAATTAGCGAAAGCCTGAAACGTTAATGATAAATTAGGTGGGTTCTACGTGCGTACGTACGTACGTCCTTCTTGACGTCAAGAAGGCTGTGACGTCACGTTCATCCTTCTCATTACGTCAAACAGGTTTAGAAACGTCATTAGCGTTTGTCTTTAGGTTTCCAATTTACTTAAATAGTATAATGAGTGCCTTGGTACGAACTTGTTCACTCGTTTAGAGCTTTAAAATTTAAAATTAAATGAAAGAACGAAGTAAAAAGCGATATTTTCAATATTTATTGTGGCCTATTGACAGAGATGTGCAGAACTGCAGTAAAAACATATTTATTATAATCATTACAAAATTCCTAAATTAAATTTACCCCAAAAGTGAATAAATGTGGCTAGGAAAAATGTTAAAAAGTGCTCTGAAACATCGTTGTATTTACCAAGAACGAGTCAAACAGCTCCTTTGAGCAGTACACTACATACTATCACACGATCGCAATAAATTGGCCACACACAAATTCACATTCAGACAATATACACCACTCTAGAGGCTCGAACATTTCCAACAGTGTTTGTAGTCCTCATCAGGTAGCACATTCAGCGATATTTCATCCGTAACCACATTTGTGTGCATATTCAAATAGCGGTTTCAAACAGTAGTGGGTATAATTTAAAGCAAGCTCAAATAAGCCAATCAAACAGCAGGATAGAAGTCACGTGACTTAAATCAGAGCCTACTATTCGCTCAGTTCGGGCTACTCAACAGTCAACAACGCCTAATACTCCATATTTACTACGTATCGTGAACGCACAGTTGAATGTAGACCACGTGGCAGCTGATATGGAATGCTGGGGGTGCTCTCCAGTTGAAAGCTTGAAATATTCGCTGAGTGTTGCTGTGTCTCATACATACCAATAACCACAGACAACCACGGTTTGTTTTATAAAATAATTCAAATCAAAAATTTCATCACATGTAAAGCTTCTATATCCCGGACAGAATTTTAAAATTTCACCGTCAAATTGTACAATAGTAGTGTATCATATCATTAAATCTCAATTCAAAAAATCACTCGGCAAAAGTAAGCATCGTGTTATAGAGTCCGAATAAGCAGTTCAGAATATAATGTTGTCAATTTAAATTTGCCCCTGGATTGCCAGTGTTCTAAGGAGACGAGGCACCTTGATTTGACACGAGACAGTAATTGATTAATTAATTAATTACAGAATTGACCAATCGACTGCCAGGTGGCTGTCACACGAACTTTAGGGGCCAATTTAAACTGACAAAATCATATATGAAGCAAGAAGCATGAGCACGGTAAAGTTTTCATAAAATCTCTAATAGCATCTGAGGAGATCAGATGAAATCAACGCTTGAAATGTTTTGCAGGTTTTCTCGAAAAAAATGTCTACAAAACATTTGTATATAAAAAGAAAGTTAAGTATGCAATTCATTTTTATCTATCAAGTTTGCAATTTCAGTAAAAATACAAAAACCACTCAACCAACTGCGAATTGGTTCTTTACGAGAAACGGCACCGGAACAAGAATTCCAGCGTAAAGAAAAGGCCGTTGGGTCCTCAATAAAATGGAAGGTAATGGATTTAGGATACATTAATATATCTTCCCAAACCATTTTAGCGTGCAGTATTTAATCACTCACATCGTAGTAATGCTTTGTGTCTATTAACCTAGTTAAAATAGTCATTGCATTGACTTGTACCGAAACGAAAGAGATTTTAACGTTAAAAAACTAAAATCTGCAGTGCAGCCTCTTTATCAGTCCGTGAGCTCTAAGTTAACAAAGATTTTCAAGATTAGCCCTTAGCGTTGGCAGTCAGCCAGTTAAGTCCTTCGTAAAGCCCATCGCCTGTAGTCGAGCATGAGGGCTGGACAAACCTGCGGGGTTTTGTTTTTAAAAGATGGTTGTTGAAAAAGTAATTTAAGAGTGTGATGTGAACGGAACTAAGGTGTATCAGAAAAAGGGGATCCTTTCCAGATTAGAGGCAACAGTCGTGTTTATTTTTAAATGTTATTAAATAAATTGTAAAACATTGCTTAGTCAATTTAAGTACTGGTATAAATAGTAGATTAACAGATTTTATTCGTACCATTTTCTGTCGGCGATCTTTGACAAACCAAGCTTTTCTTGGATTTCAGCAGGCCTCATGGCTGAAAAATCAACGGTTAGTGATAATACCATAACAAAAGTTGTATCGTAATTGTAACTTGAGTGGTCTGGTTTGAACATTATTTTTAACTTTTCTTCACAAATTCGAGAAGTTAGTTCTGAACATTATTTTTAACTTTTCTTCACAAATTCGAGAAGTTAGTTCTGATAAGAGAGCATTTCTCCTGCTTTAATAAAGGGACTCGATGCACTTTTAAGTAGAGCGTCAACAAAGAGTAGACATTTTGTTTTCCAAACGAATCGAGCATGTTTCCCACGAAGCAAGATGACGGCTCGTTCGATTAGAATTGTAAGTCGTTGGTAATTACCAATTATAATAGATCCCAAATTAATCAGTATGTTTTATTTGATTGGACATTAAATTATCGCTCTTATGTATATTTCATTGCAAAATAAGTGCTCAAATTATATTGTAATCTAGACTAATTTCAAACTGTGTATAAAATGTACTTTCAGCCAAGTACACAAAATGGTACAGCGTACACCATCTACATACGATTAAATTGCTAGCAATAAGCAGCTTGAGGTGCCGCGCACTGCGCGCGCAAAAGTTGTAACTGTCACGCGGCCAAAAGAAAACCGCCTCAAAATGTGGCTATTATTCCGTATTGCGCTGGCCAATGTGCAATATATAAAACCAGCGAAAGTGGAAGAAGTGCAAAATCTCTACTGCCAAACGACTTGTCACATTGTAACAATTTGAGAGAGTTTAAACACAAGGGCGTGGCATTGTTTGGTTGAGATGCTGTCACAACTTTTAACAAGATATTAGATCACTAACCTATCTTACGTGTGAATTTCTATTTTGACTTTATAATTCTGATAAAATAGTACACACCTACGCCTGTGTGATCTACAACTAATTCCGTACACAAATATTTGAAATACTTGTGACATACCGTCTTGAAGATCTTGCTTGTTCGCAAATATGAGAATTACTGCCTCCCTCATTTCTCTGTCGTTAATTATTCGATGCAGTTCGTGTCTTGCTTCCTCGATTCTGTCTCTGTCAGCGCAGTCCACTACAAATATGAGACCCTGCCAAAAGATAATTGGTTAAATCAAAATTAATCATATATGGACAATACTGCCAATAATACAAATTTCTGACGTTTTGGAGAAATTGCACTTCCTCAAGAATCAATTTTATTATTATAATAACCTGCTGGAGATTAAGCTACATATGCAGAATTGATTTATTGACTTCTGAATGAATGAATAAACGAAGGAATTAATGAAGTGGACGAGGAATCAATCTCCTTTTCATTTGCAGTACCGCCACGGTCCCCTTGGTACTGATTTCACTGCCTCCCCACACGTATCTACTAGCACTATCTACACAGCTGACAGCTCTAAATAAATAAAAGGGATTTCTGGATCCCGACTTTTATAAAGTAAGGCAGTGGTTGCAACGTGCATGATACATGATATTAAAATAGTTAGTACTCAAGATACGATATCCACTGTGTGGAGTGTGTATGTCTTGTGTGTAAGCAGGTCGATATCAAGTAGGAACTAGTTTTCTGAAGAATGCAAACTTTTATCTTACGATAGTCGATATGCAATATCTACTCAGGAGTCAGGATATTCCACGTTTCACATTCATAAATATCAGGATATAATAATTACAACTACTTTACACTTTAATACCCAATGAAAAAAGAGTTGTAAAATAGAGAAAAATGTAGAGTATTATTGCAGTTACAGAGGTAGAAAATATTCTGAAATTAAGCGAACATTCCATGCCATAGTCCATAGCCTACTGTTTTACAGTGTTAACAATTAGCTTGAAGAAGAACTCCAAATCGTGAGCCTTAATTGTAAAATATGTGAATTATGCGAATTATGCACAAATAATTACATTACGCAACGATCTGACATTAGTAACAAACAAATAGTTGAATCACAAATAATGCGGGGGCCCTTTTAATATAATTAAGGTTGATAGTTAAGGTCGATAACTGGTCATATTATCGTCAGGAATCTCAGGTTCTAGTACCAAGAATAGGTGTGCGTGTGCATCATTATTACTATACAGTCATGAAACATAAGTATGCACATTATGTACGTATGTGTGTCAATATGATCGTTTAGTATGATATATAATTACTAATTAGCGTTATAATTAATTAATGTAATTACCTGTGTACCCGCAAAGTAATGTCTCCAAAGAGGTCTAATCTTGTCCTGACCACCGACGTCCTGTAAAAAGATAAAATTAGACATAACATACATAATATACAATCATAAATACATATAATACACAATTATAAATTATAAGATAAAATTAGTAACTTCAAGTGAAACTCCCCAGTTCGGACCTGTATGACGCCAAATTATCAACAAGGAATGAGGCTCAATACATCAATACAGTCGCCAGGAGCCATTACTTCGAATAATAAACTGGCCAGATTTTAAGGTTTTATCTTATTATATATATATAATTCATGGAAGTGGAGAACTTCACAATTAACAGTCTCATTGGCTACATTTTGTAGTCAATTCTGTAGAGCAAGCATTAAGCAACTCTAGAACAGTAAAAGTTAGGACTTTCAAATGTCTGGCTCGTACAGTACAGTACAGGCAGACATTACATATATTATAGTAACAAGACTGTCAGGAGATACATTTGCTTCCACTCAGTTGCCACCTCAGTTACCACCTCCCTTCTCAGTTACCACCTCCCTTCTCAGTTACCACCTCCCTTCTCAGTTACCACCTCCCTTCTCAGTTACCACATCCCTGCTCAGTTACCACCTCCCTGCTCAGTTACCACCTCCCTGCTCAGTTACCACCTCCCTGCTCAGTTACCACCTCCCTGCTCAGTTACCACATCCCTGCTCAGTTACCACCTCCCTGCTCAGTTACCACATCCCTGCTCAGTTACCACCTCCCTGCTCAGTTACCACATCCCTGCTCAGTTACCACCTCCCTGCTCAGTTACCACATCCCTGCTCAGTTACCACCTCCCTGCTCAGTTACCACATCCCTGCTCATGTTTTCTTCTCCCAACATAGTATCCTTGTACAGAAACCAAGGAGCAAATAGGAATTGTTACGGAGCGACTGAGCGAGACAACGAATTAGCTTACTAAAAGCTGCTCTGACAGGACACGTTTGGTGACTAATTTGTTGTCTCATTTCGTAACATTTCTAAAGAAAGAGTCATGGCACTATTACACACATTACCATTAAATACATTGACTAACACATTATCATGATACGTCTCATACCACTGTGTTTGTTTTTAACAAACAAGTATAACTAGTAACTAAAAGTTGCATAATAATATAACAAGTTAGGAATCTTCACGAAGCCAGAAGATCATGTCCATGTCGATAGTATCAATGTATAAGACTGCTACATTAATATACCCATATAGCTGTGAAGCTGTGTTATACCCATGTTTTAACCACCAACAGACACAGCTAACTTAGTAACTTAGCAACTATATACTGGTCACGTGCTAGATCTGACAGGGTCACGTGCTAGATCTGACATGGTCACGTGCTAGATCTGACAGGGTCACGTGCTAGATCTGACAGGGTCACGTGCTAGATCTGACAGAGTCACGTGCTAGATCTGACAGGGTCACGTGCTAGATCTGACAGGGTCACGTGCAAGATCTGACATGGTCACGTGCTAGATCTGACAGGGTCACGTGCTAGATCTGACAGGGTCACGTGCTAGATCTGACAGGGTCACGTGCTAGATCTGACAGGGTCACGTGCTAGATCTGACATGGGCACGTGCTAGATCTGACAGGGTCACGTGCTAGATCTGACAGGGTCACGTGCTAGATCTGACAGGGTCACGTGCCACTTGCTAGATAGGTCTGACAAGGTCTGACGGAGATATAGACGCAGTACAAGGTTACAGCGGGCTTGTTCCAAGTGTTGACACGCCCGCATGGCCCGTAGATTAGCACGCGATTAATTGCTCTGTTGTAATGTGTTGTAATGTGTTGTATTATCACTGTAACTTATTCTTAACTAACATTGACACGGTTTGCCGCCAACTGCCAAGTGTTTATTTTGGTTGGTGTGTATGTACTGTGTGCTGGCAAACAATTTTAGGTCCTTATATGGGTAAAACTGGAATATTTACATCGAGTAAATTTATATTTCATAACTGACAACTACCGTAGGTCACTAAGAGGATCGCAATAGTATTATCACGTAATATTAGGGTAAATTACAAGCCGGCGTTTATTTTAATTTTGACAGACTGCCCCACCCAAGGTTTAAATCAGTGAGCATGTCCTCACGGCTTATATTGTGTACAAAAAGCAAAAGACGAGACTTTCGGGTTTTTAGATATTAATACGTGTTAAAGAAGGAACTATGTGTAAATAGATTTAGTGCAGACATGTTGATAATAAATATTATATTAATTTAAAGGGAAATAAACACTGACAGTATATTGATGTACCCTGTAGTAATAACAATATCCTGTATCAATAGTTAGAGAGCGCGTTATATCCTGGGTGATATCACATATCCTCTGATAAGAGAAACCACACAAGCCCAGTCAAGACACATGTATACTTCCTGGTATATGGTGACGGGATTTGTACGTCATCGTACAGGGTAGTTGCCTCCCTAGTCTCGGCTATATAGTGTGTACATGTGTGTGTAGGGTGTATGTTACATGTGTAGTGTATTGTACAATGTACATGTTAGTGTATTGTACGTGTTAGTGTATTGCACGTGTTAGTGTATTGCAGGTGTTAGTGTATTGCAGGTGTTAATGTATTGCAGGTGTTAGTGTATTGCAGGTGTTAGTGTATTTTACGTGTTAGTGTATTGTACGTGTTAGTGTATTGTACATGTTAGTGTATTGCACGACGCACGTGTTACTGTATTAAACGTGTTAGTGTATTGACTATTGTACGTGTTAGTGTATTGTACATGTTAGTGTATTGCACGTGTTAATGTATTGCACGTGTTAGTGTATTGCATGTGTTAGTGTATTGTACGTGTTAGTGTATTGCACGTGTTAGTGTATTGCACGTGCGTCTTCGTAAAATACCGAGCAAAATATATAAAACATTAAGCACAGTTCAAGTTCATGTTGACATCTATTAATGGGTGAGGGGCCAGGGAAAGGCATTTTCTTAAAATTCCTCAGAAGTAAGATCCTGCTTGTATCCTATGTCAATACACGTGTGTTGCTATAATAACACATCATACGTACAATGACGCAATACAGAACACGGAACACGAATATAATTCTGATAATCCAGTCCAATCTGATGATCTCCAGAAAAGTATCAAGTTTCAAATTCTCTTCCTCATTTCAGAGTATTTTCACTGTAAAGGTTACAGCAGACTGCATGAGATAAGGATTTAATTAATCCGTCATTAGTCTAGCAGCTAGCTCGTTTCTGTAAAGTTAAACCAGGGTTTAACCAAGTGTACTGATACTTAACCAGGGTTTATGGTACAGTGAGTTCTGCTTCACGTTGAAATAAAGTTATTATAATATGATAGGCATTTAGCCGCTTACCCTATTGCTATCATCATAGGATGTATTCAAAAACAATGATAATACTTTTAACTTTCTTACGGCGCCAAAATGTTCGGAATGTCCAATAGTCAGTATTTCTTGAAATCTTGTTATATTAGTACAATAAGTATCTTTGTTCACAACAGCTTCAAAACAGTCACACTTCGAATGACGTCACGGAACGATTTTAAACGGAAACAATAAAACGAAGTAATCTGAGTATTAAAACAGATCACATGGTAATACACTGCACTGTTTTAAGGATAATCTGAGAAAATTAGCGCGGCTGAAGCTTACATGTGAACTGATTAGAGTCTGTGTATCTACACGTGCTATTTATAAACCAGCATATCCGTTAACAGAATCACAGTTCAACCGACTTTAGATTCATCACAATTTCCAGGAAAATCAGTGGTCCAACATTTTATATCATTCCACTTAAAATTGTATGACGTCTTAATATCTTGACATAATTTTAGTACTTAAGTGGATTTCCGCAGAATATCAAATAAATTCTATCCTATAGTCCTGAGTAATGAACAGTAAGAGTATAGCGAACAATCGCACTATCATCCTCGTACAAGGCTTGTTGCACAATGCTATTATTAACTTACAGTACTTTACACTGTCCAGACATTCATCACCACAACTTTAAACCTTTATATAGCTTTTATATACTGTTAACAATTAACAATTATTAACAATTAACATATTATTAACAATTAACATATCATTATTATAAAAATGTATATAAATAGTTTTCCGACCCCTACACAAGTTACAGTGTGAAATAGACGAATGTTTACAGAGAATGTTTTTAACTCCATGTACACCAGAATGGTAATGTAATAGTGTAAAAACGTGTGTGTAACGCTGGAATTTCAGTTATTTTCACCGATTATGAAACTGCAAGTTATTTGTCCGGTAATGTAATGATATTGTAATACTTTAATAAGATAATTAGCAGTGGGTGTAGTACCTCACTTAGCGGGGTAGTTCAACACTTAGCGGGGGTAACAACTGATCTGTAATATTTCCTACAGGTTTGCTGTATCTGAAAGCTGGTCACGTATTGGAAAGGTACCTCAGTATACTATAGGACGAGTTAGTACTGTTTATTAATATTTTAGTAGTATATAATAATAATTGATAATACTGCATATTCTCATATTATATTGCATTGTGTTACAGCACTGTACAGTGTACTTATACTGAAGTTGACTATAGCTATAGTGTATCATAATATATTATAGTACTGTTATATCATACCCATCATAGTATAATGATCGGTGTGATTCTTTTTTATCTAAAATTAACATTCGAAATATCACAGAGTGTCGAGTGAGACAAATGACAATCCAGCCTTCTAAAAGTTGAATGTAGGATAATAACAATCACCCAGGATCATGATCAGTTGATCTATGTTTTATGAATGTGATGATTGTTAGTCGACATTTTTATACGTAGTTGGTTAGATTCATTGTTAGATTCATTGTCATTTGTCTTACAGTATGTTATAAAATTATATAATATATTGTACAATGCTGTATATCTTTATATTGTACGTGTGCTAGTGCCTAGTCCACACTTGCAATACTACCACACCTGCAATACCTTATACCACTACATAGTATTTTTATGTATTTAATTGATGTGAACTAACCACGAAATATTGTACAAATAATACCATCTTTTTATGGGGTGATTTCTACAATAAAGCAAGTATAAATGGTTGTATAGCTGCCAAATAACATTACAAAACACACAGGTTTTTATATTATTAGTGTTCGCTACATGTTCGCCCTTCTTTGGAATTGGTATGATGTTGGCAGTTGACCATTGGTCTGGTTTCTCACCTTTCAATAGAGCATTGTTACAGAAGTCTAAGACAATTTGATCAAGGTCGCATCGTTTTAAGACTTCTGGGGCTATGTTGTCGTCACCCCATGCTTTCCCTTCCTTTATGCTGGACTTTGCTTTCCTGTACTCATCCAACGTAAACGGTTCTGTTCCGATATTCAGAGGTGGGTGGACTGGATCAATATCCTCTTCCGCGTTCTCTACCGTCGGTGGTGAGCCGAGAAGAGTAGCAAAATAGTCCTTCCATTTCTGAACCCTTTCCGTTGGTGAGTTTCCCTTGATTTTGCCAGTATATGATGGAGCTTTACCTGTGATCTTGTTGATCATGGTCCAGCTTTTAGCATGTCTGCCCTGCCAACTTGCTTCCTCCAGTTCCCGGACCTGCCCCTCCAGCAGGTGCTCTTTGGCTGCTTGATAAGCATCGCCTAGCTTCTGTTTGCCCTCTTGAACAGCTATTCGGTTGTCTTCTGTAGCATCTGAGTGGTATTTTATGCTACATTCCCTCAGCTTCAGCCTGGCAATCTCAACACTTGGAGTCGCTGAGATTTTACATCTTTTCTTTTTCTCCTTTTCAGGTAGTAAAAGTCGAGAAGTTGTCCTATTCGCATCAATAAAGCATTGGTACCTTTCTGTTGCCGTCTGATCATCCTTTTCAAGTATGGAAAAGCGGTTTTTAACTTCCACTGTGTACCTCTCTTGTAGAGCGATATCAGTTTTAAGTTTAGACCAGTCCAGAACCGGAGCCCTCTTCTCCGTCTTGCTTATCCGTAGACTAAGCTTTACCCTTGCTACGACTACTCTGTGATCCGAGCCAATACTGTGGAAACTACCATATGCTTCGGAGTTCTTGACGGAGTTCCGCCATTTCTTCCGGCAAATGATGAAGTCGATTTGAGATTTACTTTGACTCATATCTGAGAGATATGTCCAGAGTTTACCTCTTCGCTTCTGAAATCTGGTGTTTGTGATTTCTAGCTGTCGCTCCAACAGCATATCCTCTAGCAGTCTACCATTTCGGTTTGCTGGACCCTTGTGGAAGGATGTCCAGTTTCCTGATGATGAGACATGCGCATTGAGGTCTCCTACAACGAATAGTAAGTTGTGGGCTGGTATCTGGTCGATGGCACCACCAAGGCTGTCGTAGTAGTTTTCTGCTTCGTCGACAGTCGCCCCCTCTGTCGGGCTATAAGTCACAATAACAGTTGTGACCGGGTTCCCTGCAAAGTTGGCTACCATCGTCCTCCTGTCATGTGAGTATACACTAATCAATGAGTTGAATACTGTCTTTTTGTCCAAGACAATACCAACCCCACCAGCAGCCGCCCCATTGCTGGTTCTCCATGCCGAAGTTGTTATGAGGTGAGAGCTTCCAAGATCTTGATACTCGATTTCAGTGCTATGTACTACCCGATGCTCCTGAATGCCCAAAATATGTACGCCACTATCCCTCATGCATACACCCAGCTCATCCCTCTTGTATTGTTCTCTTATTGTTCGTACATTAAGAGTTCCTACAAGAATTTCCTTCTGGCCACGTAGTAGTAGGGTACCAGCCTTTGAAAGAGTTGGAGCAGGAGATTTGGGTGTGACCCGCCGGTCGAGAGATTAAGGTGTGTGCCCGAGGTAAATACCCCACACACCATGTGTTGAGTCTACGGCGGCGCCCGGCCAATAGGCAGGTCACAAATTGTTTTGCCAGACTTGTATAACCGCATCATAGTACTCAAGCGAACAACCATCCCCCTGTTCGCTAGGGCCGTTACTGCAGAAAGCCTCACGTCTAGAACAATTGATCATTTGTCGCTCCTGATCCTAGAGCATCCTTGTCTCGTTACTTGTCACATGCACTTTTTCTAAAGAGGAACTGTATAGTGATATACAATAGTGTATTGTACATGTTAGTGTATTGCACGACGCACGTGTTAGTGTATTAAACGTGTTAGTGTATTGTACGTGTTAGTGTATTGTACATGTTAGTGTATTGCACGTGTTAATTTATTGCACGTGTTAGTGTATTGCATGTGTTAGTGTATTGTACGTGTTAGTGTATTGCACGTGTTAGTGTATTGCACGTGCGTCTTCGTAAAATACCGAGCAAAATATATAAAACATTAAGCACAGTTCAAGTTCATGTTGACATCTATTAATGGGTGAGGGGCCAGGGAAAGGCATTTTCTTAAAATTCCTCAGAAGTAAGATCCTGCTTGTATCCTATGTCAATACACGTGTGTTGCTATAATAACACATCATACGTACAATGACGCAATACAGAACACGGAACACGAATATAATTCTGATAATCCAGTCCAATCTGATGATCTCCAGAAAAGTATCAAGTTTCAAATTCTCTTCCTCATTTCAGAGTATTTTCACTGTAAAGGTTACAGCAGACTGCATGAGATAAGGATTTAATTAATCCGTCATTAGTCTAGCAGCTAGCTCGTTTCTGTAAAGTTAAACCAGGGTTTAACCAAGTGTACTGATACTTAACCAGGGTTTATGGTACGGCGAGTTCTGCTTCACGTTGAATTTAAGTTATTATAATATGATAGGCATTTAGCCGCTTACCCTATTGCTATCATCATAGGACATTCAAAAACAATGATAATACTTTTAACTTTCTTACGGCGCCAAAATGTTCGGAATGTCCAATAGTCAGTATTTCTTGAAATCTTGTTATATTAGTACAATAAGTATCTTTGTTCACAACAGCTTCAAAACAGTCACACTTCGAATGACGTCACGGAACGATCTTAAACGGAAACAATAAAACGAAGTAATCTGAGTATTAAAACAGATCACATGGTAATACACTGCACTGTTTTAAGGATAATCTGAGAAAATTAGCGCGGCTGAAGCTTACATGTGAACTGATTAGAGTCTGTGTATCTACACGTGCTATTTATAGACCAGCATATAATCCGTTAACAGAATCACAGTTCAACCGACTTTAGATTCATCACAATTTCCAGGAAAATCAGTGGTCCAACATTTTATATCATTCCACTTAAAATTGTATGACGTCTTAATATCTTGACATAATTTTAGTACTTAAGTGGATTTCCGCAGAATATCAAATAAATTCTATCCTATAGTCCTGAGTAATGAACAGTAAGAGTATAGCGAACAATCGCACTATCATCCTCGTACAAGGCTTGTTGCACAATGCTATTATTAACTTACAGTACTTTACACTGTCCAGACATTCATCACCACAACTTTAAACCTTTATATAGCTTTTATATACTGTTAACAATTAACAATTATTAACAATTAACATATTATTAACAATTAACATATCATTATTATAAAAATGTATATAAATAGTTTTCCGACCCCTACACAAGTTACAGTGTGAAATAGACGAATGTTTACAGAGAACGTTTTTAACTCCATGTACACCAGAATGGTAATGTAATAGTGTAAAAACGTGTGTGTAACGCTGGAATTTCAGTTATTTTCACCGATTATGAAACTGCAAGTTATTTGTCCGGTAATGTAATGATATTGTAATACTTTAATAAGATAATTAGCAGTGGGTGTAGTACCTCACTTAGCGGGGTAGTTCAACACTTAGCGGGGGTAACAACTGATCTGTAATATTTCCTACAGGTTTGCTGTATCTGAAAGCTGGTCACGTATTCGAAAGGTACCTCAGTATACTATAGGACGAGTTAGTACTGTTTATTAATATTTTAGTAGTATATAATAATAATTGATAATACTGCATATTCTCATATTATATTGCATTGTGTTACAGCACTGTACAGTGTACTTATACTGAAGTTGACTATAGCTATAGTGTATCATAATATATTATAGTACTGTTATATCATACCCATCATAGTATAATGATCGGTGTGATTCTTTTTTATCTAAAATTAACATTCGAAATATCACAGAGTGTCGAGTGAGACAAATGACAATCCAGCCTTCTAAAAGTTGAATGTAGGATAATAACAATCACCCAGGATCATGATCAGTTGATCTATGTTTTATGAATGTGATGATTGTTAGTCGACATTTTTATACGTAGTTGGTTAGATTCATTGTTAGATTCATTGTCATTTGTCTTACAGTATGTTATAAAATTATATAATATATTGTATAATGCTGTATATCTTTATATTGTACGTGTGCTAGTGCCTAGTCCACACTTGCAATACTACCACACCTGCAATACCTTATACCACTACATAGTATTTTTATGTATTTAATTGATGTGAACTAACCACGAAATATTGTACAAATAATACCATCTTTTTATGGGGTGATTTCTACAATGAAGCAAGTATAAAAGGTTGTACAGCTGCCAAATAACATTACAAAACACACATGTTTTTATATTTAATTAGTGTCTCGACACGGTATCATGTTCTCATATTCTTCCTGGTCGTACACACTTTTACTTTTATTTGTATTAAACACTTATACTTCTGTACATACAAACAAACACAGATTCATGTACAATGTACAAGTATGGACATACATACATACAGACAGACAGACAGAGCGTCTATCCTGTTTAATTAGCAGAACATCAGCTTCTGAATGTTTCGAACAAGTTTATTTTCCTAACGTCACATACTAGTAATGTTATGTAACATTACTCGCTTAAATACACTGCAATAAAACTAACATGTCTCATTAATTGGCCCTAACGAGGAACTTCCTGCTTCGCAACGCAGACGAATGCGATAGTAATTATTGTATTACGTGCGTGTAATATTATATATAACATACATATACATATATATATATGTATATATTAATGCTTTTCATACAAGTTACAACAAAGTCTTCATGTTATGTATCCTGGGTTTGGACAGGATATTACCCGCTTAAAATATTTCCATCGCGTTACATAATACTCAATAAATGCAATAGATTTCTAGTGTTGTAATTAGTTTAAAATACATTTGCATTACAATTACTGCAAGCAAATTGCCAAGTTTACAGCAGTAGACCACATGTGGAACTGTTAACTGTTAACTGTTAATACGTTGTGACGTGGGTAATGTAACTGCTTACTTAACTGAAGTTTCTACCAGACGACACAGTATAAACATTATTAACAGTATTTAAACTAGACAAAGCTACTTGTCTATGTTACTGAAGGAAGTTGGGACAAACTCTAAAGAGGAACTGCGAACCCTGATGCGGGACAGGGATATATGGAGGGGGTTTTCTGGCGTAGATCGGACTTAGCTCCGACATAGTAGTAGTAGTAGTAGTAGTAAACTATAGTATAAACAGTATACATCTTGATGTTGTGTCACGTGTTGTAATATGTAGACGCTATAATAATAATATACTGTAATATTACAATACTGGGGTATAGGGAGTAAAGTAAATGTAGTCCCTTATTACACACAAATCTCATGTAAACATGGGACCACATCAACATTTACATTACCTAAAGTAACCTCTTAACTTGTTAAAATGTTTATACAGTATACATATTGCAGATGTATATGTAGTTACAACTACAAGGTTACAACTGAGTAATATGAGCTATAATAGGTACAACTACAAGGTTGGGAGCAGTGAGATCTATTTCTGGTTTAGTCAGTCCTGGCTGCATGTTACAGGCAGCATGTCTTGGCCACATGTTAGGTGGCATCTCATTTCCAGATGAAAACCTCAAATAACAAGCAGCCAGGATTTGGTCTCGTAGCTGTAGTCAAGTAGTGCAGCACCGCGTGACACGTGACATTGGTACACAGATCTAACAGCACACAGTAAAGTTACTGAGCTACCATTTCCTATCATTTCCGCTTATTACAGAACAAATGGGTTACTGCTCAGTGCTCATGCGAGTATTGTTGCAGTGTTCTTCTTGCACTATTCAGTGCAGTTTTTTAACTACTTACATAATGTAAAGTTGTTGGATAATGTAGTTGGACTGATTCAGTCGTTTACTCGAACAAAGGTTTTATTTAGAGATGATAAAGCAATCTTTATGGTTGAGAGACGAGAGTGACATAAAATGATCATCACGTACAATGTGTATACCACAGCTGAACATAACCAGTAACCATGAATAAATCATGATTCCCATCATATTCCTATCATCACTACTCCTCTGATAAACCCTAATTACCTCTGTAATCACCATGATTATCTCTTTAATTACCATAATTATGTCTAATTATGCTGATTAAGCAGACTGGTTGTCGGTTCACTAACTAGATAGTTCACAAGATCACACACACAGCTGTGCTATATACAATCATACTAGAACACTGTCAGAGCTGCTGGTGACTTTGAACTTTCCTAATTGTTGAGTGCTTTGAGCCTTGACACTTATAAATTAACATACAGGATTTATGATCTGCTATTTTTAGCAACAAAGGCGATTCTTTTGATGGTAATTACGTATGTCTTGTGAGCTAGCCGTCAATGAATAAACCTGTTTGGCGCAGTTGCCGCAAAACTATCTTTGTGAGAATAAAACATGTGATGTCGTAAGTTGAAAGAGATCTTATATTCTTATACGTAGCCTTGATAACGGTCATATTTATCTTAGCCTCAGTAACAACTAACAAGATTAGGTTGAAATCGGAATAAATTTAATATCTTGAACAACTTTCACTTTCACTCACCCAGACATTAAACTTGACGTTCTTGTACGTGACTGTCTCCACGTTGAATCCTACAGTTGGTATCGTCGTAACACTCTGACCTGCATGTTAAAGTTAGTCACATTGAATAATTGTATAGGTTATTGCTTTATTGGGATTTGGGAGTTTAAAATAAGCATTATTTAAAACACTGTACATTTCTACAGCTTTATTACAGGTGGTGGCGACAAAGGTATATTTAGATTTGAACAGCTCAACAGCTCACATACAAGATACACCCTTTTAAGGAGATTTGAAACTTATTTTAAATTCATTCGATTGTGTTATCATGTATGTACTGTTTGAGACGATTTTTAATTGAACAATCTTGAAAAGAGTAACTTATGGCTCCAGGTGGAAATGTTACAGTTGACTGAACCTAAAACTGAGCCAAGAAGGAAATCATATAATTTGATCTGTTATTAAAGACCTGTGTATTGAATAGAACAAACGATGTCTAGACTCTCTACCAGTAACTCAAACCAGTGTCAAATATAACGAAAAGAGGAACATCTGAACATAATACTCTAAATACAGTGTAAAATGACCTCATCATACGTCATGACACGAAAGTGTTCTGTCTGTAATAATTACTTTTGGGTTTTTTAGACGTTTTACTGACGTGAAGCTGTCATCATACAAGCATTTTTCAGCCAAAAAAAAGTGTGCCCTTCGTTTAAATAATCATGTTAAAATTGGGAATTTTACAGTAGGAATGCATCATTGAGAATGGGGACCAAGATAACGTATAGTGATTAGTGAGGTATTTATCTGCAATTTGTCAGATATCTTTAGAAGGTTATCTATTATCAGGTTCCAAAACAGTAAAATGTCAGGATAGCATGGAGTACGTCATGTTATGATATCTCTTACATATTACACAAACCCTGTACACATATCTTATCTCCTCATTATCATAACACTGTGTGAGATCAATGATGTGATGCCTTAAAAAATGTATGAAATCATCAGAAGACGTCATCT